>NC_054384.1:34218487-34538487 GCF_017654675.1 Xenopus laevis | reverse complement strand
TCCTACGGTGGAAAGTAAGTTCCTGGCCAAATGGCAAGGCCCCTACGAGATTATAGAACGCGTAGGGGACGTTAATTATAAGGTGTCCCAACCAGACAAGCGGAAAAAGAACATGCCTATGATTAAGGGATTGTATCCTGAAACGCGTAGGGCCGTTTGATCCCTGCATGAGCTTGCAATAAAGATCTTTCTTCCCTCTTCAAGTGGAGTGCCGTCCATTACTTTGGCACAGTTCGAGTATAGCGGTGGGGACGCTGCGGACAGAGCACCCCTGAAGAGGGGTTGGAGCTGCTATAGGAGGGGGAGGCTGAGCGGTCTCCTAGGAGAGATAAAAGTGGCTAAGACCCTCACTAACAGTCAGAAGCAGGAGATGAAAGAGTTTCTGATCCGGAATAGACAAATATTCTCAGACCAGCCTGGGCTTACTGATATTATTAAACATGACATTATAACTGGACCTGGGGTTAAAGTCAATGTTAAACCTTATAGGATACCAGAGGCACGACGCCAGGCAGTGACAGAGGAGATTAGAAGGATGTTGGAGCTGGATGTAATTGAGGAGTCCCATAGTAAATGGTCCAGCCCCATTGTCCTTGTCCCAAAACCGGATGGTAGCATCCGATTTTGCAATGACTTTAGAAAGTTAAATGAGGTTAGCAAGTTTGATGCATATCCAATGCCCCGGGTTGACGAATTGATAGAAAGGCTAGGGCAGGCCCGCTACATTACCACCCTAGATCTTACCAAGGGGTACTGGCAGGTACCCCTCACTGAAGGGGCCAAAGAGAAGACTGCGTTTTCCACTCCTGAGGGGCAGTGTCAATATAAACGCTTACCGTTTGGCTTACATGGGGCCCCAGCAACGTTCCAGAGAATGATGGACCGCATTCTCAAACCACATCGAGGATATGCTTCAGCTTACCTGGACGATGTGGTTATCTTTAGCCCAGACTGGGAAAGTCATTTGCCCCGGGTACAAGCGGTCCTTGACTCTATCTGGAAGGCGGGTCTGACAGCAAATCCCAAAAAGTGTGCAATGGGGTTAGAAGAGGCCCGCTATTTGGGGTATGTTATTGGAAGAGGGGTAGTCAAGCCACAGGTGTCCAAAATTGAGGGAATTCAGGAGTGGCCCCGGCCCAAATCCAAGGAGCAAGTGAGGGCCTTTCTTGGGATAGTGGGATATTACAGGAGGTTTGTCCCCAATTTTGCCACCCTAGCAGCCCCGCTTACTGACCTCACAAAAGGGTGTAAAGCTGGAACAGTTACATGGACCTCAGAGGCAGAGGAAGCCTTTCTAAACTTGAAGGCATTCCTGTGCAGATACCCTGTGCTGATAGCTCCTGACTTCAAGAAAGAGTTTCTTGTACAGACTGATGCTTCTGAAGTTGGGTTAGGGGCTGTTCTGTCACAAGTAGTGAATGGGGAAGAACACCCAGTAGCATACCTAAGCAGGAAGCTAACCCCCGCTGAACGCAGGTATGCCATTGTAGAGAGAGAGTGCTGGCCATCAAGTGGGCACTGGAGAGCTTGAGATACTATCTGTTAGGGAGGCAGTTCAAACTTGTCACTGACCATGCCCCACTTAAATGGATGGCCCAAAATAGGGAAAAGAACACCAGGGTCACCAGATGGTTCTTGTCCCTTCAAAATTTCAAGTTCTCAGTAGAACATAGACCTGGAAAGATGCAAGGGAATGCAGATGCTCTCTCCAGGGTACATGCATTGGTGGCATACTGTGCTCAGCCCTACGGGCTTGAGCAGAGGGGGGGGGATATGTGGTATGGTGACAAAAAGGTCCCCAGTTTCCTGGGGAAAAGTGATTGATGGTATGTATGTTGGGCCACGGATTCTCAGATATTGTTACTGAGGTGAGACCAGTAGTGCTCTTAGCAGATAAACAATATGTCTCTCTGCAAGGTTTTTGTAATTGTTGATCCGGGACTGGTCTTACTGGGAACCCGCAAGAGTAGGGTGGGGCGGATTCCCAAATCCGTAGGCCAGGTTTTCAAGAGGCCCTAGGCCTATTTAGTACACCTGATGCTGAGCAGCAGTGCTGAATGTGTCTGAGACAAACTGCTGTTATTGCTCAGCTTCAGGAAAGAAAGCAAAGCATTTATTTTGTGAACCAGAAGGTTGGATTTTTTCTGTTGAACTGCTGTTTTTCGGTTACCTTCCCCCTGCGAGGGGAAATTTCTGCAGCCGCTGAAAAATAAACGCGGGCAGGAAGCCCTTAAACCGATCCTGGTGTGTGAAGTCGCCTCTTTTGCAGCCTACCAGCGAGTGAACCCCCACAATATATATATATATATATATATATATATATATATATATATATATATATATATATATATATATATATATATATATATATTATACTCTAACAAGTCTCAACTTCTCCAAAAGCTTGGAAGTTGTCTGTTCCCTGTTTGAAAAGATTAAACTCTTATTATTAAGGCTTGACTCCATTATTCCTCAAAGGAAGAAAAGCTTGTTGAAACCAATTGTATAGGTTCATTAATGAGCATTCTTTAGCTCTCTTGCAGAACCGGAATGAACTTGTGGAGAGGAAGATTTGGGCAGCTTCCAGAAAGAGAATTTTTATGTTAAAAAATATAACAAGCTACCATTCTAATGAGTAAACACTTCCGTTGGCCTTAAAGGTAACGCTCTGACATTTGTTACAATTTCAAAAGAGGGTTAAAAGGTCAGATTAATTAGGTCTCACTAATTATAAATGTTGCCAGCATGGCAAATATCCAGTTTAAGGGACTGTGTTTTCTAACGATGATTCTTATAAATGCTTTTATGTCTCATTTGTTTGTCTTTTTTATTCTAATGCCAAACATGGGGAGAACACAAGCATTAGATAGTTGTAAACACCGGCAATGTTCTCATGAGATCATCAAACTGCTGGGAGAATCTGTCCCATAGTCAGTGATTTCAGCAATAAAACTATGAGTTAGAATAATCAGCAATAGGCAGTAGGAGTGGTAATATTAGTTCTTATGAGATCATCTTCAGAAACTGCAGGGAGAATCGGTCCTATAGTCAGCGATTTCAGCAATAAAACTATGAATTAGAATATTCAGCAATAGGCAGTAGGAGCATTAATATCAGTTGTAATTATATACCACATGTGAGACAGTTTGTAATTTTTCGGGATTTCCTATGCCACACAGAGCAATTCTTGACACTTAAAAATGTGTAGTCCAATGTGATGCAAAATAATACCAAATGTACATATACACTATTTCTCCCTTGTGGCATAGTTATCCGACGAGGTGACCCGTCTTAATGGCAACATTGTTTTTTTTCCTTAACTTTCCCTTTCTATTTTCCAGTAAAAGTATTGAGGTGAACATATAATTAATCACCGAGTTTTTATAGCGTTGTAATTGAGTCCGTTTGTGGTTTTAGCTAGCCTCTGCTGCTGCAAAGGGCAAGTAATACCACTTTACTTACGCTGTACACTGAAAATTATTTTTGATTTCCCCAACATTCACAAATAACATATTTCTTGATAGCAATAGTTCTATTTTATATGAGGTTTTCATTTTACAGACATTTAGTTGTGAACTACACTTGAACCTATTTAGCTTCACTTTAGAACTTTTTTGATACATGCTATTCAAACTGGCTATAAACAGGGGTGCTGCCCCAATGAAGCTAGTTGAGAAACTTGCCTCAGGCAGCAGTGCTCCACTGGTTACGAGGGGCGCCAAAAATCTATAATTTCCGAGGCAGCAGTAAGACACTTTAGGGTGGCAGAGGGGCCAGGATTGCCCCTGTCTATAAGCTATATCACAGTTTCTTCTAAATCAGAATTCTTGCTAAAAACACATAAATAATGCACAAATGCTTACAAAACCTATATTTTCTTCTTTTTATTGGGATTTTAAAGTTCCCTTTCCTGCTGTTCTGATTGTTTGCACATAAATGATCAGAACAGCCAGAATGGATTAGGATTAGGGATGGGCGAATTTGACCAGTTGGTGAAATGACGCACACGCCCATTAAAGTCTATGGGCGTAAAAACATTTTGTCGCCTGGCGAAATTTTTTGGGCGAGCGTCTTTTTATTTTGACGCACAGCGTCAGCGAAACAAGGCGAAAAAATTCCCCCATCCCTAAGGAGGATCTGTGGCTGCTACTCCTTCCTCATCTGCTGATGCGCCATGTATTGACCAAAATGGTGCATTGGAAGATTCAATTTTTCTTCCATATTCCAGAAGTAATCAATATCTAGTGTACATGGATATCTGTCAGACTCAGCAGAGTATCATGCATAAACCAATAATAGTACGTGTGCCCAGGACATTTAAAAAATGATTGTATCTCCAGCACATCCCCAGTGTTTTAGAATCACTGTGGGTGTGGTTGGGCAGCATGCTGCCCCCCTAAAATCCTGCCGCCCTAGGCACGGGCCTAGGTGGCCTTTCCATAAATCCGGGCCTGAGAATAAAGACCATTAAAATACAATATGCACTATTATATAAGAACATATTGCAACATCAAAATAATTACAAACATGTTTCCATACTATGATCCTGACATATAATCTGCTTTACAGCAGGTAAACAAGCCAATTTTAAAGTGAGCTCCTCTTTCTTAATGTCTTTCCATGTTTATTTAAGTTGTAGTGAGTGGTAATATCAGACACAGTTAACCAATTCACATAATTAGCCTTTTTTAGACTAAGGTCAAATGGAAAAGCTCAAAAGCAGTAGCTAAAAGGGATGTTTATTAAAGGTATTATTTTATTTATAGCTGCCACTATATTCACTTCCGTTTTCATTTTTAATTTTAATTAAAGACATGCTCTTCATTGACTTTACTCCTTGTTTTTTAAACAGTGGGCTTTGTTTTCATTATGTGGCATGGAATGACAAAACTGCAGCCACTTTAAGCCATTTTAAGTAGGAAGAAAATGAACAATGGCCCTTCAAAATAGTTACCCAGTTCTCACTTTTAATTTTCACATACTGTAGCTCCTTACTAGTGATGGGTGAATTTATTCGGCAGGCGCGAATTCGCGGCGAATTTGCGCGATTTGCCGCCAGCGAATAAATTCGCGAAACGCCCGTGAAAATTCGCCGGCGTCAAAATTTTTTTTTCAAATAACGGACGCCGGTGTCAAAAACGGGCACTGGCGTCAAAAACGGGTGCCGGCGTCGAAAAAACGGGCGAATTTCACGCGAAATTCGCAAATTTTTCGGCGAACCGAAACGGCGCAAATTCGCCCATCACTACTCCTTACCATCCCTTCACTGTAAACCAACAACCCAATCGGGGTGCTTATCCATTGAGTGATAGACTGTAGGTTTGTGGCGGCACACCTCTCATTGATTCTGCTATTGAGCAGCTAATAGTTTCTAATTTAATCTGCCGGGGCAGTTTACCTCATAATTTAAGGGATTCAAAGTTCTTATTTTTCGCTTTAAACTGTCCTATCAGGCCCGGATTTGTGGAGAGGCCACCAAGGCCCGGGCCTAGGGCAGCATATTTTAGGGGATGGCATGCTGCCCAACCACGCCCACATTGGTTCAGAAACACTGGGGATGCGCAGGAGATACAATAGTTTTATCATTTCCTGTGCACCAATCCCCATAGCTCTGGTCCCAATGATGAAACTTTGCACGAATAAAAGGGAGGGAATAGGGTCGATGAACATTAGAAGGCCTAGGGGTGCCCACTATGTAATTCCGGCACTGTGTCCTATGTGTGTAATATGAGGTATGTGATACTTTTGAGGGCTTTTACTGCATGTTTTGGATTGTGATGGGCTTTTCAGCTCCTTTAAGTCTGTCTCATCCTAACCATGATAGTTTTTCATTTGGTTTCTCTGCAAGCTCTACATTTGCCTGTTTTTCACAGGCTTTTTGCAAGTTTGGGTTTATGTCTCTGATTTATCTGTGCCATTAAACCAGTAGTTCTGTTGTCTATTTGGCCACAGAAACATAAAGAATTATTTGTATTGTTCAGTCCATAATTCCTTAATTAAAGGTTAAACTGTTTTCTACTGAGGGAGTTGAATATGAGGGATGTTATTCCAATGAGAAAGGGTAAATGATAAAACACAAACTGTTGCGACTGTTCCAGTTTAGGCTATTTTGCCTTTCAATGAAGACAGATTTTTATAAATGGGGAAAAGGGACAAGACAAAAAGATCTAGTACCCTTTCAAACATATATTAGGCTATGTGTCCTTGCTATATTTAAATAAAACTCACATGAACCATCATCTACTGTATGAACAGACCATTTCATTATGGTGTAGTTATGTTCACCTGTGCAAAAATGCAAAAAATATTCTAGAGGCAATTATGGTGGCCCACCAATTATATTTTTCATAGCCATCTTTCAGCCTCTCTGTGATGATAGGCATTTATTAGGAAATAACTGTGCAAACATTTGCTTACCAACATACGCTTTACAGTCTAGTACAATGAGTCATGCTTCTGATGAAAATTTACACTCCAGAAAAAAAGAGAAAAGTATGACCCATAGATTTGCACCATCCCACACTGGTTAACTGGATTCCCAAAGCAACAAATTAATGTAATAAAATATAACTTTTATTAAATATATCCTAAAATTGTAATGAGACAAAATAAGGGTAAAGCGTACATTAAAATCAAGGTTAGGTAGGGGAGCTGAAGTAGACTCAAGATCATCAGCTAATAGACGGTATTTGCTTGTCAGAACAATGCGGTTTACGTTCAAAAGTGCGGTGAGTTACCCAAGACTTCACTCACAGTCTTGGGGTACTAGTGACCCACCATGTATATGTGGATCGGGTGGAAGTAGGGTTCAGTGGTACTATATGTGTAACCCCGAACTGGTCCGTGAATAAGTTCCAATTCTACAGACCTGACTCTATTTGGGCAGTTTGAAGTCCCTTATCCTTTAATAGCCTTAATGAACTTTGTATGTTTCTAAGCCAAGAGAGACCGAATCTGCCGAGTTGCGAGATCCGTCTGCTCTGTTTAGCTAGACAGAAAATAATTATACTTGGTGTGCGGACTAGGCGCTCTTAGAATTTTAAAACTGTTAGGCAGGGACGGTGTCTTGAGTAACTGCGGGTTTAACAAAACGGAAGGGTGGAAGGGTGGAAGGGCGGAAGGATGATGTGGGTAATATCGGCATACTGACACAAGCTGCGCTGCTCCGTGGCTTTGTTACTCTCCAGCCGGCGGTTTGGTCTCATTAATGGAAGGGTGGTGCAGGTTGAAGCCGACAGTTAAATCTGATTAGAGAAGCCTCCTCTCCTTGCCGGCGTTGACGGCTATTTGTAATGGAGTAAGCGGGCGTTTGT
This sequence comes from Xenopus laevis, assembly GCF_017654675.1. Taxonomy (NCBI): domain Eukaryota; kingdom Metazoa; phylum Chordata; class Amphibia; order Anura; family Pipidae; genus Xenopus; species Xenopus laevis. Next base: position 34,531,174 of record NC_054384.1, on the reverse strand, counting down.
TTCTCTGCATGTACTGGACGATCCGCACACCAAGTATAATTATTTTCTGTCTAGCTGTGTAACCCCGAACTGGTCCGTGAATAAGTTCCAATTCTACAGACCTGACTCTATTTGGGCAGTTTGAAGTCCCTTATCCTTTAATAGCCTTAATGAACTTTGTATGTTTCTAAGCCAAGAGAGACCGAATCTGCCGAGTTGCGAGATCCGTCTGCTCTGTTTAGCTAGACAGAAAATAATTATACTTGGTGTGCGGACCGTCCAGTACATGCAGAGAAACAAACGCCCGCTTACTCCATTACAAATAGCCGTCAACGCCGGCAAGGAGAGGAGGCTTCTCTAATCAGATTTAACTGTCGGCTTCAACCTGCACCACCCTTCCATTAATGAGACCAAACCGCCGGCTGGAGAGTAACAAAGCCACGGAGCAGCGCAGCTTGTGTCAGTATGCCGATATTACCCACATCATCCTTCCGCCCTTCCACCCTTCCACCCTTCCGTTTTGTTAAACCCGCAGTTACTCAAGACACCGTCCCTGCCTAACAGTTTTAAAATTCTAAGAGCGCCTAGTCCGCACACCAAGTATAATTATTTTCTGTCTAGCTAAACAGAGCAGACGGATCTCGCAACTCGGCAGATTCGGTCTCTCTTGGCTTAGAAACATACAAAGTTCATTAAGGCTATTAAAGGATAAGGGACTTCAAACTGCCCAAATAGAGTCAGGTCTGTAGAATTGGAACTTATTCACGGACCAGTTCGGGGTTACACATATAGTACCACTGAACCCTACTTCCACCCGATCCACATATACATGGTGGGTCACTAGTACCCCAAGACTGTGAGTGAAGTCTTGGGTAACTCACCGCACTTTTGAACGTAAACCGCATTGTTCTGACAAGCAAATACCGTCTATTAGCTGATGATCTTGAGTCTACTTCAGCTCCCCTACCTAACCTTGATTTTAATGTACGCTTTACCCTTATTTTGTCTCATTACAATTTTAGGATATATTTAATAAAAGTTATATTTTATTACATTAATTTGTTGCTTTGGGAATCCAGTTAACCAGTGTGGGATGGTGCAAATCTATGGGTCATACTTTTCTCTTTTTTTCTCTATATTTAACTATTAATGACCTTGCACACCACTATTTTTGTTTCAAATCACTATCAATGGGAGGTGCTACCTACCAAACTACCATACCTAAATTTACACTCCACTTGTATATCATTTTTATTCATCAACTGCCATACAACTTCCCCATCATGTCTGAAAAAGATAATAAATAAAGATTGAAATGGTACTTAATAAATTCAGTGAAAAAGAAATGTGTAAACTGAAAACAGATACTAGGGAGGTGGTCTTAGGGCAAGAGAGCTAACAATCTTTGCTGATGAAAGTAAATGCTTTGAACGTCTGATTCCTCTGCAATGGCAGAAAATAAACAGATATTTTAAAATGTACAGCCACGTGTATGTGTGTGAATGTGTGTTTATTTATGTAGAAGTACCCACACAAAAATATAGGCAGAATTCCATCCCACTGTGCCTACAAAGAGTCCCATACCTTGGTACAGCAAAATCTATTTATTTGTATGTTCTTTCTTGGGCCTTTATGAGATCTATTGAAAATAGATATAATGATTTCAGTTTTTCAGAAACAGAAATCAGCACCAGAGATGATGCCTTTCATTTCTGCGTTGTGGGAGTGTTGGAATATGTACAATCAATATCTGATGAAATTGGTTTTATTCCGTTTTTATATCTGTTTTTATTAACGGATAGTTATATCACTTAATGTGTACAATAGGCAGCAAATATCTCCAAACAGAAAACAAGTGTGTTATTTATGTATAGTCTTAAAGATCCCTTATGATTTTGCTGAAGGATTAACAATCCTTGGTGGAGACTTCAACATAGCACTCAAACCCAATCTAGATTCTTCCACAGGTAAATCCTGCCTTCCACACTCAGCATTAAATATAGCACAAAAAAGCACTATGGAGGAGTCATTTGATTGACACATGGTGATTTTAACATACCAGTGAAACAGATTACACCTTTTTTTCCCATGGAAGCCAGGTCTACTCAAGGCTTGACTACATATTTCTATCCCAACATCATTTAGGATGGATAACTTAAGTTACCACATAAACCCAGAACTCCATGACAGTGGAAACTAAATGACACCCTCCTATAAGACTAGGAATGTGTACTAGAATTGCAGTCATCCTTAAAAATATAAAAAAAAGAGGTACAAAGAGACCAAGCTACATCCCTTTCCAAATGACAGGCCCTTAAGTGCCTATCACGAGGTATACTAATTACACAGGGATCAAGATTAAAGAAAGGAACGAATAGAAAAATAGAGGTCCTACTGGAGAAGATTTACAGGAGACTGAAAAAACAACATCCTGCCTGGACACCTTAAAAGTGTTAACAGGGTATAAACTAGAACTCCAAACTCTACTGAATTGTACAATTAAAAAAACCCTAACTAGACTAAAACATAAATTCTTTGAATATGGTAACAAAACTGGGAAAATGCTAGCTAAAGCCCTTAAACAAAAACATGTATTTTTGACATATATGTAAATAAAGTTTAAGATTCCCAAGGTACAGTAAAAATGATCCCCGAGAAAATTGCAATGGCATTCAAAAAATACTATGAAAAGCTATACACTATAGACCCTAAACTAAGCAAGATACTAGAGAACAGTTGAGAAACACAATTGAACCACCAAGCATTGGCAACATGGCTGGCCACTTCGCACCCCACCCACCCCAGCATGCATGCTCAAGCACACATGTGCATGAGAGCGCATTGACAACAAGATCTGGAATTCTACAAAAAGAACCATCAGTGAGAGGACAAGGGTCAGGACTAGTGGTAGGTGATGGGAGAGGTACATGAATAGCACCCCCCCTACTGCTGCGTACTAGGCCTCTTCTGCCTACCCCTAGTTCCAGCCCTGCTCACCACGTAGTGTTCTCAATTTTCCAATTCCTCCTACCTGTTTATATGCCTTTTGATGTGTTGTAACCTTTTATTGTGGAGAGTATTATGTTGTTCTAAGGCACAGAGTTTTAACTACAGTTCAGTGGGAGAGAATTGGGTAAGATAAAAGCTCTACAATGTGCAGTCATGCCAAACACCCAGCTTTCAGAGCAGAGAATTTTATAAGTTCTGAATCTAATCGTCAACAGTTTTCATTAAATATGTCTGTGATACCAGATTCTAACATAAAATATGATGGAAGTCTGGTTGGGTTGGAAAATGCAATATAAAATCCCCTAGCGCAAAATTGCTTTGATGTGCAAAGAGGCCTACTTTTCTCAGGGATTGTCTGAGCAGGCAAATTGCTTGCTTGTCTGTCACAATCAGGGCTAACATGCCAATCAGCCATTTAGTGAATTTCTTGTAACTTTCACTCGACAGTTCAGTCTTGAAATTTATAGCTATTTGAAGAGTCTCTTGGGTACTTACAAATGAAGAGTCTGTGGCCACAATACCTGCGGTGAGACAGCAGTTCTGAAAATCTAGTCGGTTAACGTGTCAAAAAGATCACTGACAATGGTGAGCTATTGGCCAGATGTTACAAGATCGGTTCCCTGTAACCTAAACATCATGATGAGCTCATTTGATTCTTTCACTTGCCGCTAATTTTAAACTAATTTGTTTCCCTCCATCCAACTCAGTTCTGTTTCTGTCTAAAAGAAAAACAAAGGGTCGATACATAGGGCTACTGATCTATTCATATTTAAAATAAATGTGGATGTGATTATTTTTGCTTTCATAATCAGCACAACACATGATAAATGCCATAAATCGTATGGATATATACATTTACATGTACATGTTGTAGGCTGTCAGTCCACATAGGGGCTACCAAATCACCAATCACAGCCCTTATTTTTTGCCACCCAGGAATATTTTGTTTTGCTTGCATTGTTCCCCAACTCTTTTTACAACGGAATGTGGTTCATGGTTAAAAAGCTGAAAGGGTAAAGGAAGGTAAAGGATATAACCATCACCACACATATAGGTTATGTGTTTAAGCACAGGCATCAGAAAGCAGCTCCTAATAATAATAAAATAATTCAAAACAATGTCCAATAAGTGTATCTAAAACTTATGATACCAAGCCTTTTTTTAGACTGACTGTGCTGTAAATACACTGAACAAGATCATTTGCTGAAATAACTTTCTTCAAGTTACAAATGGGTCTGACCAAACTATTTGAATTTGTTTACAGAAATCCATGGGAGTCAATGGATTTTGTCATCTTTGAATTGAAATTGAAGTTATACATTTGCCGTATAGAGGATTCGAGTTGAGAACTGAGAAAAGACACTTGGTATATATTTCATGCAGAATCCTAGAATATGGCTAAGTAAAACATGAGTTAAACCGCACAGCCAGTGGTAGAGACATAAACTGACCATACCCGTAAAGAATAGCTCATTTTGTGAGATGCCCCAAAGGAAAGCTTACTAATGTGAAGGTGGAACATAGGTTTGCAAGGTACTTTTCTTGGAGATGTTTGGTCAACCCCACATGCTTTATAATAAGGTTACAGGTATATTACTAAGCTGCTGTAACAGTTGCTATAGTAAAGTTCTAGGGATATTTTAGACAGTTAAAATCACCCTTTATTTTTCTCTATAATAATTTGCCTTCAGGTTGCAGGTTTCAGATGATTCATTGGGTTTTGAAGAGGAAATGGTTAGATGGACTATGCATATGAGTATTATAACCTTTTTTTTCAAGTGCTTAGAATTATTTTTTTGCAGACTATTAGTAATAAATTGTTTTCAGAATCAGAAGTCAGACATATTTATAACTTGAAGGGTGTTGATGGAGGTTGAGACATTTGAGTGTATACTACATTTTCAGGTAATTTTAAGCAGATGGGAAATCAGATGATTACAAAGTGTAGAGGGATCAAGTGATGTTTTTTAATTAAGAGAATCATTTATGAATGTTTTAAAGGATTTTGAGAAAATGCCAGATTTAACAGATAAGACAAAGATGTGGGACAAGATAATTAAAAATGAGAGAGGAATCTGAAAGGTGTTGGGGTTTAGAGGGCAAGCAATGAAGTGTGAAGAATTAATATACTTGTATATATATTGTAGTGCAGGGCTGTCCAACTGACCCCCCTTTATGTGGCCCTCCACATCAAAATCTGACGGCTGTGTCTTCTTACCATTTGTAAAATTTAAAAGGTATCACCACAGAGATTAACTGGCCCCTGCATAGTTTAAACCTCAAATTCACACTGTAATCCGCTGTATTGTTTACACATGTAATCCCCCCTGCCTTGTTCACTCTTGTGACACCTCTATTGGCCTGTACTGTTCACACCTGAGACCCAGACTGAAACTGCCCACATTGTTCACCTGTTCACACCATATTCAAAATGCTAATGGAGCACCAGCACTGAGTCACTGTATGTAGTACATTTTAGAATGATAGGCCCATGTCTCCTGCTCTGTTTTGTTTTCCCTCACTGTGTGTGTCATACTTTGCCTGCTCTTTGCACCCTGTGTTTGCCATACTCTTCCTGACCTATGATCCCTATGGAACATAAGCCTGGTATTTGTTCTGGGGATTTGTTAGCATTTGAAAATTATTGTTAGGGGCCCCTAAGGTGTTTAATCACATGCTGGGGACCTGTATTATACACAGGGGAGAAGGAGGTATATGGATTTAAGGGTATGTCTTAATATGAATTAACTTTTTTCACATATGAGTGGCATCCCTGCTGGTGCCGGGCCAAGCTAGTTTGGCACCCTAGGCAAGAGCTTCACTCAGTGCCCCCCTGTCCTGCATTACCATTTACCTCCTTACCATGATGGTTTTTAAATAAAGAAAGCAAGAAAATGTTCAACACTTTCAAATAAATCTGATCACATCAGAAGGTAAAGAAGGGGGATTCCACCCGACTTAGTGTCCATGATTACTGAAACAAATTATTAAATAAACGCTTGAACAAAAATGAAGAAATTAAGGGAAAAAAAATGGTGGCGTCCTAGACAGCCGCCTACTCTTAGTTCCGGCCCTGATCCCTGCAGTGAGCACCAACCATCTGGTTTTTTGGTGTGCTATTAATGTGAACATAATCTTAGGGTAACATGGGTGTGGTTTCAAGTGAGTGTGGTCTAAAAACAGGGAGTGGCTAACACTGGCTTCCATTATCGGCCCTCCACCATGCTGATTAGAAAAATTCCGGCCCTCTGTACCATATAAATTGGACAGCACTGTTCAAATGGAATGAAAAAGGCCTACAGATGAAGCCACTTGGATTTGTGAGTTAAATGCGTCATGACTCAGAGTTAATTGAATAAACTGTGCTATCTAAAGTTATCTTAACTCATTTAATGCATTTAACCTTTTCATTAGCATACCAAAGCACCATTGTTCACAATGGTGAATGCTTTAATTAGATGGGATGTTGTGACGCAGTTTTCTGTGTTAAATGAGATAAATGGGATATCTGTGTTTAGTTATTCTGTGTCAAACAGACAAACCAAAGTGGCTGCATCTGTATGTAGAAGTTTTCTGTTAATATAGCGGTACATGGTTTGTCTGACCCTGATTAAAGTAAAGAGTAGTAGGCGAGTAGGAGATTGTGGAGAAATGTTAGAGACAAAAGACTTTACAGAATGATAATCAAAAGATCTTTGCAGCCAACCAGTGGCTCATGAGCTGTCCAACCCCTTGGATGTTGCTTCCAGTGACCTTGAAGCAGGTGCTAATTTTTTAATTTCTGACTTGAGGGCTAGCTTTAGTTGCATATAAACCATGTGTACTGCCAAAACAGAGCCTTCTGTAGGCTGTGAATCCACATAGGGGTTATCAATATCCAATCACGGCCCATATTTGGCACATCAAGAATTTTTTCCATGCTTAAGTTGCTCTCTGACCTTTTATATGTAGCTCACGGGAAAAAAGGTTGGGGACCCCTTATATAGTAACATTGTTCACCTAGTCTACAATGTATTCAAAGGCTCTGTAGGAAATTTCCAAGCAGATAAAAGGTAGTTAAAATCTACAATTTTGTATCTATAGTTATAAAAACTCACCATTAACATCATGCATTACAAATATATAATACAATATAAAGTCCCAATGCTGTGTGATTTAACAAGTAAAGATACAGCTTTCTTTTATTACATATAGTGACATCTGTCTTGTTAAACGTTTTCAAAGCAGTATAGCTGTTGAAAGATAGGAAATAAACTTTGTGTGAGACCTTTCTCAAACCTCATATTTATCACAGAAAAATATAATTAGTTTGGCAGGCAACAAATGAATGAAAAACCCATATGCTATGGTGATATTTCAGAATGCAAATGTAAAGACAAAGCTGTAATTTGTTGCTTGGCACAATTAAATATTATCACAGGCACAATAAAAGTATTAAAATTTGTTTCAGTCTTTGCCAGTGATTATTATTTGTGCCGACTGTTATTTGCTGTGTCTTTGATTACAAAAGGCAAAACAATGATTTACTTTAAATATAACTACACTGTATCTGCTGTGTTTATCTGAACCATAATAAGTCTAGCATCTAATGCAATAGCTTAAGTTTGTCTCAACTACATGTTGCCAATGATATATAACATGAAAAATAATTCTGGAAATGTTGTGAGGAGTTATGATATTTCAAGAACTGGATCCAAAAGTTTAAAATCCTCTCCTAATAGATAGGAGCACTATCAGCATTATTTGTTGACAGTGCATGAGAGCATTATATTTAAGATCCCTAGTTGTGCCCAGAATGCTCAGGGCCTGGGTTTTTTTAGATAAGGGGTCTTTCTGTAATTTAGATCTCTATACTTTGTCTGCTAAAAATCATTTGAACCAAATAGGATTGTTTTGCCTTCAGTAAGAATTAATTATATTTTAGTGGTGATGAAGTAGAAGGTTCTGTTTTATTATTACAGTGAAAATAATTTTTAAAAAATGTAATTATTTCATTAAAATGGAGCCTATGGGAGATGGCCTTCCCAGTAATTTGGAGCTTTCTGAAGCAATGGCTACTGCGCCTTACCATAGAAAACACATGATCCCATTTGTCAAAGTTAAATATGTTTTAGAAAATGTTCAGAGTGTTGGGCACAGCTCACAAACAACCTATTTGACTTAAATCTGCAATTGCAATGTTATTGTCATTTTAATTACAAAGGGGTATTTAATTATTCTGTAATATGTAAAGTTAGTTGACTTGAGGTAGTCCCACTAGCTAAATGGCAGATGGGTAATCCAGGCATACTCTTATTACCAGCCTTTTCAGTCCCACTTTAATGAGGACAGACTGTGATGTGTTTCCAAAAAAGCATTGTCTTGTCATTTATAGCCCTGTTTTCCAGTTACACCTTCAGCTGTAGTCAGATTATAAATAAATGGAATGGTTTCCTGCAGACCTGAGGCTTGGGAGTGATGAAATATAATTGGCCAAATATACAGCAATATTCCTAAATTATAAACTGAGAAATGTAGTAAAATACATATTCTGTGAATACGATTGTGCAGTGTTAAAATGTGGTATGTTAAAGAAGTAGATTGTTGCACAGATTATTTTCTCATATTGTTAACGGCCCATAGAATATTTGTATCAGTTATTATTATTTACTTGAATAAAACAATTCATCTGTTAACTTGAAATTTAATTATTACTTATATAATGGTGGAAATTTTGTGTCAGTAAAAGTTGGACTAAATTTTTTACACTTTGTCCTCATTTACTAGCGGCAAGGCAGGGTACAAATATATTTTCAGATTGCTCAATTTTTCAATACATCAAGCTAAATCAATAAATAATGATGGAGAATGTTAACTCATTTGCAAATCTCAAGACAGAAAGTGCAAAACTGCACCCATTTTTTTGTATTTGCCCTCAGTTCTGTGAGAGTAAATGCATTTTCAAATTGCACACATTTAAATACATCTAGCTTAAACAATAAATAATATTGTATGACAATCATTTAAATAAGAAAAAACATGGTAACACTACACACACTACACACAGAAACAAGAACACATGGAACACATGAAACTGCAATGTAATAATAGAATGCACCATCTTGGACTATTTAACCAACTACTCCATTAAAGCTTGCTCCATATGTATATATACAGAAACATACGCAAACACACATTCTAATAACCAGGTACATACTTAGATAAATGAAACTCAAGTTGTTGTAGACACTATTGATTCCTGAGTGAATAAAGCAATTAATATCTCATCTTTCTTAGGGTGATGTATAAAATGTCTCCCACAGCTGTTGTAAAATACTGTAACTACCAGAACAAGAGGAAGAGACCTAAGTGGATGTCAGAAAAGGGCACGTGCAAAAGACACTCAGTAGATGAAGGCTGATCTTTGACCATGAACAATGGCTTGGGGTCTCTTTTGGCATGGTGATGGTTCTATGGGACGAAAAATTCACCAGACACTCAACAGCAAGTGAAGCGGGGCGGACCCCTGCGTGTTTATTCAAGTCTTGTGATGTAACGTTTCGGGGGCGGGCCCCTTCGTCAGACATGACGAAGGGGCCCGTGTATTGGAGAGGTGCCGACCTCTTTTACGGACACCACGCTATTTGACTGGAGAGGCTGGGGAATCAGGAATCCTTTTTGATGGTTCTATGGGAACATTGCAATTGATACAACACTTTTAAAGACCACTATACACTGTGCTTACTGCATAGGAGTAATTCTGTGGCATACATTATTATTATCTGTCTGTACATGCTATAAGAAAACCAAGGAAGTTGTTCCTGCCATGTAGAGTTCTATTTGGCTGGACATGCCATTGGCTATATATACAATATGCCTAGACTCCTAGGCCATGCCTTTTCTTCTTGTAATGTGATTTTATTTAACATAACAGTTATTAATTGATTCCCAACATGCTTGAGAGACAATGGGTATTAGAGTTTACAAGGCAAGCTGTAATTATAATAGAGGTATATACAAAATAATGTACCCCCTACTGTAAAATATAAGCATATTATGGGGGTGATTTATCAATGTCAATTAAAAATTTTGCCACAATTTATATTCTTTTTTCCACAAAAACTTCCAAATTCTAATTATATTTTCAAAAACTTAAATATTTGTTATTGTTAAGCATCTAAAAGCTTGCAAGTTCATGTAAAAGTCCATGGGATTTGTCGTAGGCAAAATTCCAGGCATTTTTTTAATTTGATGTTTTCAAGTTTTTTGTTTTGAGATTATAAACTCATTTAAGGAGAACTAAAGCTAGAACATGTTGGTGTGGTTAATGTAGTCAATGTATTAAGAGGCATCATAGAAAATTAGTGTAGCACAGTTTAGAGTGAATACATTTTGCCAAGGCAGTTTAGTGAAGGTTTTATAGTTTGACAAAATGGTTACCATGAAAAATGTTGTCATTAAAACTTTATTGTTTGCAATACTGAAGTTTCCTGTTATAAACAGTGTGTATTGCTTATTATATTTATTTTGTACGATTCCATGAAGTATGTGAAATTGGTGATTAATTAACTAGTTTAAGCTATATATATGATATGCGGTCTTGCTTGGCTTCGGTTCTTGAAGGGAAAAATAAACCAGTAGAATTATGTAGAAAAAAGTATGGGAAAAGAAAAACAGAATGCTCTTACTGTATAAATTATTTCCCAAGAGATAAATCCTCAGTTGAACCAATATAATGCAATAGTTTTGTAGTTTTCATATCTTTTAACTACTGGTGCTACAGTATGCTGTTAATTGGATTCTACCTCCATTAAAAAAATACCTATAAAAAGTAAAAAGTAAAAAGTTTTTACATTTCCTATATACTGTCACAGGGTATAACCTTTATGAGAACACTTTGAACACAGGCTTTGGGTGTGTTACCTGCCTGAGGCTTTTCCAGATCTGTTGATGACAAGTTGAGAAATATCTTTAAGTCAGTGTAGAATAATTAATGTAACTGTTTATTTTTAGTTCCCCACCTTTTTCAGATTATATTATATTTAAATATATATTTAAAACTGACTTCTATGAACCGTTATCAGTTCAAAGAGAACCTGCACGTTGATGATATCCCTGTTTCCTTGATATTGTTTGCTGCAGTTGTTTTTTTGTCTTTAAAGTGGCACATAAGCTAGAAATTTAACTTTTTTTTTTACATCAATGATATTGTCTACATGCCATTTACAATTTTGCCATAAAAAGTATTTGCCTGATGATTTACATTATTTATCTGATCCCCATGTTCCTCTATGAGGCGGCTGCCATATTTGTGCAGCAGTAGTCTATTAGAACCTCCAACTGATTGAGAAGGGACAGTCAGGTTGGCAAAAAGTCGGGGCTATGAACTTCAACAGACAATTACTTACAAAAGCAGAACTATCAGTAAAAAAGATCACCATGACCTATAAGAAACTTTTAGTGTACATTAATATTAAGAGTTGTTTTATAGTGTCAGTATCACTTAAAGCACTCCTACGTCATTCTAAAGCAATGATTCACCTAACTTTGCTTAATTAAGTAGCCAGTAAATGTTCAACCTTTAATGTTATAAATTTATTGTTATCCAACACAATTTTTGTAGTTGTCTAATTCCGGGCAGTGTTATTGCCACTAAAGCAAGCAAAGTTCTGTCTTGCATAAAAAAGGGCATAAACTCGAGGGATGAAAACATAATTTAGCCTCTTTATAGGTCCCTGGTAAGGCCTTATCTGGAGTATGCAGTGCAGTTTTGGACTCCAGTCTTTAAGAGGGATATAAATGAGCTGGAGAGAGTGCAGAGACTAAGTGCAACTAAATTGGTTAGAGGGATGGAAGACTTAAATTATGAGGGTAGACTGTCAAGGTTGGGGTTGTTTTCTCTGGAAAAAAGGTGCTTGCAATGGGCCATGATTACACTAGTGGACGTTATAGACAAATAGCAGACCTTTTTACCCAGAAAGAGGATCACTGCACCAGAGGCCACCCCTTCAGACTAGAGGAAAAGAACTTTCATTTGAAGCAACGTAGGTGGTTCTTCACAGTGAGGACAGTGAGGTTGTGGAATGCACTGCAGGTGATGTGATGGCTGATTCAGTTAATGATTTTAATAGTGGCTTGGATGATTTCTTGGACTAGCATAATATCCAAGGCTATTGTGATACTAAAATCTATAGTTAGTGTATGAGTATATATAGTTTATGTGAGTGTATGGAGGGGTCAGTGTGTGTGTAGAATCTATAGATGCTGGGTTTCATTTGGAGGGGTTGAACTTGATGGACTTTGGTCTTTTTTCAACACAATTTAACTATGTAACTATGAAACATCCCAGTTAGACACCTGGAACACCATTTTCTCCAAATCCATTTGCAAGGATGATATATCCTAGATGGTGTGTATTGCATATTTTTTGTCATGAGGAAAGACATATACATTTTAGCACCAAACAAACTATTCTACTCTTTGCACATAATCCTTGAGACAGTTCTCTATCTGTTTACTTATAACAAGTCCAAGATATGAGAGAAACAAAATGGCAACAAAAAAATATTAATATGTGAATTACAACTAATTTTTTTGTTTAAAAATACATCATCGTAACTGTCAAGATAATTGTACATAATGTAATGGGATGTAGGTCATCATAATGAATACTTTTGGTTTTAAAAATTCCCTAAAGCTATCTTTCAATGCAATGTGACAATATAGATCAGAGCAAACCCAAATGGCAAAAGTTTTCATCCATTAGTAATGTATCCACATGAGGTAATAGGGATAAGCAAACTTTTTTCCCTGATACAGTTTTGCAGTGAGTTTTCACCAGCTACAAAAGGTTTTTGGGCCAAAGAGCAAAGAAAAAAATACACGCTAGAATTTCGCCATGTATTTAGTTTTGCTGGAAAAAAAATTGCACCAGAAAAAAAAGTACAGATGTCATTATTATATGCCCCCTGTCTTCCTCTTCACCCATTAACCCCCCCCCCCACAGCATCTCTAAGAAGCTCTCTGGGAACATGGGAGACATAGGGTCTATTTATCATGCTGTGTAAAAAGTGTAGTGAAGCATTGCCAGTGATGTTGCTCATAACAACCGATTTGATCTTTGTTTTGTTAGGGATGCACCGAATCCAGGATTCGGTTCGGGATTCGGCCTTTTTCAGCAGGATACGGATTCGGCCGAATCCTTCTGCCAGGCCGAACCGAATCTGAATCCTAATTTTTGTCACAAAATGAGGAAGTAATAAAAGTTTTCCTCTTCCCACCCCTAATTTCCATATGCAAATTAGGATTCGGATTTGGTTCGGTATTCGGACGAATATTTCAAAAAAGTGTATTCGGTGCATCCCTAGTTTTTGTTTTCTATCTGTTGAAATCTAATTGTTGATTGCTTCCTAGGGGCAACATCACTGGTAATTCTTCACTCCACTTTTTACACAGCATGATAAATAGACCCCTTCATTTTTACTGTGAAGAATAATTGCAGCATAGTGTGAAATAAATTCTCTAACATGCAGGGCCTGAACTACGGGTAGGCAGAGTAGGCACGTGCCTAGGGCGCAAAGGTGGAGGGCGCCAGGCACGTACTTACTCCTACCCCTAGTCCGGTCCCTTCTCTGCCGACCGCCCACTGTCCCATCTGTGTATGCATGCGAGTATGCATGCGTCAATTTGCGCATGCACAGAAGCATTTTTCGTGCATGTGCAGAAGCGTTTTTTTTGCGCAGAAGCGCTCAACCAGCCGGCGCAGCTTGGCCCGGCTCTGCTAACATGGTAGGACAATACATATGCTATTGCAGGTAGCATGAATCTTGCGCTTTCCCTCTGAAGCTGTCTATTTCTTGTTGTCACTTTTGAAATTCACTTTTGTACTGATATGCAAGTCAAGGATCTCCATAAAATCAGACATTTTGTAGTGACATTCTAACATGGACATGGGCATTTTCAAAATTAATTCTGTGTTCATGCATATATTATATTCTTTATATTATGACATATATGCTACTTTTATGTAATCGCAAGTATTATTACAGGCGTTTTGGTATCTTATCTACAGTATATAGTAAATAAATATATTGATGGCATGATGCATGGAAATCGAGAAGGTAATATGTTTTGTTTAATATTGCCATTAACTATTATCTATTATCTATGCTACAATGAACATTCTTCGAAGAGACAGTAAGTTTATTGTAAATTGTGATTCTACTGGCCAAGCTTATGCTTTTGATGAAGTTCTATTTAAAGGTGTGACCTGCTTCTTCCACATCTTAGAGTAAATCATTCATTTCAACTACTTTACCATGTATTTTAATAAAGCAAAATAATTGCTATGGGCATTTCATTTGCCTGCAGAAAAATTGCAGTGTTACTGTAAGAAATATTACAAGCAGTATTGCTGTTACAAATGCACTTAAATAATGGCAAATAATATCTAAGGTGTTAAATGTTCTGTTGAACACCTTTATGAAATTCAGACTTCTCCCTACCTCTCACCCCCACCTTTTAAAACTGTATTATTTTGTTCCCTGGTTAGTAAGTGACCCATAAGGAAAACTAATATTCATACTTTTCTCGTATGTTGACCTTTCAGCCATTAAAATATTTTTTGTGAAATATATCCAATCTGCAAGAACATTTCAATTTCTCCTGTGTTCAGCCTGCCAAAGGCTGAGGAAAATGTGTTTTCTTCATAGGCATTCTTTCAAAGGAATTTATTTACAGGAGCACACACTGTATTTGCTTTTATGCTCTAGAGAATGATTGCATTTTTGTAATCACAGGTTTTTGTTACTGATGATATTATTTTAAGAAGGGCACAATGGTACAATGGTAAAGGAATATTGATACATTCCTATAACAGGAATTATGGCAGTGTCACTTAACAAAAGTATTTTTTTAATGAATTAACCCTCTTATTGACCCTGAAACCCAGGAATACATTGAGACCCTGACAGCTTCTCTGTGCAAGTCTACTGCCTTGAGTCATGCTGGGATGAGGGCTGAGATTCTCAGACAGACTGGAGTACAAAGTAAACAGCAAGCCAACCCTTTGGATGATTGATCCCTCTGGAATGAGACTGTAGCTACCAGAGCATTCTGACCACAGCGGCCTGTGTCCAAAACCAAAAGGATTGTACAGTTTTTGTTACATCAAGCTCTTCCCTTTCTGAATTTTTGGAATAAAACATTGTTTTTTCTAGACCTGAATATATTACATTTATTTTTCCTTAAATGTTTCATAGTGAAGAAATAATTATGTTGCTGAAGATGGAAATGGAAATTTCTTCATAATTTTAGCTTAAATATATTTCCAGCACAACAATATCAGTTCTGTCAAGTGCATTCCAATATTTAAATGCATGATCATAATCTTGCCAAGAGTAAATGATGCTTTTATATACGTTGCCGAAAAATGTAAATGTATCCACTTTTTCTAACATCTCGTAACAAGCTAAAAACTATCTTGGAATATTGTTATAATATTGTTATAATATATAAAATATTGTTATTAAATATAATATCTATAATTGTCTGAGTAAAGATAATTTTGCATTTTGCTGCTATGTATTTCCTGGACTAGTATACCAACATACAAACTGGACCTCTTTTCTGCTTTTAACTTTGGGCCAGATTCAGTTCAGTGAAAAAAGATGTTATCACATGTAAAAAATCATGGATGAGATTCAATCTGAGCTACAATTCTATTCAGAAAAATGTTTCTCACGTTATATCAATTGCAGTCTATGGGAAGAAAGTGGAACTGAATTTGGAGAAACTTTTTTTCTCCTCAAACTGAATCTTGTCCACGAGTTTTCATGTGATAACTTTTCTCACTGAATTGAATCTGGGCCTGTGTATACTGGGCAGGGCGACACTGATACTGGGCCCAGGGGCGGATTCATGCACAGGCTGCCCTTGGCTATAGCCTAGGGTCCAAGTGTGATCAGGGGCCCATTTCTATTTCCCTTTCTTTTAATACCCATACATATAATAAAATCCAGATTTCAAACATGTTCATGACCCCTCTATGGAGGTTCTTTTTGCAGCTGAAAAAATTGCAATGTAGTATGTAGGCAGAAGTGACAAGCTCATGTGCTGTTCTGTTACATTGGCTGTTAATGGTCTTCTCTTGCTGCTAGAGGAAACTTCAGTGAGGGTGCATATGGATACACACAGATCCAGAGACATCACTGGTGCCTGTCGGCATAGAGAATGCAGGTGCACGCATGCCTGAATCTACACCCATCTGGACCCAGCTGTAACTTAGAAGGGAGGCCTGTGTAGATGTAGCCTAGGGGCCCTACTTGTCATTAATCTGCCACTGACTAGACCTCTGGGTTCAGTGGACACAGGAATAGTCATGAGCGTGCCTATCCCTTTTTTCTTTGCCAAATAATTTGTAAAACCGCAGGAAAATTTGCAAAACGGTGAACATGTACCCTGATCACTCCAAAATTGTGTCATTTTTAAAATAACAATATACTAGTGCATTATAAAATAGTGCAATAGTGTTTAAATGCAAAAAACAATGACAGTGCAATATATTAAACAATACATACTAAATATATAGTAAATAAATGTAGTGCTATAAATTTAAAAACACAGCTGCATTGTGCTTATACTAGGAAAATACATACAAAATTTCCTACTGCGAAACACTAACACTATCCATACATTTAAGTGCATTGTGCATATATTGTAAACAAGTGTTAGACTGGGGTGTCCGGAGCACACCAGGCTCTTCCCACCCCTCCTCCCAGCCATATATCTCATACACCTTCCCTCCGGCACTCTTGCTTGCACCCCAAAACGATCAGCAGATGCCCTGAAGGTCCAGTGCAGGCACTGTTCCGGGACCAGTGGGACCCATGAGGACCAGGGTCCATGGGTTTTTTCCTGGTGCCCCACTGGTCCAGTCCGATCCTACTTGGCTGCAGTACTTAAACTTGGGTTTTGATAATGCTTAAACTTCTCTGAATCTTCAATCACTTAAAGCATCAAGTAAACCACATATATATAGTTTACCAAAAGAGTATTTATATTTAAGGATATTATTATCCACACTAAGTGGATAATGTATTATCTTGTGTGTGTATTAGTACAGCAATTGTGCAAGTTTTGATGAAAGAACGCTAACTAGTGCTGCATGTGAATGTCCTATAAGTTTAATAACTGTGCATCAGGCCACGTTGGAACCATTTATAAAACTTCACAGGACCCCCATTAACAGCACAATACTGAAAACAGGTGATAATTACTCCACATCAACAAAGCCCCATGTTCTTATACCACTCAATACAACCAGCTTTTATGTAACATCTAAGTTTCCATAACAGACAGTTATTAAACGATGAAGTACTCTCCATATGTTACTACTACAAGCTTACTTCAGAGATTTCCTGGCATCTGTTTTCTATTAAGGGACACCGAAAGCAGACTGTTTTGTACTGAATTCTTCTGAAATTAAAAAGGAAATGGAAGGTTGTTTTTTTCTGCACCTCAGTTGCTGCTTGGTCAGCACACCCTGCACTGAGAACAAAAAGGTTTCTGAAATGGATAAAATAACTCAGGTTACAGGTCATTGTGACAATAGAAAATGTAGTTCTAATAGAATAAAAATAAAGGATGTTTAAGCTTGTTTGGAGCCACAAGATGGCAAATTCGTTCATTGAGGTGACTTGTAAAATCCAGCTGACCTATGCATCCCGTCCTCATATTAACACTGTAAACATCGTTAGAAAGTAAAGTTGATCTTGTACTGCTTTGAAGTGTCAACCATTTCCTTACTATTTTCCTTTTATCAAAGCAAGTCCATCAGTCAACAGCATTGGACAGAAGGTATATGAGTTGTGGAAAAAGTCTCGTAAAATACCACGGCTCATTAAATATGTCAGTTTCAGTCAGAAGGTCAGCAAATACAGGAGGCTGTCAGCATAACAGAAACATCTCATGATAAAGGAGTAGTATTTTGAAGTAACGTAAAGGGGATCTTCACCTAAAAAAAATGTTTTTACATAATGTAAGACAATGTAATTGTATGCAACTTTCTATAAAATATCAATAAACATTTTTAAAAGTTGTTTGTAAATGTAATGAAATGTATTAAAATTCAACTATGACTCCCTATTTATACTCTATGCTCTGCTGCTTCTAATTCATGTAACAATGTAACAGAAGTCAGTTTATTAACAGACCTGGTGGACCACTGAGTTCTGCTACATTGTTTTTGTAGTCAGAACTAGAGATTATAAAGCACATGCAGGGGGTGAATCCCCCCCACTATTATAAAAATATGTTTGGTTCTTCCCTTAGCATTGTACCACCTCATATATGTGACTTATAACAATTTCCTATTCATAATATGTTGTATGCAGGGATTTGTTGTCCAACAATAATTGAGTGTGGTATGGTTCACAGAGGTAGGCAAAGGAAGCACATGCCTAGGGCACAACGATAAGGGGGCACTGGGCACATAACTTGTCTGTCTGGCTACCCCTAGGTCTAGCTGATCTGTAAGTGCACCACACAAACAGTTGAGTGGGTCTGGTGTAGAAGATAAAGAATTGTTACTGAGCAGGGGTTGGAATTGACAAACGTGGGGGCTATGGTGTTACCCTCCTATTTCTTGAGGACATGGGGCATGAGGGTGTGCCTTGGATGCCAGTGTCATTTGAACCAGCACTGGTGGTCAAGCAATAGCAATTCTATCCATTTATGTTTTCTATTGCCATTAGAAATCTGCAACACATGCACACAGTTGATGAGTGCATGAGTTGAACATTTTCACTATGGTACAAGCATTTACATTCTTTTTTAACTTATTCTGCTTTGATCTTGTTTTCCCATAAGGAGCTTAAATGATCTGTTTATATCTTCTCCAAACATATAAACAGAATGTGGATTAAAAAAACATGAACAAAAGTGAGGTCAGCATATTATCATTTGTTACATAATGGTATACGCTTCCTATTGCATACTCTGTAATCAGCAAATTGATGAAGGTGTATCAGATTTGCTTGCTTTGAAATCAGTACTAGAGATCGATATGGGGCTCATTTATCAATACTGGGCAAATTTGCCCATGGGCAGTTAACTATAGCAACCAATCAGTGATAAGCTTTTTGCAGCCAGCTGCAAGTAGAACAATGAATGCAGTAATTTGATTGGTTGCCATGGGTTACTGCCCATGGGCAAATTTTCCCAGTGTTGATAAATGACCCCCACTTGGTAACTGCCAACAAGGAAACACTATGGAGGGGTTTAGACTTTGCTATAGTCAAATTTATATTGTATGAAGGAAATGTAAAAGTAAACAGCCAATGTAGATTAACATCAGCATCTTTATGCCCATGCATGTTGCTAACAAAAAATAATCATGCAATTTAAATGGTACATTACACACATTACAATTGTAGATAACATTTCATCCCCATGAGGCCTACTAAAATGCTGGGTGCAGGTTCAAAAAAGCATTACACAACATTAGTAACAAACCGCACTCCAAGGACTTTATATGTGAAAAAGCAAAAAATATTTATTTCAACGTTTCGGCTCCTCTACTCGGGCTGTCTTCAGGATGTCTCCTGAAGACGGCCCGAGTAGAGGAGCCGAAACGTTGAAATAAATATATTTTTTGGTTTTTTTTACGTATAAATTTGGTGGTTGCACTTCGGCGCAGAGTTACACTCCCACTGACCTAGGTCTGCCTACTGTTTCCGGTATGGACTAGAGCGCCAACAAATATTTACCAACATGAGAGGATCGGAGACCCGTGCACAAGACATCGGCCACTGTACCCTTATATGGACACCACCACCACCACCCTCCCCACAGACATAGCTTTGAATTCGATACAGACAGTAAGTCACTCACTTTGGATCGAGATATTATTGATTCCCAGCACCCTGGTTGCCGCACACCCTCCTCCTTTACACCATACAGTAACAAAATGCCCTAAACATGTAACAATAATGACCGGAACAATTTGCTGCAGTTTATTAACATGTATCTGTGGATTGTTGTTGCGTTTTTTCTACAATATTGTGTATTGATCATATTATGTTTACGACTCTATACAATGTTTATTTTGTTTTCTGCTTGATATTTTGTTTATAGTCGTCTCCATACTATAAAACCTATGTTAGATGCATATAGAGGTTTGTGATATTTTCATACTGGTATTACACCTAACTTTTTTGAATTTCTCCACTCCCCCTGACACCTGATGACATCATCAATTATGTTTTCCCGCCACTGGGGGTTTAAATGTTTGGTCTGCACTGTGTGTTGCATTTTGAGAAAGGCTAGAGGGCTAGCTGAAACGTCAGCTATTTTTCATTTGAATAATTTACACCATTTTTGAATCATAAGACCTGTGAGCACTCGCCTCTTTTTGGATATTCTACTGTTTTGCTGTTAGCACCCAGGCACTGAATACTCCTTATACGAGTAGTGCCGGCCCCACACGGACTTTGGTATATATATATATATACGTATATATATATATATATATATATATATATATACAGGGCCGCCATCAGGGGGGGACAGGGGGGACAAGCGTACCGGGCCCGGGCATGAAGGGGGGCCCGGCAGCGCTGCATTTTTTTGAAGATCC
Organism: Xenopus laevis; assembly: GCF_017654675.1. Lineage (NCBI taxonomy): Eukaryota > Metazoa > Chordata > Amphibia > Anura > Pipidae > Xenopus > Xenopus laevis. The sequence continues at coordinate 34,510,572 of NC_054384.1, read as the reverse complement.
GGGCCCCCCTTACGAGCGCCCGAGCCGTACGTCTTGCCTCTTCAGTGCCGAATGCGGAAGTGCCGAAAAGCCGAAGCCGATGCGACGAAAAGACCCGAAGTCACGGAAAAAGCCGAAGTCACGAAGCGCCGAAAAGACCCGAAGTCACGAAAACAGCCGAAGCCGAAGTCCTGAAGCGGTGAAAAGACCCGAAGTCACGAAAGGAGGCGAAGTTGAAGTACTGAAGCCATGAGTTCAATTCTACTGAACACCAGTTTGTGTTTTTTTTTTTTTAATCCCCTGGCCACCAATGTATTATTTTAATATTCTATAGGCCCCTGCCACCAATCTTTTTTTTAAAACTTTTGTTTTTGGGGCCCCAATTTTTTTTTTAACTCGTAAGGGGCCCCTTGCCACCATTGTTTTTTTTTGGGTTTTTTTTTTTAAAAAAAAAATTAATTTTCTTTTTGGTGGCCCCAAATTTTTTTAACTTGTAAGGGGGCCCCTGCCACCAGTTTTTTTTTTTTTTCAAAAAAAAATTATTTTTTTTTTAAATTTTTTTTGGGGCCCCAATTTGTTTTTAACTTGTAAGGGGGCCCCTGCCACCATTTTTTTTTTTTTCAAAAAAATTTTTTTTCTCCAAATTTTTTTTTGGGGCCCCAATTTGTTTTTAACTTATAAGGGGGCCCCTGCCGCCAATGTTTTTTTTTTTTTTCAAAAAAAAATTAATTTTTTTTCAAATTTTTTTTTGGGGCCCCAATTTGTTTTTAACTTATAAGGGGGCCCCTGCCGCCAATGTTTTTTTTTTTTTCAAAAAAAAATTAATTTTTTTTCAAATTTTTTTTTGGGGCCCCAATTTGTTTTTAACTTAGAAGGGGGCCCCTGCCACCAATGTTTGTTTATTTTTTAGTTTTTTTTACATTTTTTTTTGTTGGGGCCCCAAGTTTTTTTTAACAGGGGGCCCCTGCCACCAATGTTTTTAAAAAAAAAATTTTTAATTTTTTTTTTTTTGGGGCCCCAATTTTTTTTATAAGGGGGCCCTGACCATCAATAGCTTTTTACAACTTGTGTGGGGGGGGGGTTACTTTTTTAGCGCTGATGTCTGTGTGGTCTTTTAACTGCGATGTGGGCGGGATATGGGGCGGAGCTTGGTCGTCAGTGTGGGCGGGGCCCAGGGGGCCCCAAAAATTTTGTTGTACGGGGCCCCGTGATTTCTAATGGCGGCCCTGTATATATATATATATATATATATATATATATATATATATATATATAGATATATATATATATAAACACACACACATACCTATATTAAACTAACTGTAGATCTTAAGATCACTATAGCATTGGATATTACACTTGCCCAAGAAGTCTTTTAAGCTGCTCTTAAAGACATTAATATAAATTGCCATCACAGCATCATCCAGCAGGACTTTCCACAACTTCACTGCCCTTATAGTGAAGAACCCTTTTTATGCTTCAAGTTCAGCTCCTCAAGTCTTTAGGGGTCACTTAGTTTAATGTCTCTGCCCTCATTCCAGTTCATTAATATTCCTAAGGACTGGGCCTTAAACTGCAAGGTGAGGACTCAGCAAGAATCAAGAAAGTGGAAACATTATGTTTTTGTACCAGTGCCAGGCCAACCCGGCCAGGTGCCCTAGGCAGCCTGGCCGGGCAAAGCGCCCAATACGTGAGCCGCCAGTGCACGAAAAGCCGCCAGTGCGCATGCGCGAAATGCGCAAAACAAAGATTACACACGTCGGCCAGAGCGGGGACTGGACTAGGGGGTAGGAGAGGCACAGAAGGTGTGTGCCTGGCGCCTCTCCAGCTTTGCGCCCTAGGCACGTGCCTACTCTGCCTACCTCTATTTCCGGCCCTCTTTTGTACCCTGAGGTAATGCCTTTTTGGGCAAGTGAGTACTTTTGTTTGCTTTAGTAGAAAAAGGCTAGCATTGTCTAGAGCAGTGCTGTCCAACTTTTGTGATACTGAGGGCTGAAAGTTTTCTGTCCTACATGGTGGAGGACCGATAATGGAAGCCAGTGTTGGTCACTCCCTGTTTTTAAATCACACCCACTTAAGACCGCACCCTTGTCACCACAAGACCATTTCCACATTAATGGTGGTAACACACCAAAAAATCAAATGTTTGGTGTTCACTGCAGGGATATCACTCATCACTCATATGTCAAAAAAGTTGTCATATCAAGACATACCTTCAATCAATCTTCCCTTGTGGATAACACAGCCCCCCAGCACATGACTAAACACTTTTGGGGCCCCTAACAATCATTTTCAAATGCACCCACAGACTAATGCACACACAGGGGGCATAAGGCAGGCAGAATATGGCACACATAGGGAGCATAAGGCAGGCAGAATATGACACACACACAGGGAGCATAGGGAAGGCAGAGTATGACACACATAGGGAGCATATGGCAGGCAGAATATGACACACACAGGGAGCATAGGGAAGGCAGAACAGAGCAGGAGATAGGGAAATATATCAGGATCACTCTAAAATGTACTACATACAGTGACAGTGCTGGTGCACTTTCAGCAATTTTTATGAAAAGGTGAACAATGTGGGCAGTTTTAGTCTGGGATTTAGGTGTAAACAGTAGAGTGTGAACAATAGAGCTGTTACAAGTGGGAACAATGTAGGGGGGATGACAGGTGTGAATACAGGGGATTATGGTCTAAATTTGAGGTTTAAACAATGCAGGGGCCAGCTAATCTCTGTAGTGATACCCTTTAAATGTTACACATGGTAAGCAGACACAGCAGGCAGACTTTCATGTGGAGGGCCACACAAGGGGGTCACGGGCCAGGCCGCCAGTTGGACAGCCCTGGTCTAGAGTAAAACAGTTTATCAACACAAATCCCAAATGCTTCCCAATTAAAGGGGTGGTTCACCTTCAAACAACTAGTTGGTTTCAGATAGATCACCAGAAATAACGACTTTTTCCAATGACTTTCTATTTTCTATATGTGACCGTTTTTCTAATATTGAAGTGTAAAGGGTAATTTTTCACCTTCTGAAGCAGCTCTGGGAGGGGGGGGGGTCGCCGATCCTGTAAACTGTTCTAAATGGATACATTTAGTTGATACATTTCTTATCTTTGTCCCTGCTGAGCAGAATCTCTGGGTTTCATTACAGGCAGCTGTTAGAATTGATACAATAGTTGCTACTCCAGAGATGCTGCTGAGAAATGTATCAACTAAATGTTGCAAAATTGTAACAGTTTATAGTCTGTGCCTGAATTACTGAGCTGCCAGACTCAAACACCAGAGACACGAACATTCAAATTTAAATTTAGATTTTGGAAAAACAGTAAAAAATAAATAATGGAAAGTAATTGGAAAAAGTCTTTATTTCTGGGGAACAATCTAAAAATAACTGAATTGAAAAAAGTGTTTGGAAGGTGAACAACCCCTTTAAGTTGGCCCAAATGCCTCGCATAACCTTGCATTTATCAGCATTGAATTCCATTTCCCAGTTTGCTACCCTGTTCTCTAATTTAGTCAATTCCCTTTGCAAAGTGGCAATACCCTATATGGAACCTTTAGTTTTTTTCAAAATTTGGTATAAATATAGACAATACTGTCAATGCCCAGCTCAAGGCTATTAATAAACAAGTTAAAACATGTTCCATGTGGTACTTTAGCAAATGCTTTGGCTCACATCCACTGTCACTCCAAAAGCTAGGTTCTTGCTTACCTACATATAGAAAGCAATTCAATTTGTCTGGCAAGATTTCTTGTGCATAAAAAACATGCTATTACAAACTTTGAGTTTTGCTTTGAGGCTGAGAATAGGATCCCTATTTGAATAATGGCATTAATAATTCCTTCTCCTTTAAAAAAACAAAAGAGAATTGTTCTGGTTGTTAAAGGGAATCTAAGAACTGTTGCTCTACAATACCTAACTCAATTGTTACTGGACTACAAATCCAAGCATATTTTAACATATCAAGGTTGAACACATATTAACTTTATCCCTAAAGCTTTATTGCCCAATAAAAATGTATTTTCCTAGCTGTCATGAGGCCAGTGGCTATATGAAAATGCAAAATAATTATCCAATGAGAATCCTACCAGAACTATACAAATATGGTTCAATATTCTTTGTTCTTGCAAATGGAGCTAGAAGCTATCACAGAACAACTACACCACTATATCGTGAACATAAAATAGTGCAATAATCTCACGTAAAATATCCAAAGGCATGAGCCAACAACTAACCAATTAACCACCACCACAACAAATACCATAGCCAGTTTACTAAACTACAATCACTTCTGTCATCCTGTCAAATGTGTTGCTCACATATATGCTATATGATATAAGTCTAGAGCCAGAATTATCATCAAAATATGGCACAACTGATGGCAATTTGTCTACAGATTTATAAACAGGTACTGAATTTACCATGACATGACTTTGTAGCTTAACACTTTAAAAATTAACTAAATTAGTAATATAAATGATAGTTCTTGGAACTAGTACTAAAAATTTTGCAGTCTTAGGAATGAGCAAAACCAACCAAACAAGCAAATCCAAATAATACACAATAATAATTATTTTCCTATATTTATAATAATATACCCTATTGTTTTTTCAATATTCTATTGTTTATTGGTACTTAATCCAGTTATAGGAAAACTCAAAGTGAGCAGCACTTAATATACACTTCTGTTAGCAAAAGCCTTATTTCTGTTCTGCAGAAAGTCACTTTTAAAAAAGTATCATAATAAAGAGCACAAACACAAGATAATGGGTGTTATTCCACCCTTCATTCTCTTAGGCATTCACTTTATATTCAGCACTTCCTAGATGTCACTGCTCTGCACAAATCCCCCCATTCTCTTCAATGTTTAATTATGTAGCACTCTTGCCTTCCTTTTTTCTTTCTTTCACTCTCCCACCCAGAATTTTCCCTTACTTTCTTTTTTTAATTGTTTAAAGTAATGAAAACACATGACGCATTGATATCACTTAATTGCATATTTTATTGATTTTTTATTTATGGTTCACTGACATTTTTTTTTCAAAACATATAACAAAGTCAAGAAAAATATGTTGTTTACCCTGACTGCTTAGGGCTATCAAATACCCCTAGAAAAAGGTCCCCAACTCATATTGCTTCAAATCGGGGACTTCTTTCATTACAAATAAAATTGAAGCTGAGCTGAAAATATGAATTTTATTTTTATTTTTTTGGCAGAACCTTAATCTGGCAGATGTAACTCTGCAATACATTACTATAGATCACATGCAGTTTTTAAATATTACAGAAATTATAACCTTTAATGAAATTCAAAAAATTATCCTAATAATATATTTGTTAATGAACAGTTCTTGTGATTTACTTATGATTTGAGACTACATTATTCTGTGTGACACATTCAACAGTTCAAGCTGATCTGAAATTATTCAACAAGAATTCACCCCCTGCCAGCAACCTTCAAACAGCATTTTCTTGTGCCATAGTCCTTTGCTTCTCCCTCCACACCACCCAATGTGTTTCTCCTTTCCAAAAAACCCCAAGCAGGATATTCTACTTCTGACATTGTCAATTCTATTAAAGTATTAAAATCTGGGCTTCCATGCCTTGCACGTACTATCCCAAGCTGGTGTTGACCCTTTTTCTGATTCTATTTCTTGCTGCCTGACGTTGGTATAGTTTTGTTGACTGCATCCTATGTTGACCCCTGTTCGGCTGATTATACCTTTCCAGAAGGGCCTCAACCCATGCCATAGATTAATTCAGACTATCCAAACATTGCAGATTAAACTGTTTTGATGATGGGTCTGTTGCATTTGCAGTTAGTTGGGTGGGACCGTTGTTTTTAAAAGAGAACTAACCCCCCGCCACAATGTTAAGAGCTGCTCCCCAGTGCTCCAGCGCTTGCACTCCAGCGCTCTTGTACCTGTAGTGTGGGTGGGCGCTAGGACCACGCGGCCTAGGTTTGGCAGCCCAGCAAATCCGGTGCTGGCTTGTTGATCCAGAGGAAGGCAAAAAACCTCAGTTGAAGCTTCTCCAATTTGCCCCAGAGAGGGAAAAAATTCCTTCCTGACCCCAAAAAGGCAATCGGACTAGTCCCTGGATCAACTTGAGCTATCTTCCATAACCCTGTATTCCCTCACTTGCTAAAACGCCATCGAACCCCTTCTTAAAGCTATCCAACGTATCAGCCTGTACGACTGATTCAGGAAGAGTTTGCCAGTTTGTCAAGATCCTGTTGCAAGGATGCTGCATCCTGGATGAAATTCATTGGGCTGGATAGTTTCATGTCATCTGAAAACACTGATACACTGATTCAGCAGACTTTCTTTGTAGATGAGTAGTGATGGGCGGTTTCGCGAATTTGGTGAATTTTTCATTAAAACGGGAGAAATTCGCCCATCACTATAGATGAGCAGTAAGGGGCACTTAATTCTGAGCTAGAAGATTGTGATGAAAACAAAAAAGAATGAAGAATTAAAATAATAATAGTTAAATATAAGTAAATATAACAAAGACAATATTTTATGAAGCACAGTATGCAGTATTATATTATTAATGTTATTAATAACCATATCTAAATTTGATTTGTTAGCTAATATAGTTATAAATTACACCACTCCAGGTTCAAACAGCGATCAATCAGTAATTACCTTATGTCAGTCTACTATAAAGATAGAAAATTATAGGAAACCTGGCTGGCTGCTAGAGTATCACAGTAAACAAGATAATGCCTTTTTCAGAATGGCAGAATTATATCAGAATTATGATAAAGCATTTAAGAAAAGCATAATGCTTTAATTATAAATATACATAAGTATTACCTTGATTCGTATAATGTATGAATGCCAATCTAGCCTCATCATTATTTAGCTGATTGGTTATGAATTGATGCCCAAGAAGATTGTCTGCAGTCGGCCTTTCATGAGCAGATTTTGTTAAGCAAAGCTTCACAAAATCATTAAAGTCTTCAGACCTGGGAAGAGAATTCAATATACAAATTAAACTGCAACATCTGTAAGGGTATTTAAGTTGTATTTCATACAAACTTTAAGGGATTATATTAATGTAATTTTAATAAGAAGGTAAGGAGTATACAGTTATACAGAGTAATGACATACTCCTTATGTGATAACACAAAGCTAGTTACTGTGTGGGGCACATTTACTATTGGTCGAATATCGAGGGTTAATTAACCCTCGATATTCGACCCTCGTAGTTAAATCCATCGACTTCGAATATCGAAGTCGAAGGATTTAGCGCAATTGCTTCAATCAAATGATCGAAGGAAAAATAGTTTGATCGAACGATTAAATCCTTCGAATTGAATGATTCGAAGGATTTTAATCCATCGATTGGTGCTTGGTAGGTTTTAGGTGGCGAAGTAGGTGGTTGAAGTTTTTTTTTAAGAGACAGTACTTCGACTATCGAATGGTCGAATAGTCGAACGATTTTTAGTTCGAAGCATTCGATTAGAAGTCAAAGTCCTAGTCGAAGGTCGAAGTAGCCAATTCAATGGTCGAAGTAGCCAAAAAAATACTTCGAAATTTTAAGTATTTTTTATTCTAATCCTTCACTCGAGCTAAGTAAATGTGTCCCTGTTGTGTATAAATGATAAGGTTTTCTTTGTCACCAAGAGTTATTCCTCAAAAAATATGCTGCTTGATTTACTATCCAAAAACATCCTTTAAAGGGATACTGTCATGGGAAAAATTTTTTTTTTCAAAATGAATCAGGTAATAGTGCTGCTCCAGCAGAATTCTGCACTGAAATCCATTTCTCGAAAGAGCAAACAGATTTTTTTATATTCAATTTTAAAATCTGACATGGGGCTAGACATTTTGTCAATTTCCCAGCTGCCCCTGGTCATCTGACTTGTGCCTGCACTTTAGGAGAGAAATGCTTTCTGGCAGGCTGCTGTTTTTCCTTCTCAATGTAACTGAATGTGTCTCAGTGGGACATGGGTTTTAACTATTGAGTGTTGTTCTTAGATCTACCAGGCAGCTGTTATCTTGTGTTAGGGAGCTGCTATCTGGTTACCTTCCCATTGTTCTTTTGTTTGGCTGCAAGTTGGAGTGATATCACTCCAACTTGCAGTACAGCAGTAAAGAGTGATTGAAGTTTATCAGAGCACAAGTCACATGACTTGGGGCAGCTGGGAAATTGACAATATGTCTAGCCCCATGTCAGATTTCAAAATTGTTCCAGTTATCACTGAATGATAAGATTGGAGTATAGGATTGGAGTATAGGATACATAAAAGGATGAAAGGATTGGGCCAAAGACTAAAACTAAGAAGGATGTAACAAGTGCACAGGGCCTCACATATATTAAATAGAATTAAATTATTCTAAGGTTTGGAGGTAATATGGAACCTGCTCTTAAATAGCTATGTTCCCTAATACACTGTTTGGCAAAGAATTAGAATTTTGTATGGAATATGTGGTAGTACATTTCATTTTTAATTAAATAACAAAGGGGAGCTATGTAGGATAATAACTCACCATCTAGTGGATTGCAGCGTAGGTGGTTCACAACTCACGATGTTCATCTGTGCACGTTCTTTGGATATGTCGAAGTAGGCTAAATTATAAAAGAATTTATCTGTTAGCTGGTAACTACTGAAAATAATATATATACATTTATATATACATAATTTAGTGCACATGTTGGAACAGCAGAGGGGATGTTCTTTTATATGAAAGTTTAATGTTAGGTACAACACATCAGTCACATCTTTGTAAATGCAAAATATGGTACGGTGTTAGCCAGTTAAAGGGTAAAACTTTTGAAATTTAGAATTAAAACAATTCATGAGCAGATGAAATTATTTTCTCTTTAAACTATTAAGGCTCAGATTTATCAAAGGTCAAAGTGAAAATTCGAATTGAAATATAAAATTAAAACAATTCACGATCAGGTGAACATTCCAGTTCCTATTTTCAGACTGCTGTCAAGTACCACATCTTCAATGAATTTTTTATAAGACCTTTACTATTACCCACTAAATCTGTTCTTTAGTTTATGTTAACTAGACTTTATCTGTTGTATAGTCTGAAAAATATATAGAAGCTCTGTGCAATCCATAGACCTCTCCATATACGGTACAATTCAATCGCCTAGCTAGTCTGAGGCTCTAAGATAATATTATGCCCTTACCCAGTAACCAAATATGAACAAAGAACCTGTAATATTATTCCCATGACCAGCACTAATGATGAGTGAATCTGTCCTTTTGCTTCGCCGTAAAATTTGCAAAACTCAGAAAAAAAATTCTCAAAACGGCAAAAAAATTGCGAAACAAATTGAAGTAAATGGGCACACAATAATTTTTACATGCACGACTTTTTTAAAAAGGTGAATTTTTTTGTGGCAAATTTTAGCCACAGTTTCTCTAAGTATAGAAGTTTGACGCAAATCCATGCCTGCCAAATAAATTCCATCATCACTACCCAAAACCCAAATATGCACAGTAAAGTAAATTACATTTCTGATTTCCCAAAACACCTGCTTTAAATATCATAACAGAGAGTGGGCTCTACTTACGTGGAAGTCCTTCAGCCATTTCAATGACCGTGATCCCAAAAGACCAGATGTCACACTGGAAATATAAATAAAATTAGATGTAAAGGCAATATAAGAAAAGTGTCTGCTATATTAATTATACTGGAGATTCATTTTCTATTTAGGTTAAAGATTGTATTAGGCTTTTTAAAGGACACAATGATTTTCTGTGGGTAATTCATATACTATTCTAAGGAAAGCAGGTCTTAAGAAATAAAGATATACCTAAATAATGCTGCAGTATTGGATTGATTATGTAGACTTAGGGGCAGATTTACTATTCGGCAAATTTTCGCAGCGTCAGTTTCACACCCATTGCATCACGTCGCCAGGCGCAAATACATCAAATATGCTAATTCTCTAAAATGTGAAGCTTTGTCCCGGGCGTTGAATGCTGGCGACTATTCGCTTGCATTACTTCGACTGTGCGAGCATTTCATAGTGAAAATACGCTAGCATTCATTTGTGCCAAGCGAAACCAACCTTCGGGTGGCAACGCTGGTGAAAAGTCGCTAGCGTTAGCCACTTTGCTCTTTAGTAAATCTGCCCCATAGTGTGAATTAAAGGAATAAAATAATAAGACATGCGACTAATCATAAGACATGCGACTAAGGGAAAGTATTAATAATTAAAAAAAAAGTAATATGTAAATAGGAATGTAAAAGCAAACTAAAACCATAATAAAAATACCTTGAAGTTAAAATCAGATGTTATCATTTCAGGAGCCATCCAATGTGGGGTTCCTCTCCATGCATTGACTTCTTCTTCTTGGTGCTTTAACTGAACAGCCAGCCCAAAATCAACTGAAAGGAAATATTGTACACATACATTACAGTTTCAACTTTGGAAATTAACAAAGCAATTGTTTTACGACAGAAAAATGACTGATATATATGATAAACAAAGTATTTGTACTTAGCATTTTGTACTGTTTTATATACATTTGGTATCATTTTAAATATAATTTAATATAAAAACACATAAATATAGGTGTAATATAATGCAATTATATGCAAACAATCGATCTTAGCATATCATTTGAAATACTTATTAGTAAAGTAATGTTTGGCCGTAAAAGAGTGTGATAAATCTGTTTAAACAGACTCAAAGCAATTGTTCAGTATAAAAATAAAAAACTGGATAAATTGGTAATTGTACAAAATAAAAATGTTTTTAAAACCAATCAGTGACTTGAGGGGGAGCCACATGGGTCATAACTGTTTGCTTTTGACTCTGTGCTGCATGCTAACGGTCAAAAGCAAACTCACTGAATAGTTATGTCCCATGTGGCCCCCCTTCAAGTAGATGACTAACTCAGAGTTAGAGAGCTGAAAAGCAGGAAGCTTTTTTCTGTTCTGTTCTGCGCTGTTAAACTCACTCCAGCCTTTATAGATTACATTTTTGGCTAACTAACTATATTCAAAACATGTTTATATTGCACAGCTTATCTATTTACCCAATTTTTATTTTAACACTGAACGGTTCCCTTAAGACATTTAAAACTACAGCATGCAGGACATGAAACTTATGGGGCAGATTTATCCAAGGTCAAGGTGAATTTTCGAATTAAAAAAATACGAATTTCGAGGTATTTTTTGTGTACTTTGACTAGGGAATAGTCCAAATTCGTTTCGAATTTGAAAAAAAATTGAAAACTCGAATATCGAAATTTATCATGAACTGTCTCTTTAAAAATTCGACTTCTACCATTGGCCATCTAAAACCTGCCGAGTTGCCATTTTAGCCTAGGGTGGACATCCTGGAAACAATTTGGAGTCAATTGGTGGACTTTTTTTTGTGAAAAACGTTGAATCCAATTTGATCGAATGTGCTATTCCTTCGTTTGGTACGATTCAAATTCGACCGAATATGGACCTATTTGATCAAAAACTGACCTATTCGGTCAAAAAAAACTTTGACTTAATTTTGGTTGGTCTTTTTGAATTTCGAATTTTTTTCAATTCAAAATTCGACCAAATAAATATGATAAATATGCCCCTATGAGTTGGAATATTATAACTGTACATCTATTAAAATACTTTTTTTCTTTGTATATAATAATAATATAATAAGAAATGTAAATTGTAGAGTAGAATATTGTAATATATCACGATAACCACATATATAATTGAGCACTTAAATCCCCACACTACACATTGATTTATGCTTCTAAGTATTCACTTACTTATCTTGACCTCTGCATCTTCAGTTAGGACGATATTCATCGATTTGATATCGCAGTGTATAATCAAATTTTCATGAATGTAACTTAAGCCCTGAGGAGAGAAATAAATAATTCTTTTTATTTTGTCATTTGTATTCTAAGGTTAAGTAAAACATTATTAAATACAACATTGTTTTAAGTAAGCCAAAACATGATGGTCTGATTAAGCTGTATTAGATGATTTTAGTATAAATTGCAATCCAAAATGCAAAGGACTTAAATTCCACCTTACCTGTAAAACCTCTCTGGATATAAACTGAATACATTGTTCAGGGAGTGACTGATTTGGTTCAGAGGAAATGATGTCGGATAATGAGCCTCCGCCACAATATTCCATCATACACTAGAATATAGAAAACATATATGAAGCAAATGTTTATATTTTCAAAAGATAAGATCTAAAGATATGTATCATATAAGTCTATGCAGCATAGATGTTTCATTTATATTACAGGTATACACTCACCCATAGCTTGTTATAACGGCTGCTGTCATCCATCATTTGAACCACTGCATCATAAATTGATACAATGTTTCTGTGCCCTTGAAGTTTTTGCAAGATTAGGATCTCCTGTATCTCACTACTCTCCTCGGTGTGGTCCTAGATAAGAGAAAAAAAGTTGTCGCTAAATTAATTGGGAGTGCAGATATTAAAACTAACATAGGAATGTGCAAATTGAGATGACATTACCTTTTCGATATCAGCAACCTTTACAGCCACTTGACTATCGCCTGTGCGGACCTGTAAAATAACAAAAGTAATTTATTGTGATTTTTACATTGAATTCAGAAAATTCAATAGGCATAGAGTATATGACAGATGAACTAATAGAAAAGCTGGCATGCTTTTAGGTTAAGTTCTTGAATTGGATGTGCAGATATAGGCATAGTTTTGGGACTCTTTGTTTTATATGATTAACAAATAACCATCAGAGTGGGCACATGATAGTAGTAATACAGCAGGGTTTATTACAGGTTCATTATGCAGATTTTGGCTACAGCGATTCTTTATAAAAAGAAGCTTACCTTGTAAACTTGTCCGAATCCACCGCTGTTTATAAATTCAAAAGAATCAAAAAATTCCACTGGATCCTAAAGAATAAAATAGAGCTTTTGTGAAAAATTATCATTATGGTATTATAATAAAATAGTATTATATACAAGGTGTTATTCTGTTTTATGCCCATAACACTGTGCTCTGCGCCTTGCACCATAATCAATGCAAGGTACATAATGCAGCTCGCATGACAATTCATCGTGCATAAGCATTGTTCTTCCTAAACCTTGAGGTATCACTTGACTTAACCCCCCTATTGTCAACACCTTATCCCACGAATTCAAAAGGTATTTGCCTATGTGTGCAATAAAAATGATCAATATGCCCCAAAAGCTTTATAACATTATATAAGGTATGTATTGTATGAAAACATTCTGGAGATTATCTCCTGTTTTTATTAATTTATTTCTAGTGTTTTATAATAAATCAGTATTTTAAACCAAAATATGATTGTTACAGTTTTATACATACATATTTAACTATCGGAATCGTTGAAGGTTTTTCTTCCTATAAAGACAAAAAAAAAATACATAATCAGTACTTTTTTCATAGAACAGAGATTCTGAAACCAGTAGGTCTTATACTATTTAAGGTATGTTTTTCTAACACATTTAGGGGCATATTTATCAAGAGTTGAATGTCGAATTGAAAAAACTTCGAAATTCGAATTCAAAAAGACCAATCAAAATTAAGTCAAAGTTTTTTTTGGTGAAATAGGTCCATTTTCGATTGAATAGGTCCGTATTCATCTAAATTCGAATCATACCAATCGAAGGAATAGCGCATTCAATCGAATTAGATTCAAAGTTTTTCCAAAAAAAAAAATTAGATTCTTTTAAAGTCCACCAATTGACTCCAAATAGGTTCTAGGAGGCCCCCCATAGGCCAAAACAGCATTTCAGCTGGTTTTAGATGGATTTTTGAAGAGACAGTACATAATAAATTTCTATATTCTAATTTTTTTCAAATTCGTATGGAATTTGGACTATTCCCTAGTCGAAGTACACAAATAATAGCTCAAAATTCAATTTTTTTTCATTCTAAAATTCACCTTGACCTTTGATAAATCTGCCCTTTACTTAAGTAAAATCAGCTCCAACAGTCAGCGCTGCCTTCAGAAATCAATGGGACCCATATGACATTAGTTTCTGGGCCCCACTATAGACCCCTTGCACCACAGAAAAAAAGCCAACAGACATTGGTGCTAAAACAGAAGTTCTAAAATCACATTGGTGGCCAGGCCCCCTCTACAAGTTTAAAAACAATTGGTGCTCAAGGGCCCCCATAAAAGTTTTTTCAAAATTGGTGGCCAGGGTCCCCCTTACAAGTTAAAAAAAATCATTGGTGGTTAAGGGAACTTACATTTAACGTTTTCTGCTGCGGCTTCAGCTTCGGTTCCATTAGGTTCCCTTCAGCTTCGATTCCCTTGGGGGGCGTTGCCCTGGTTTTCCTTTGCCAGCTGTAGCTTTGTTTTCCTCTGGCAGCTTCAGTTGTGTTTCCCTTCAGCGCATTCCACTTGGGATCATTTTGGTGCCTTAGGTTTGTGATGATTTTGGTGTCTTCGGCTTTGCATGACGGCATACCTTTGCTGCAACCTAGTAAAGGAAATATGCTGGGTCTGGGACGTTTGCCCATGTGCCTCCTTCTTCGCAGCCATGCCTACAGTAAACATTATAAATAAGGTTCATTATAAAAGTCTAATTTGGTGGCTAGGGTCCCCCCTACAAGTTAAAAAAAATAATTGGTGGTCAGGCCCCCCATTATAGTTTTTTTATATGGTGGCCAGGGTCCCTCCTACAAATTAAAATAATTATTCATGGTCACAGCCCCCCATATGTTAAAAAAAATCATTGATGGTCATGCTACCCCTATTAGTTAAAAAAAGAATTGGTGGTAATGGCCCCCTTACAAGTCAAAAAAGAAAATATTGGTGGTCAAGGGAACTTACCTGTAAAGATTTCTTCGTCGGCTTTAGATTCACATCCCGTTGGTTCCCTTCAGCTTGGTTTCCCTTGGGGGGCTTTGACCTGGTTTCTCTTTGCCAGCTGTAGCTTTGTTTCTCTCTGGCGGTTTTAGCTGTGTTTCCCTTCGGCGGCTTCCGCTTGGGATCATTTTGGTTCCTTTGGGTTGGGATGACTTTGGTGTCTTCGGCTTTGCATGACTTTGATGACTTACCGTGAGCTTGCAGTTGAAATGCGGTGGGACTGGGATGATTGTTTCTCATGTGCTCTGCCTACGGTAATCATTATAAATAAGGTACATTATAAAGTCTAATGAATCTGATTTCCATAAATACAGTAATCTGGGCCATCAAAAAGAAAAAATTATGAAATACTGTGAGTGAAAATTTTCAGTCAGTTTTACTGCAAATTTCCATGTTTTGCCATGGGCGAAAAGTTTCATGAAACTGCAGGAAAAATTTGGCATCTGTTTAGTTTCATGCATCAAAAAAAAAAAAGACGAGCGTCAAAAAAGTTGCATGTAAAAAAACTGTCCCTCGTTTCGCAAGTTTTTTGGCTCATCGCTAGTGCCTTTCAATTATCCATGTTTACAGCCTAAACTCCAGTGCTGTATAATATAACATGAGTTCTGTTAGGGCTTTCTTAAACTCCTTCAGATAGAAGCATTACAAAATACAATAGTATGCACATGCAGAATCCTAGATGGAAAGGTAAAACTGACATGAATTATAAATATGGATATGAATATTAACCCCTTTTTTGGTTTTTAAATAAGCCTCCTTGGTATTTGTAATGACTAGTTCGTCCCATAAGGAAAGGAAAGAATGATATTTTTTAACTAATGTAAATAGACATTAGATGCTCAAAATGGTAATATTTATAAAGATTCAAATGCAGATTTTCCATTTGAACCCATTCCAATCGCACTAATAAATCCACTTAGCCAAACAATGGGGCTGGGGATACTCTCTCATTTCTCTAAAAAATGAAAATACTGCAAAGAAAATATATTCATATATAGATTTGTGTGTGTGTTTGTTTAAAAGATAAAGAAAATGATAAAAATAACCTAATATTGGGTGCTACAATCATTTGTAGTGATAGAAACACATGGTTGAATAAAACCATAGGGTATTGCATTACTGATATGAATCACACACAAAAATGATTAATGATTGAGGTGGTGTAATCATGAATCTATAGAAATGATACAAACACATTGCTGGCCACCTTCAACTTATACAAAATGTAGAAAAGGTTTATATTGCCTAAAACACAATTAATACCTTTTTGCACTAAAGGAATATGCTGTTTAGCAAGAAATCAAAGTATTTTTACACTTTCCTTTTCAACTTACATCATTTAACTCTACATCCTCTGCTGGTTTAGGTTCACCTATGGGTGCTTCTACATCTTCAACCGTTGTTTGTTCTGTTGGTTCATTTTCCTTAAGAGGGAAAAAGAGTGTTATTTATGTGATGAGCAAAAAATTTTAGTCAGTTTTCCTGCAAATTTCCATGTTTTGCCACGGGCGAAACATTTCATGAAACTGCGGGGAATATTTGGCATCTGTTTAGTTTCATCCTTTAAAAAAAAATTACGAGCGTCAAATAAGTAATTTGCTGCATGCTCGTTTTGCAAACTTTTCACCGTTTCGCAAATTTTTTGGCTCATCACAAGTGGCTTTCAATTATCTATGTTTACAGACCAAACTCCAGTGCTGTATAATATAACATTCTGAGTTCTGTTGGGGCTTTCTTAAACTCCCTCAAACAGAAGCATTACAAAATACAATAGTATGCATATGCAGAATCCTAGGTGGAAAGGTAAAACTGACATGAATTTAAAATATGGATATGAATATTAACACCTTTTTTGGTTTTTGAATAAGCCTCTATTGGTGGAATGTAATAAAAGTCGGTAACGGAAAAAATATTCACAATGCGAAAAGTTATGCCTCTGTGCAAATAAATTTGCCTTTGTGCGATTGTAATATAGCTTTTGCAAACCCGGAACCTGTTTAGCAACCACTTCCCGACAGTAGAAGAAGGATTGCGAATTTTATAGTTAGGGCCAGTGTGTCGTGAATGTAATAAAACTTCTTACTGAAAAAGTTGTTATGTTTGTTCCTTGGTATTTGTAATGACTATTTTGTCCCATAGGGAAAGGAAAGAATGATATTTTTCAACTAATGTAAATTAGTTGCATTAGATGCTCAAAATGGTAATATTTATAAAGATTTAAATGCAGATTTTCCATTTGAACCCATTCCAATCGAACTAATAAATCCACTTAGCCCAACAATGGGGCTGGGGATACTCTCTCATTTCTCTAAAAAATGAAAATACTGTAATATACTGAAATATATTCATATATAGATATGTGTGTGTGTGTGTTTAAAAGATAAAGAAAATGATAAAAATAACCTAATATTGCGTGCTACAATCATTTGGAGTGATAGAAACACATAGGTTGAATAAAACCATAGGGTATTGCATTACTGATATGAATCACACACAACAATGATTAATGATTGAGGTGGTGTAAACATGAATCAATAGAAATGATACAAACACATTGCTGGCCACCTTCAACTTATACAAAATGTACAAAAGGTTAATATTGCCTAAAACACAATAAATACCTTTTTGCACCAAAGGAATATGCTGTTTAGCAAGAAATCAAAGTATTTTTAAACTTTCCTTTTCAACTTACATTATTTAACTCCACATCCTCTGCTGGTTTAGGTTCACCTATGGGTGCTTCTACATCTTCAACCGTTGTTTGTTCTGTTGGTTCATTTTCCTTAAGAGGGAAAAATTTCAGTCAGTTTTTCTGCAAATTTCCATGTTTTGCCATGGGTAAAACGTTTCATGAAACTGCGGGGAATATTTGGCATCCATTTAGTTTCATGCGTAAAAAAAAAAAAATTACGAGCGTCAAAAAAGTAATTTGCTGCATGTAAAAACAGTGACGCTTGTTTTGCAAACTTTTCACCGTTTCGCAAATTTTTTGGCTCATCACTACGGCATTTCAATTATCTATGTTTACAGACCAAACTCCAGTGCTGTATAATATAACATGAGTTCTGTTGGGGCTTTCTTAAACTCCCTCAAACAGAAGCATTACAAAATACAATAGTGTGCATATGCAGAATCCTAGGTGGAAACGTAAAACTGACACAAATTAAAAATATGGATATGAATATTAACCCCTTTTTTGGTTTTTAAATAAGCCTCTATTGGGGGAATGTAATAAAAGTCGGTAACGGAAAAAATATTCGCAATGCGAAAAGTTATGCCTCTGTGCAAACAAATTTGCCTTTGTGCGATTGTAATATAGCTTTTGCAAACCTGGAACCTGTTTAGCGACCACTTCCCAACAGTAGAAAAAGTATTGCGAATTTTATAGTTAGGGCCAGTGTTTAGCGAATGTAATAAAACTTCTTACTGAAAAAGTTGTTATGTTTGCTAACATAACAATGCGCAATTAAAATTTGCAGTGCGCAATTACAATTCGCAATGTAGTAACAGTTTAAGGAAGAGTATTACATTGCGAAATGAGACTTTTCATTCTTATTTGTGCTAATTGTTTTGCTCTTTGCAATTTTTATTACATTCCCCCATTTGTGCCTTGTTATTTGTAATGAAAAGAATGATATTTCTTACTAATGTAAATAGACATTAGATGATCAAAATGGTAAGATTTATAAGAATATGCTGTTTAGCAAGAAATCAAAGTATTTTTTACACTTTCCTTTTCAACTTACATAATTTAACTCCACATCCTCTGCTGGTTTAGGTTCACCTATGGGTGCTTCTACGTGAGATGGCAATGGAACACGTATTTCTGTGGTCTAAAAAGAGAAAGAATAAAAAATAATCAATGCATATGCACTGTTTACCAATCAACAATAAAACTTATTGTACATAAAAATAGGATGGATGAATGTCTAGATATTTAATAAGCAATTATTATTGCCACCTAGCTTCTCGGCTATTATCTTAGGAAAATAATGCAATATAGATAAAAAAAGGTAACATTGCAAACGTCCTGATTTACTAATCTCTGACATCAACTGAAGTTTCCTCAGTTATTTCAAAAGATGGGTATAAATGACCAATGCCTAATATCAGCTTAATTGAGCTTTTACTGAGAAAACATAAAAAATGGTTAAGATGGATATTTTAACCTTGGAATGGACCTTTAAAAAACATGGACTAACACGTGTAATGGACACTTAAACAAATGGCCTCTCTCATCTTTTGTATTCCACCAGCAGTGGTTAATAGACATTGTTATAGACATAGTTGTTGTATATTGCTGGGTGGGACGTCCTATTGGGTTCTTTAAATATTTGGTGTATACTAAAAGTATACCTACTTTAAAATGGGTCCATTAGGCCTGAAACATATTTGTGTAGCCTCACAACAAATAACTATGCAGTTAGTCTATGTTGATCATTTAATTCCCATATTTGGTAATAACTGAGAAAATAGCACCCACAAAAATAGACAGAACAGAGTAAAGTTGGCCATACACAGGCCAATGTCAACCCTAAAGGACAGCCTCTTATAGGCCCTTGTATCAATTGTGCAGGTTTGATTTTCCCATTTGAGCAAGGACTGCATTGAATGTTGATGTGGTCCTCTCCTAATGGCCTATATTTACTTTTGTTATGATCAATCATTGACCTGATGGACAAATGATCTGGTCAGCCTCATATTGCCCAGCTCAAGTTGACCATTTTGGGCAAACCTTGGGCGACCTTGCCAAACTAGTGGATCATCAGGTGTATGGTCAACTCAGGCAGTTCTACATCTTATCATGAGCTTATACATTATTAATTACTTATACAATGCCTGCAACAACACCAGAACCATGAAGTAACTTCTGCACAAATAACTTGGGGGCACATTTTCTAAGCTCGAGTGAAGGATTCGAAGTTAAAAAACTTGAATTTCTAAGTATTTTTTTTTGGTACTTCGACAATCGAATAGGCTACTACGACCTTCGACTTAGATTCAAACTATTCGAAGTAAAAATTGTTCGACTATTCGACCATTCGATAGTTGAAGTACTGTCTCTTTAAAAAAAACTTTGACTACATACTTTGGCAGTTTAAACCTACCGAGGTACAATATTAGCCTATGGGGACCGTCCCCATCAGTTTTCTAAGGTTTTTTTGATCGAAAAAAAATCCTTCGATCAATCTATTAAAATCCGATTGGAAGGATTTCATCGTACGATTGAACGATTTTTACTTCGATTGATCGATCGTAGTATTTGCGCAAAATCCTTCAATTCGATTCGAATTCAAAGGATTTTACTTCGAGGGTCGAATTCGAGGGTTTATTAACCCTCGATATTCGACCCTTAGTAAATGTGCCCCTTGGTGTAGCAGCTCATTTAGTCAAATAAGTATATCAGTATTTTCTACTTACATCATCAACTGTTGTTTGTCCTGTTGGTTCTTTTTCCTTAAGAGAGAAAAAGAGTATTATTTATTTTCTATATGAACAAATCAAATCATGGCATCAAGTATGAGGCATGCTACTGTTATACATTTTTTCCACATATTTTCACTAGACAAATAAAAAGGGACCAAGAAATTTAATATTAAGGCTTATGTCCCACAATACATTTGACGAATGCCTATCCATGCCTGTTTCCTCATACATTCATTTACAGCAGGAGAATACAAGAAATAGAGATCTAGGTGTTCTGCTTACAGATATAATGCCACTGCCAAGGCAAATTCTATAACTCCAAGCATGAAAATATACAGCTTTATAATCAATGAGGGGTTTTATTTAATATACGTATCTTAATTTTTGATACTACAGGTATGGGACCTGATATCCAGAATGCTCGGGGCCTGGGGTTTTCCGGATAATGGATCTTTCTGTAATTCGGGTCTTCATGCCTTAAGTCTACTAGAAATTCATTTAAACATTAAATAAACCCAATAGGCTGGTTTTGCTTCTAATATATCTTAGTTGAGATCAAGTACTTTTTACAGAGAAAAAGGAAATCGTTTTTAAAAAATTGGATTATTTGGATAAAATGGAGTCTATGGGAGACAGCCATTACGTAATTTGGAGCTTTCTGGATATCAGGTTTCCGGATAAGGGATCCTATACCTGTACTATGAAAAATGATAAATAATCCTCTGTTTTGGGCTTCTCTATTGTGCATGCATTCAAGTTCTAGCAAAATGGAACCTTAACACATACAAAAGAATATCATGCTATTCTATCATGTTCCTTTAAGATTCAGTGGAAGCTCATTTCAGCTCATATACACATTAAACATTTTTGAAGAAAAAAAAGAATAAATTCTAACAGAGCAAAAAAAATATGTAAATCCATTATCTTACCTTCTTTTTCTTAGTACATGTAAATATGTTTCGTACACATTGAAGAATACGTTTGAGTTTTGAAGCCATTCCTGTTTAGATTATCTAGACTGTCACATAAAGGAAAGCAAAAAAATAGCAATTAATTCATGTGAGCGTAAATTCAAAAAATGAAAATGAATGTATTTGGCTGAAGAAATCAAAACACGGATGTTTATTATTGACAATGTTACTGTTGCAATGTACAGTATATGTTTAAATTTTATCACAATGTTTTAGTGCTTATGTCTTGTTTATACTATTATAGCATTTAAAAAAAATTAATTATTTACACAAGAGTAATTATATACCGTACATATAATATATATATATATATATATATATATATATATATATATATATATATATATATATATATATATATATATATATATTTATACATGTATAAATTATTTCATGTATTTTCATTGCACCATACCACAGCATTTAATAACTGAAATGAAATCTAAATTTTAGTGGTGAGAATTGGGTTATGTATATATTTGTCACTGTTTATTAATTTTTAACACCCAGTTTAAAAATTGTCACAAAATCGAAATCCTATTATTTCCATTTTTAACAGCTACTGTTAACGTATGTGTTTAAGTCTTAAATAGTCAAACTTTGCAATAGTCACATGAAAAAAAAAAAGAAAGTAAAAGTTGCATGTAAAAACTTGCCAACTGAAAGTTGATAAGTTTCTATAAAAGTCAATGGGAATTGTCTCAAGCTACTTTTTTATGCATCTTTTTCTACTTCTATTAAAATATGAGATTCTCAGTTTCATTGAAAATAAATAGAACAATTTGATTTTTATTAGAGTGCAAATTAGAATTATAACCTGGAAGAGCCCAGAACAGGAATACTTACCGTTCCTGACTTCAAAACCCGAGTTGATTTATGATGGAATTGACCAACAAGTGAGTTTTAAAACAGCTGTGTTGCCATGGAAATTTATGCCAAACACCTGTGTTGCCATGGACACCCATTATGACATCACTGTTGCCATGTAAATTCATTATGACATCAGTGTTGTCAATGGAATTGTCTCAAGCTACTTTTTATGCATCTTTTTCTACTTCTATTAAAATATGAGATTCTCAGTTTCATTGAAAATAAATAGAACAATTAGATTTTTATTAGAGTGCAAATTAGAATTATAACCTGGAAGAGCCCAGAACAGGAATACTTACCGTTCCTGACTTCAAAACCCGAGTTGATTTATGATGGAATTGACCAACAAGTGAGTTTTAAAACAGCTGTGTTGCCATGGAAATTTATGCCAAACACCTGTGTTGCCATGGACACCCATTATGACATCACTGTTGCCATGTAAATTCATTATGACATCAGTGTTGTCAATGGGAATTGTCTCAAGCTACTTTTTTATGCATCTTTTTCTACTTCTATTAAAATATGAGATTCTCAGTTTCATTGAAAATAAATAGAACAATTAGATTTTTATTAGAGTGCAAATTAGAATTATAACCTGGAAGAGCCCAGAACAGGAATACTTACCGTTCCTGACTTCAAAACCCGAGTTGATTTATGATGGA
The DNA here is from genome assembly GCF_017654675.1 of Xenopus laevis. Taxonomy (NCBI): domain Eukaryota; kingdom Metazoa; phylum Chordata; class Amphibia; order Anura; family Pipidae; genus Xenopus; species Xenopus laevis. Next base: position 34,487,827 of record NC_054384.1, on the reverse strand, counting down.
ATTGACCAACAAGTGAGTTTTAAAACAGCTGTGTTGCCATGGAAATTTATGCCAAACACCTGTGTTGCCATGGACACCCATTATGACATCACTGTTGCCCTGTAAATTCATTATGACATCAGTGTTGTCATGCAAATGTCCATTATGACATCAGCATTGCTATGGAAACCCATTATGACATCACCTGCAGGTGTCCTTGACCTAAATCGCCAAAGGATATGCAATTTGAATTGACCACGTGGGTGATCTAATGATCTGATTGTTGCCATGGAAGCTTATTATGACTTCACTGACAGGCCTTATTAAAAAAGTGACCAACTGGACACTATGTATGAAGTTAAAATAATGATAAATCTATAAAAACCGATATAAAAAAATTAATCAAAGGGGTTGTTCAGTTTAGTTGGTTTCAGATTGTTCACCAGAAATATAGACTTTTTTCAATTGCTTGTCAGCTTTTATTTTTTATATTATTTCCAAAATGTAAACCTAAGCTTCACGTTTCTGGTGTTTTAGTCAGGCACCTCAGTGATCCAAGTGCAGATTCTGATCTATTAGAATTTGCTACATTTCTCCGCAGCACTTGTGGTATATTAACAATATATTAGCAAAAATATTGAACATTATTGTTAGTCAATTTCAACTGACAACACGTTAATATCATTGATAATTAAAATATATCTAAATCTATGAAATTATGTTATCATTTTATCAATGATTTTTTAAACCTGATTTAAGCTAAAATAAAATGAATTCAACTTCATGAAATTAGGTCCACAGCTGTAATTTGTTTTTTCAAAGTGTATGTTATTCAATGAAAAATGTCAAGGTCTAATTGTACACATTCCACGATAAACTCTAATTTTGAATTGAGTTTTTTATAATCTTGTAATTTTCTTGAAAAAACATTATTTTACTGTCTCTGTTTTCCGCCAGTCAGGAGTTCTTGTATGTGAAGTTGGCTAGTAAGCACAGGCTGGGAGACGGGACGCACTGGGTAAGCTCCGCCATTACCGCATTGCTACCAATTGTGTCTTCTAAAAAATAATGACCAGTTGGGTATAATGACTGACGTTAAAGTGACATTGATAATTAAAATATAATACTATGAATCTATTTTATGCATTTTTTCTGAGTTTGTTTTAAAAACCTAGTTTAAAAAATAAAGAATTGTAACTTTATGGGGATAATTTATTAGAGGTCGAAAACTCTAATAAATTTGATTTTATTCACAAATGGTATGTTATTTATGAAAAATTTGAATGTCTAAATTTTGATCAAATAGTCCCGACTAAAAAACTCTAATCAAATTTGAATTGAGTTTTCCTCTGAAGAAAAAACTCAACTTTTGCGTGTCCATTTTTTTTGACAAACAACATTTCTTTTGACGCGTAACTTTTTTCTCTCACCAGTAGGTGGGTCTTTATCCCAGAATTAGCTAGTAAACCAATCAGGTTTGTGGGCAAATACACTGCATAACCTAATTTAGCACCCTTAACAATCGTTATACAGTGTGTGTGTGTGTATATATATATATATATATATATATATATATATATATATATATATACCAAAATTTTGTTAAGCGTCAGCACTCTGTTATGGTGATTCTTGGGGTGCAGGGTCAATCCATAAGCATATATTACAAGTGGGAATAATTCATCCCTGGACCAGCACTTCCCTCTGTGAATAAATTTTTATTTAGTTACACATGGTGGTGTTCCAACGTTTCTGTCCCTGCTGGGACCTTTCTCAAGGACCTTTCTCAAGGACCTTTCTCAAGGACCTTTCTCAAGGAAGTGCTGGTCCAGGGATGAATTATTATTATATATGTATATATATATGTCAAGATCGGTACCCAAAATCCAGAACCAATGTTAGTCTCCCTGGTCTCGGCTCTTGCTTCTGCCATTAACAGCCGCCTTTTACCTCGGGAGGAGCCCTCGGCTAATTGGATGCCGCCAGGTCTTATTTAGAGAGGAGCCAAGCTAAGGGTTCTGGACGAGCAGAGGGACACAATCGTTAGCAAAGTCTTTTTGGGCAGAAGGTCACAATTCAAGGAACAGACAGAAAGCGTAGTTAAACCAGGCTGGGTTGGTGCAGGCAGAATTCGGGCGCAGTCAGACAGGCAGGGGTCAAAACCGGGAGATCAATCAAGATAGGTCAAACAGGCACGAGTCGGATTACGGAGTGTAGAATAGTCGGACAGGCCAAGGTCAGGATTACAGAAGTCAAGGAAAGTCAGGCATTCGGGGGTCAAAACAGGATTCAGACAACAGAATAAGTATCAGGAACGCACCCAGGAACTCACAAGTGAAACCAACAGTAAGTCCCCTTTAATACTATATGAATTTCGCACCAATGCACGCTGATAAAAACACGCTGCACAAGTGCGCCTATATAAACCCAAAGTGCGCACCGCGTGTGCCCTAAGCCACAGTATCACCAACGTTAGGAGGAACACCACACGGCGGGCATCCCCCAGGGTGAGTTTTCGTTACAATATATATATACACTAAGGGGCACATTTACATTTACTATGGGTCGAATAGTAAATGTAATTAACCATCGAAGTTAAATCCTTCGACTTCGAATGTCGAAGGATTTACTGCAATTCGTTCGATCGAAAGATTCAAAGGATTTTAATCCATCGATCGAATGATTTTTCTTCGATCACAAATTGCCTAGAAAGCCTATGGGGACCTTCCCCATAGGCTAATATTGGTGCTCGGTAGGTTTTAGGTGGCAAAGTAGATGGTCGAAGTTTTTTTTAAATAGACAGTACTTCGACTATCGTTCGATTCGAAGTTGTAGTCGAAGTAGCCAATTGGATGGTCGAAGTAGCCAAAAAATACTTTGAAATTCGAAGTATTTTTCCTTCTAATCCTTCACTCGAGCTAAGTAAATGTGCCCCATAGTGTCCCCTTGCTCTGCTAAATAGTTTTTGGTACTATGGAATGGCACAGGCACGCATGTGATGTTGTAATAAATAGTTTGGATATGGGACTTTAGCACGTTTATACAGCCCTAGCATAGTCTGTATTTTGGCATAATACCCTGCTGAGTAGTTCTCAAATAATATGACAGGGCAAAGTCTCATTTTTGAATTCTATCACAAATTGGCTGGGAAGTTTCTTCTATGTAAGCCACTCCACAGGGGTGTTTGAATCATATGTAAAGAACACTGGTTACATCTGCCACCTGGGTACATTCCATTTTTGAGAGGCATCAAGACTCTCTAAGGACACAAACATGCGGATCCAAGATGTGCCTTCATCAATGATTGAGTTAAGATTAAAAAAAGAAGAAAGCCCACGTCGAGTCAAGTTAAATAAAAGAATAAAATAGTCCAAATTAACTTTCCATATTAGTAATGCAAAATGCAGGTAAGTAATATGAAGTGGGACAGACAAGCAGTCCCTACAATTGTGGTAATGATCCTCTCATGTACTCCTTTGCCAACGAAATATACACCCCAAAGTTAAAAACCAGTGGAACTCATATGGGCAATAATGCCAATGAAATTAAACCGGAGCCAAAAATAAATGGTATTTCTTTCTTCACCAGCTATGCCAATAGATAGCATCCACAGTACTTGCCACTAGACCTGTCTCCTCCTACAAATGATAAATGTTATAATTTGTAGCCTTCAGGTGTGTAGGAGGCTGAAGATTTTGCAAACCGTTAGGAATGTTCATTTTTCCCAGGAGGGTTATTAGAAAGATACATTTGGGTCCTAATTACAGTTGGGAGGGGAGTAGGCCAGGCTAGGTTTCTCCCTAGGTCATTAAAAGAGCAACATACATCTGCTCTGTCTCTTTTGGTCCTCCTACTGGCTGGAGGAGGTGAGGTGTACTCCACAGAGCCTGGAACAGAGAAAGGTTCCAGTATAAGTGAAGTACAAATGCAAGGGCAGTTTTTGTTGTAGTCACTATAGAATTGAGCGACAGGATTTAGGGGTAAGTTAGTAGAGCAGCCACAGGCTACAACAAGGAAACTAGGAGGGTTAGTACCAAGGCCGCCAGCTTAGGGACTTCTTTGAGTGTAACTATGGAATTCAAACTTTAATGGGTGATGGGGGTTGTGCACCAAAGGCAGCAATACTACATCTGGGGTGTTGTAAACACTAAACCTGAAAGTTTGTGATGATGTGTATTGTTGTAAGCTGTTACTGATTGCTGCTGTAATATTAAGCATGCACCCACCATTTTCTAAAGTGTGCCATTTATCAATAAATAAATTAATCTGTTTTTAAAGAACCACTGGTGCCCAAGTTATGAAGTATTTGTCTGAAGGTGGAGATGCACTGTGGTAAACCTTCCTCTAATATTTAAGTGAGGGCCTACCTAAGTGAGACTAAGTATCCCACTAGGAGTTGCTTGAATTTGAGGCCCTCTGACAGGGCTCATCTGACGTAATAGGGATTTTTGGGTACTCTACACTCATCTACCTGTTACAGGTGGTTAAACCAATATGGGAGGTGCTGAGGTAAGCTACTGTATTCAGTTTATCTTTAGTGTCATGTGAGTAGTGGAAGGCCTGCCCTAAGGTTCTCCCCTTTTCTGGATTCACAGCCATGTTGTATCATACTTCATATCTCCCAGTCTAGTTTCTTTAAAGAATATTCTTTAGACCTGGTATGGTGGCTTGTCAGTTTTACTGATTTACCATTTGAGGTTTACCTTGACATGGTGTGGTGACTTGATAGTTTTATGATCATAACTTTGTAACTACAAACCCATGATTTTGAAATTATATACAATTGCAGACATACTAAATGACAGAGGTTCAAGGACTGTGCATTGATCAAACCCCTCTCTTTTGTTTGCTTTTTGCTAACTGGTGAATAGAATGGTTGAGTCTCAAGTATGATGGAGGTATTGTATAGAACTGACCTGCAGGCTAACAGAGTAGAGAATTTTCACTGTGATTTGGGCGCACCACTCACATGAGAGAGGTATAAAGTCACACATAGAAGCAAGTGTCCCTATTCACATGAAACTCACTCATTATGCACATGTGTCCTCAGTCAACTTTTCCCTCCTACCAAAACTCATACACATGTGCATAATGAGCAAGTTGAGGGACTCCCTCATTATGTGCATGACCCAACATGGTTGCTCACACCAGGAGCTCCCACCTGTTGTGACATAGAACTTGCTAGGGCAGAGGAAACAGTATAGTTTTCTCTAGCTGGACTGCAGGTTCCATTAGTCTACAACTTTAATGGGAAAAACTATTTTGCTATGATAGGTGCCTTTTAAAGTTACCAGAGTTGACTTATTGCCGCCCTTTAAGCCTAAAGCAGAGGAAGTGTGCTGTGGTAGGCGCATGAAAGTTGGAGGATGAAGGAAAACAAAAATATAATGTAGTGTATTATATAATATTCAACCAGGCTATGTTCTAAGGGCAACTTAAGCATTGTTAATAGTTTTCACTAAACTTCTCCTTCCGTTGTGTGGACATCATTGCTTATTTACAGCTGATGGACATTTAGGAAAAACAAAAATGCCTTTGATCTTGGTAACCTTCAGCTGTTCCTTTTGGTGACATTCCTGTAGAAAAATTAAGCATACGTTATTCACCACTGGAATGATCTGTTTGTCATGATCACTCATCCTGTCTCTTGTCAGCTGATATTTGGCATGAAAAACACCAAAGTAAAGGAGATGCGCTATTGCCTAACAAGCAAGCGATAGAAAAGATTCTATTTAGGAAAACTCAGCTTTAAGCATTATTTTTTTATGTCTGATGCATAACAGTCTGTTAATGAACCTTACATTTTCATGCTTCTTGTGACGTTGAGATAAAGAACTGGCCTTTCCCCTGCTCCTTGTAATGTTACAGCTCAGTACATGGATCAGCACTGCATAGATAAAAGAGTTGCAACTGGTGAATGCAAAATGCATTTGGATAAGAGTCATGCATATCCTGTAAATGATATGCTTATAAATGGTGCTTAGTGATGTCATCAGTTATAATTGGAGCTTGGTGATGTCATATCAGTCACATGACTTGGTTAAACTTGTGTATTATAATAAAGTACCCACTGTTTAAAAATAAGAGGACGTGTTGGTGTTCCATGACCTTTATCAAGGCACTGGGCCTTCATTATCGGGTATAGAGGGTACTTTATTCACTATATAACATTGTACTGTTCACTCTGTGTTGCAGCCTAAGATATAACATGTGTAACATGGTAGCTCCCGGCTCAGTATGGTCCACATTTTACACACATTTGAGTTTTCTTTTTAGTGTGTTATTTTAACCCTAAACCCAGTAAAGGTGAACTGTTTATTTAATGAATACAAGATGGAAGTCATTTAAATATGTTACTTTCCATAAAGGGAGCCTCTATGGAGGCAGAAAAAGTCAAACATTGTTGAACATATTCTTGTTTTAACAAGATTGTGGAACTTGGTGTATACCGTATATACATTCTTAATATTCTATGAAAAGCATAGGAAAGTCCAGTCTACGGAAACAAATTTAAATTGTGTATCTGTAATTACTTCTATCCCCTATCTTTATTATGATAATTCCCTAGTCGCCCATACCTAATCTTATCTCCATGCCCCCTTCTAGAATCAACAGGCAGAAGTAGCCAACGACTGGCAGCTACAGTATTTCAGTGATAAAAGGAATCAACAGGACATTTGCTATTTATGTCTGAGCTCCAGGTGTACCTTAGTTTCTTCAGTTCTCAATTAATTGGGAGTCGGCCTTCCCATAATTCAGAGGTTTATGGATAACAGATCCTATACTTGTAATTGAAGGCCGCTGTTATTTATAATATGTTAAGTGATACTTGTTGCTATGAAAATAAATGATGAACAGGATAATGATTATATGGTGTAGGTCTTTGGGCTTCAATAGATTTCTAATAAATTTTTTATTTATGTTTTTTAAAAAATATCAAGCTATATAAGTATGAGGGGTTAACGATATCTAGTAGCTTCTTATAAGACACTACTATCTGAATCTAGGACATAAAAAGGACTTAGCTGGAAAGATATAGATAACTCTGCCAGAAGTTTTTAACTGGTTGGCCTTTTCTGATTAGTGCTAGTTATTCCTTTGAACACATTTTTTTTTTCGGCAGGTGGTGATTGTGTCACTGTTCATGAGCACTGGGACATTAACATTAATAAGCTTTAAGATCCTATGCTGTAATAGTGTAGGAACAAGTGCAGGGAACATTCCACTGGCCAAGAATGCTCCTTAGATAAAGCAGACAAAGGCATGCACAAAATATGTCAAGCTGCTTCTGTCAAAGTTACAGGTCAGATTTGAGTGAAATTACAGAAACTCAGAATTCTTAGAACTAATGGGACAAACTGACCTGCTCAGAGTTTTAACATTATTATATAGATATGACTGAATTTTTTTGTTTTACAATGTGCTACTTGTGAATGAAAATCCACTATGTAGACCAGGGGTCCCCCAACCTTTTTTACTTGAGAGACACATTAACCCTCGATATTCGACCCATAGTAAATGTGCCCCCTAGTATTAGTTAAACTAAATAACGGTTTATCATAAATAATTGGCCAACTAGTACATGCAGCACTCCTAACCGGTGGCAATAGGGCCTCACTAAATAACTTGCTTGTGCAAAGCTGTCTAGCTAACTAAAAAGGCAAAATCCTTTAATGTCCTTTAATAAACAGTCTCTTTTTCTTCAGCACTCTTTAGGGTACTGTCCCTTTAAACAGGATACTAACACAAATCCTCTTTGTAGACTTTAGAGATCTTTTCAGACGAGTCCAGCACATTCAGGCATACAGTTCAACTACCAGCCCCTTTGGGTGCTCAGATAGGAATCTCCTGCTGGTTGTTCCTCCAGTCTGTATTCCTTTCACACTCCCCTTCTCTCCAGGCACAGTATGTGGCTTCTCTGTGCCAGCCCGATCCAAAGAAATGCTTTTGGTGCAGCCTCTCAGATCTCTGGGCCCACCAGCAGCTCTCTGGCCTCTTTCTCTGTCCACCATGCGGCTCTCTATGCCAGTATCTCTTCTTTTGCCAGACTTCCTCTTCCAGCCACTCACTAGCTGCTGTGTCACTTCCTACTGCATTGAACAGCTGGTTGCTAGGTAACAGCTTACAACACACAGACACAGGCTCTGTGCTTCTGCCTTTACAGGGATAAGAGCAAGGAGTTTGCACAAATTCCCTACACAGATTTTGCAGCTTTGTGTAAATGTAGCTTGCAACCTGCATTTTTGGCCAGTAAATTGTTGTAAGCATTACGATTCTATTAATCTGAATCCAGCTTTGTAGCGACCCCTGTCCCACTTGTAGATCTAAAATAAGACTGGTGTCAAATGGCAGACAGGAATTAATTGAACACACGGCTAAGTAAATGGACAAATGGCAGCACGATGACTTCACAATTTAAAATGCATTTTAGAACCACAAATGTAAAATAGCAGTACTTGAACCAAGGGCCCTTATCTCCCAAAGAGTTGCTGTAAATCCGAGTATCTACATATGGCCTTCATGGATCCAGACTCATGGGCTCCTGCCAAATCTCTCATTAAGAATTCCCTATCACTCTGTGGTATGCAATGTGAGGACAATTAGCTCCATGGATGACTAATGGATATTATTTGAACCCTATGGGTTACATATAGGGTTGCCACCCGGCCGGTATTTTACCGGCCTAGCCGGTAAAACACCTGCCAAGGCCAGGGCCGGTATTACAAATTTACCAATGCAGTTGCCGGTAATTTGTAATATCCTTTAAAAAAAGCCCTCGGCCTGCCCCCAGAACTTACAGAACTTACCTTTTTTTGTTGTGTTCTTCGCATCGCCGTGATGTTGCTCCGCCCCTTTTTGTGTCGCGCTGTGTAGCCCCGCCCCTTTTTGCGTCATGGCCCGCCTCCTTTTTGTACCCGCCCCACACCGGCCGGTTATGTTTTTCATTAAAGGTGGCAACCCTAGTTACATATCAAAACCTCACAGCTGCACAACAAAATGGTACCGGATTAATACAGTATGTAAAATTCACACAGAATACAATGGAGAGCATCAAGGAGAATTCTGGCACCATGATTGCTGAGTTAACATCTAGAAAACTCTTGTGTGTGTATGAATGCCAAAAGTCCCAGGGCTGACATTAATGTTCAAAAGTCAAACCTGTGATGGTTAAGCAACATACCATTACATGTGAGGCAAATATTATGCTTAGGGTCATTTCATTAACAAATGACACAAGTTACACACGACTGTCAGAGGCAGTGAAACAAAATAGTGGCCAAAGAATTAACGTGACTGTGAATGACATGAATATGACTTTCCAAATATAGACTTTTTGAACATTGCAAAGGTCATTAGTATAGGGCATAGGATGTTTTGGGTAAAATTAAAGGGGCAGTAATCTTTTTCAGATGAGCTTAATCCTTTGTAGATTGTTCAAAGTGGATTGTATTTCTTCCTGTAAGTGTTTTATATTTCTGCCTGCCTGCTTTACTTCATATAAGTGGTTGGCTGGTTTCTGGTTACAAAACATTTGCTACTACCGAGGTAATAGTTAGTAGACTTTGGCCAGGCATTTGTTCCACCTAGTGATTTGCACAATGCTGTTCAAGATTTTCCACCATCAGTCAGTTATACATTATTTTACATATTTTGGGCTAGATACAATGAAGTGTATGAAGATATTGGCATGTTAAGGGTCATGTTTGGAAAGGCCATATCTAACCCAATGGCTTCCAGTTTTCAAGCCTGCATTTAAGAGTCATTGTGCTTTCATGAATCTATGGTATGTTTGTAGTGAAGGTATAACACGCTGACTGGCAGGCTGACCACAAGCTTCCCTCATATAGAATTTACATTGTGTTCAGAACTTATAAGACTTGAGAAGGGACACTTTTTTAGAGAAATCACTTTCCTACATATACTGTAGTTACATAATTAAAGGGATTCTGTCACAAGAAAACATGCATTTTTACAAAATGCATCTGTTAATAGTGCTCCTTTAGCAGAATCCTGCATTTAAATCTGTTAAACATTTCATTTTGAAGTTTGATGTGGGACAGTGGGACTAGACAAATGCTTAGTTTCCCGGGTGCCCTCAGCCATGTGACTTGTGTTCTGATAAACTTCAGTCTCTCTTTGCTACTGCACTACAAGTTGGAGTGATATCACCCTCCATCAACAGAATAATGAAAAAACAACAAGATAGCTTACTGACATCTGCATTGCTAAAAATACTCCCATGCCCCACTTAGTGGTAGATATTAGAACACAACTTAATAGTAAAACACCCAGGTTTGCCCATGACTCCTCCAGTTACATTGAGTAGGAGAACCAATAGCTCATCTGAAACAGTTCCATTGTGCAGTGCTGGCTCTTTCTCGAAACACAGGATAAGACACAAATATCTAAGATGGTTTAGTTTAATTTTTCTGCTCTCTTTCCAACTTGTTAATACTTGTTAATATCCTTTGATAACGAGTGGACTAAAAACTGCACTGCATACTCAAGATAAGTCTTTACCAGGGATCTAAACAGAAGTAAAATTGTTTTTATCTTTGAAATAATTCCCTTTGCAAAGTTGTTTATCCAGAGAATCTAAGCCTCCCACAACTTCCTGAGATATGCATTTTATAGTGTTTTTCTTAAAATATATAAATAAATAAATGTTCTATATTTCTGATGTGTAGAGCCATTTTAAGACCTTCTTAGATTGTCCCATGTGATATATAGACACAAAAATATTATGATAAAAGAAGACATTGAAAAACATTTCGATCAACAACATTTTCATTGTCAAATCATAAAATAAGATACCATTTGCTTCCTGATCCTCTTTCCAAAGAACATCAATGAAATGGGTTCCACATTCCCATAACAGAAGGTTGAGATAGAATAAACTACTGACAGTATTTTACAGGTTCTCTGCACTCAACCCATTATAAATATATTTAAGAAATTGAGACATAAATATATTGCAATATATGGACAATCAATCCATGTTTTGTTTAAAAGGTAAGGCATTTTTTAGTAGCTGTATGCACAAAATGTCTCAATGTCTTAAATATATTGATAATGGGTTGAGTGCAGTGGACCTCTTGTATTTCCCCAAAATGAATGTTAGGATGGTGGCACACGGAAAGATTTCCAGACGAAACTTCGGGCGATTTAGCGATACGTTGGACATACAGGCAGCAATTTTCAGCAAGTTTCAGAAGATTTGTCGCCCGCAGCCACGTCAAAAAAATCACGGACGACATCTTCCCGTGTGCCAATACCCTTACAGATTAATGAAGACAAGCTGATATAATGTCTGCTGTATTTCTATTGGCAATAAAATAAATGGTGATACAATCAGAGCTAATGTAAATGTAGTTCCTATTTGCTAACTTATTCACAAATATCTCCAGAATGATTTATGTTACTTTGTAAATTAAATACAGGTATGGGATTGCTTATCCAGAACCCATTATCCAGATATCTCTGAATTTCGAGGCCTATTTATATATTATAATCACTTACCCTGGGCCAATGCTCCAGTTAGCAGAAAACTGCACTGGCCTGGCCTGGGGTACTTCTCAGTGAACATTACATCACTATCTTCTTCAATGGCCCTGTAGAGTTAAAAGGCTGCCTTTTTGTTTAAAGGGGTTGTTCACCTTCAATATCCAAATCTTATGAAACCACTAACAAAGCTCTCAATGTGTTAGAAAATCCATTTTACATCAAAAAAGTAAAATGGTACTGTAATTGTAAACGCTAGTTTATATTCCATTTAAATCTGTCCTTCTGTCTCTCTGATCAGTTTTCTAAAGGATGGGAGTGGCCTGTTTTAAACCTGCACTTCCTATGCTTACATCATCACTCCCAGGCTTTGCCCTCACTTGTTTCCTATTGGACATTGATAGTGGCCTCCATCTTGTAATTCATTGGTTGCTTGTGCACTTGTAAGCAGTCACATAAGTTCAAAGGCCATTGGCTAATTTCTCCTAAGCAAACTACACAGTTGGTTAATTTCTCCCTTGCATCGGCTGCTATCTAGTGTGCATTACTTGAGAGTCTCACATAGGTAAAAAGACCCAGCATATCCCAAATCTAACACATTTTTACTATGCAAATAAGCATATACATTAAGTACATCTTTCTGTGTATTTGGCCCTATTTGAGAGTCTCTGTCCCCAAACATCCTAGCCTTGTGACAAACAACCAAAAAGCCATGTAGCTAGGGTTTTCACCTGGCTGGTATTTTACCAGCCAGCCAATAACGGATGCTCTGTAAGGCTACACGTTTATTGTTATTGCTGCTTATTATTACTTATCTTTCTATTCAGACCTATTCTATTCATATTCCAGTGTCTCATTCAAATCAATGCATGGTTGCAAGGGTAATATGGACCCTAGCAACCAAATAGCTGAAATAGCAAACACTGGCCTTCCTTTGTTTATATTTTTGCCCTTTTCATAATATTGGCAACATGGATGGGGTAGTGACCCCTATTTGAAAGCTGGAAAGAGTCAGAGGCAAATAATTAAAAAGCTATAAGAAAGAAAAAATTAAGACAATTATCCAGTTGAAATGCTTTCCTTAAGTAACCAGTTCGATGCCCCATATGCATAGATAGATCACCACTATGATGCTTTGGCAAGGAGAAAGCATTTTCATGAGATTTCTTGCCCATAGTAAACAAGAACTACAGGTATGGGATGTGTTATCCAGAAACCCTGTATCCCACGTCTCTATTTTATCCAAATTTTTAAAAATGATTTCCTTTTTCTTTGTAATAGTACAACAGTACCTTGTACTTAATAATAAATCCCAGGGCTGTCTGTTTTTTACATCATAAGTAAACAGATTAATTAACCCTCTCGGTTGGTGTGTAAAATAAATCCTCTTACTCCAGCAAATACTGCTAAAATGTTATGTACATGACACAGGTGGAGTTATGTTTGGAAAGGTTAAGTGCACCGAGTCATTTCAGTATAGAATGCAGACAAAATAAGAACACTCTGCTAAGGTGATGTTGATATTGTATTTCTCATTTATTTGTACAGCTTGTGTTGCAGAACATTTTCTATTTTAAGTATCATGTTTAAGACACACTCCATGATCAAGATGAGCCCCATCCTCTCAAGACTTATTCCCCTCTAGAAAATGGCAGCCTGACCACTTGCAACTTACCCCCCCAAACACTGAAAAATGTCAGTTCAGCCCTGCCTGAAAGTGACTGAGCTCTCCCTATTCACCAGCAGCCCCCAAGTCCAAAGACCCGCGGACGCTAGAAGAGGCAAAAAAAAAAGGTAAGTTCCAGGGGATTGGGGGCAGGCCGAGGGCTCCTTTTGATCGTATTACAAATTTACCGGCAGCTACATTGCCGGTAAATTTGTAATACCGGCCCCGGCCTTGGCAGGTATTTTACCGGCTAGGCCGGGTGGCAACCCTAAGTGTGTATGATGTAAAATAAGGAAGTGCAGCAGTCACTGTAGCATTTTTGGGGTTGGCGACCCCCCCCCCAACAGGGGGCCCATGATGAAATGAAGTCCATCTATGCTTGCCACCTTTTCTAAAAGATTTACTGGCCAGGAGGGGTGGGAACAAAAGGTGCAGTCCAAGATGCAACAGTGGGCAGAGCCACACACCATGCTGCAAAAGGGGTGGAGCCACATCATGATGGCCAGAAGGATGAAAAAAGGTAAGCAAGAAGGTAAGTTCTGAGCGAATTAGGGGCGAGCCAAGGGCTTTTTTTAAGGGTATTACAAATTTACCGGTAAATTTGTATTACCGGCCCCAGCCTTGGCAGGTGTTTTACCAGCCGGGTGGCAACCCTAGATTCATGTGAGGTGAATAATATTTCATCAACTGCGCATTTTCTGTTAAAAATTTATATGGCAAAGCTTGTTATTTTTACATGGACTGTTTCATTTTTGAATGTTATACAAAGGTGAACAAGCCCTTTAAATTTCAACATTTCACTTTATTGTGCATGTGCACCATGAATAAGAAGAACAATTGCTCTGTGATTATCATTATAATTTGATACCTCCATAGTTATTTAACCTTTCCTTCTCCTTTAAATAATTTGTAGCTGGCAAGGTATTGAAATCCAAATGTACTCACAGGTCTTTGGAAAAAAATGTAATGTTTAATATCTCAACCTTTCTCAATAAAGGTGTCTGTTGAGACTAGTACTCTGTTGCGTAAGTAGACTATGACTTTAAATATTTTTATCTATCTATCAAACATCTACCTATCTATCTGTCTTTATGCACACATTTTCATACATTTTATTGATATTTAAAACATGTAATTACTAAAAGAAATGTATCTGTCCGTTTCTATTGTCTGGATTTCTAGTCTTACCTACCGTGCGTGCACTTGCCCTTCCCTGGACTTGTACTTCATAATAAAGGATATTCTCTTACCACCTGTATATATACATTTATTCATTTTTAATATGAACACATTTCTTAAAATTACCATTGAGAACCTGCAATGATTGTAATAAAAGCTTAAATCTTGTGGTCAGCACCTCTTCAAATGGACCATGCCAATGCCTTATTTACAAGATAAAATAAGGTACTCTGTGGGGGAGCGAGGGCAGAGGGGGTTTTAAGCTGAGGCGGGGGGTTTTAAGCTGAGGCGGGGGGTATGGGAATGAGCCCCTAATATGGGATCCCTGTTGCTCCCCAGACCCCACAGTCCGACTCTACAAATATAATTTGGGTAGCACTGCACCTATGATCACTAATAATCTAAAACTAATAAATAGAGTAGAAGTACAGTATCTGGCTTTTCTTGGGTAACAACTTCAAGGCATCCCTAGTAGATGGAGAGATTCAGTTTCAGTGCTTTTTTAAAAATTGTTGCACCATGTAAAACATTTGCCAACTGAGCTGATGGTAGCTTATTTCGTATATCTAAAATGCAAAAATACAGTTTGAGTAGCAATAATGTAAAAAGATACCAGTTAAAATCATGTCCTGTTCCTCCATATGGTTTATCAAGTATGTATCCTGGAAATATGACATGCTTCTGATTTTTCTATTTCCTCCACTTAAAGCAAATATACAGTATGTAGCATGTGAGAAAAATCTCAGTAGATTTGCAGGTGCTTCAATTGCTTTTACAGATCTCCTCAGTTTAATGTGATGTAATGCACTGACATGTGCTGCCCTTATGGTTTTACAGCTAAAGTATCATGATATATTGTTCTTCAGGTCACCGTTATGTTAAAGTGATGCATTTAGACATCCATCTATATTATGCTATTAAGCATCTGTATTAATATAAACATATGCGGTTAAGGTTATGCATAATAGCTGCTAACATTAAAATAATTTTGAAAGAGCACAAAAAATGGACTCCAAAGCAAATACTAACATTATAGTAAAACACTTGCACTGTGACCCCCTCCCCTAATCCATGGTTAGTTTTCAATAAGAGACAGTCCCTACTAAAAATGCTACGGTATCAGGCAAGTGTGAGGAGTCCTTGAGGATGGAATGGGTCTACCTCAAAAATATTCCAAGCAGAATCAGCATTCTGTATTCCCCAGTATTTTTATATTTGTATTCAAAGCACCTGCAGGCCTTAGTATTTGATGGTTAGGAGACACTAGAATGCAGTGTTGGTAGATGGCACAAGTGGTATGTGAATTTGTGGCCTGTACTTTCTACATGTAAGATAGTTATAAAATGGACTGTATTAGGTTATGATTAAGTGTACTTTCTTGGTTTCCTGATTTAAGCCCTAGAAAGCAGCGACCCCATAGGATTGGCCTTGGTTAGGATCCCCTGGAGGTTTCCAGGAAAAAGGGAGGGCTCAAAGGCCTTGAGCCTATAAAAGGGGGCAAAGGGTTGTCACCTTTTCTGAAAGAAAATATCAACCTTCCTATATTTTAAACTTATGCCTTATTAATATCATTAGTAGGAAGCATACTTTTTACTGGCCTGACCAGGTAGCAACCCTAGGTGGGAACAGATATGCTTATTTGGCTCTTTGATACATGAAGTAAGCAGCTTCTTGAAAGACTTGCTGGCTAGCATTCTCCTTCATTGCAATGTATGTTTGATACTCTTTTTTTTAAATATTTTGTTTGTTTATTTTTCCAAGAATATACTAGGCAAGTTTAATTGGGTCTTAAGTGTATTTCTCATTTAGATGGAGAGGAGTAGATACTGCTTTACTTGAAGCTGCTCATCTTTCCACCTCAGTCCCAAATAGGTCCATAATAGAGAAAAATAAGATTTAAGGGAGAGAGAGAGAGAGAGAGAGAGAGAGAGAGAGAGAGACTGAGGGGAAATTGTACTTATTGGTTTTCATTTCTAAGAAAGTAATTTGGATCTGCTTCTGCATTTCAAGGATTTTAACAGAAATTGATAACAAGCATTACAATTATTACAAACTATATATTTTACAGTATAAATAGTGCCAACCATTTTTATTTCATTGTAAAATAAATAACAGTCAGCTCAACTGGAGATGACTGATCACTCACTTTGCATCACTTTGTTCTGCAACACCTTTATATGACACACATAAGCGTAAGGCACAGCATGAGCAATTGCTAAGTAAAAGCAACACACCTTTAGACATGGATGCCAAAGATTTATAAAGGGCCAGTGACACAACACAGTGAATGCTTGGGACCTAGGGTCTTTCCATAATTGGGAGGTATTACCATACCTTAAGTCTACCAAAAAGCATTTAAACATTTAATAAACACAATAGGATTGTTTTGTTTCCTATACAGATAAATTAATTATATCGTAGTTAGTTTGAGTACAATAAACTGTTTTATTATTACAGATGAAAATCAAATCATTTTTAAAAATTTGAATTACATTTTTATTTGATTAAAATTGATCCTATGGGAGGGGGCCTTCCCGTAACTTGGAATTTTTTTAGATAACAAAACCCATACCTGTATTTGCATTTAAGGTAATACTGCATTGTTTGTCAAAGAAATATTACATCTGCTACTGCATTGTAAGAGTAATGAATTGGCCGAGAATTCTTGGAACTGTATGTGGACTGAACTGCATCCTTAAACATTTCTGAATTCCATTTGGACTGACATTTCACCAAGAATTAGGTACGGACTGACATTTACCTGTACCTTGTTTAGTGTGTTTTTATTGTGCTAAAGTTAATGCTGCAAGTTAGCCATTAATAAGCAATTCATTTGGTTAATGACCTCTACCAGAATGTGTGTGGAGCAAACAAGAAAAGGCTTAGGACTGTACCTGTTTTGCTGTCTAGTTTATTTGTTTGTAAGCTTATAATATACAGTATGTAAGTATTTTTCATTATACTAAAAACCATTTTCATTTTATATGACAGCATATACACTTGATGTACTTAATATAATATAATTTCCATTTTCCCTTATTTTTCACAACTCTGCTGCCATAGCTGCAGGTACCAAAATGTTCCCATGTACCATCTTTAGGCACCTCCTAAGGCAAGTGGTGTATCTCCTGCAGAGTGACATTTACCTGAAGAATTCTGCATTATGTTATAACATATGATGATGTGAGACATAAGAATGTTGTGTACCATTTATAAAAACAGGACCCAGCTGACAATCCATGTTGGATTCAATTTGAAACCATTATACATAAACATATTTAATGGACAGCAGCAAAGAACTAAATGAGTTTGTGAAAATAAAAATGTATTAATGTGATTATACATTAGAGAATTAGAATCACTTTATTATACTTTATTTGAGAAAGATTGCTCAGACATTAAGACAACTCTATATTCTGCAAGATGTTTCTCGTGTTTCTAATTTAAACTTTACCTAGCCTTTCAGCAGTCTGCAAATGCAGGTGTTTTCTTAAAGAGTATTTAACATACTTTATGGAAAGGAAAATGTGATCTTGATGGAAGTAAGTATTTATCAATGGGTGAAAGTAAAAGTTCATCCTTTGATAAATACGCCTTTCAAGGTCCCATAGAAATGAATGGAGAGTGGTGGAATTTAACTGTGGTGATCTCTAACTTCAGTCTTTGATAAATATACCCCAATGTCTTGCAGAAACCTGGGTCCAAAAACAAACATTATTTATTTCTTGACTATTAAAAGAGAAAAATAACTAGTTCTGCTTCTATATGCTTTTACTTGGGCATGGGTAGCAGCTTTACACTAAGACTAACATTTTCAGGCAAAAAGCCAAGCATATACTGGAGAACATAAAAGTCATTGGACACACTGTAGCAGCAGAAATGTATTTTCGGAGGGATGAGCTGCACTTACCAATTGGAAGCAGGGTCAAAATGAAAAACCCTTTGGGCCCGGCTCTTGTGGGCCCCGCTGGCCCAGACCCACTCCCTACACTAAGGCTCTACTTACCTCCCTCCATGGCTCTGTCGATGTTCTGACCTCCCTCCCTGGCCCTGGTCGCAGAGGGGGGTTGTGGCTTGGGGGGGTAGAGAGCTCTTGTGGCTGGGGGTGGTGCGGGGGCCACTAAGGCAACAGGCCCCCCAGTCGGACACTGTTTTGAAGTCAGGCGTGTCTGATTTGATCGATACAAAAGAACAATACCAGTTTGAATTTGTAGTTTTGACATAGTGTTTGGTATACAGTCACAAATATGGAGCGCTCACTTCCCAAAACATCCACTTCTGTTGTGTCAGGTGCTGAACCGGAAGACCCAATCCTGTCCCAGGGTCACCTCAATCCATAGAAGAAAATTACCAGCAGGACACTGGTAAATTTGCAAAGTGTTCAGATGCAAAATGTATTCAGCCATTAGCATACAAAAAGGCAAGGTTTCGTGCTTGATAAAGGGCCTAGTAGGCCCAAAACGTTGCCTTTTTGTATGCTATGGGCTGAATACATTTTGCATCTGAGCACTTTTGCAAGTTTAACAGTGTGCTGCTAGTAATTTTCTTCTATATTAGAGTTTAGTGTAGGCAGATTAATGGTCTGGGTCTGATTTCCATGTTTGGGATATGGTCCACGGTTTAAGGTGATAGCAAATTTTGTTTCATGTTTCCTACTTTGTAAAGCCCACCAACATAGTGAAAGGCTGAATAGTAGAATGGTAGAAGTTGTTACAGCAACAAACGGAGGACTAAATTTATATAAATATCCATTGTTTTGGAATGAAGTTATGTACTGACAGGCAACTAGGTACTACTGATAATATAGCGTATATGCTATATACGAGTTCCGAAACGTGCCTCAGGTGGCAGCGTCTGGCAAGTTACCAGGGGTAACAAAAAGCTACTCCTTATAACTTCAAGAGCAGAGATTTCTGATTTTTATATTGGAATTGCAGCTCTGCTACTGCAAAGAGTATTATTGTACTCTCTGCAATAACAATGCTCCCCAACTTGCTCAGAAAAAAAATGAAGTGGCCTATTTAAGTTTGCTTGTGCTTTCTGGCATAGGCATTCTTCAAGGAAACCCAGCATGAGTTTCCATGTGTAAAGGAACAACTTGACCTGGGCATAGTCCAAAACAATGACAAATGTATGATATGACGTAAGATCTGCACAGGGGCTTATGAACTGTTAAAATAGTTAAGATACAATCAGTTTTAGATTTTTAACCTGCCTTTTTTAAGGTAATTAAAATAAACAGCCCTAACCTCTGATGAGATTCTCAACACTTCCTCAACCACACATGTGGCTGGAATTGAACATACTTGAACTTGAACATATTAATCAAAAATTAAAGCTGCTGTATTCTCACAACATTAGAGTTGTATGTATTAAGCAATATTGCTCAACACATTTTCCCATTTTCCTAGGGTCAGCAACATGATTAAAATGCAAAAGAATTCTTCAATGAGCCTTCGTCTATGTACGCCTGCCACCATGTTCTATTCTCCTACAGAGTTTGGTGGTTGTTTTATACAGGTTTGAATTAATTACATATTTAGTGAGAAGCATAACCAACTATTAATAGGAAACAAGCAACAATTAGTTTGCATGGAATAAATATATATATATCTCATTGAGTAAGGTTCCTGTATGGGACCGAAACATTGGACCAATAAAATGTTTCTTTTAGTATACGTTTTTTTCTTTCATGAAAACCCTGTGAGTGCCATCACAATTTTTTTGCATGAGCACCCAGATCAATTGCCTTTAGCTGTACAGCCTATATGTGTTTGTATAAGAATAGTGTGATGGCACAAAATATGCAAAGTTTGCCACTGTATATGTAACATGTATGAAGGATATAAGCACTTCTTACTATTTTGCAGAGAAAAATAGGCAACAGCTCCTTTTCAGATCTGAATTTAATTTGAAAGGCCTGTGTAGAAAATACAAGACATGACATGATTTCATGTCAACAGTATAAGCTCCAGGAAGTCATTGAACATGTCATGTATTAGTGATTCTCCAACTCCACCATTCCAAGCCAATTGAAAGTCCAGATTCTGAAACAAAACATATGCAGTAGAGCAAAATAAATGAAGTGCCGATTACGGAACTTGTGCAGCTCTGTCAGATCTACATCCCTGAAGGATTCCTTTTAGCAGGTGATCAAAGCATACTTTCTAAAACCACATGTTATTATCTTGGGGGACTACACTTGGCAAAACAATGCAAACAAAAGAAAAATGAAATGTTAATAAAAACACCGCAAATATTAGAAAATACGTCTGCACAGGTTCATTTTAGAGCAGGAATACTGAAAACAACATATAAGTAGCAGGTATCTGAATTATAGCATTTATGCAGTTTGTTCTTTTGTTATGACCATTTTTATAAACACACTTTAAATAAAGTCAAGCAGGTGCTGAGTTAGAATTCACCTAAAAACAATTATTTTCTCCTTAGAACAGACCATCTCAGAATAGGCTTAGTGTTCAATTTCTGCTGTGAAGGTATTGTTTTGGGTTCAAATATATTTTCTATTATTTGTAGAATTCATTGTAGGCATTGTAGGCTTTTTGAGATTTTACTTTTGCACAGCACTGTATAAAGCATTGTTATAGCATAAAACAAAGTGCTAATTTGGAAAAAAATGTGTAGGAGAGCTTGCATTATATCAGGTCTGGTCACTTGTGTACAAATAAACAAACAAGTATAATAACAGAAGTGCAGCCAAGTCAATACGGAGCAGGCAAATTAATAGCAAAGGATACTGTAGAAGAATGGTATGTGTGAAAGGTTTTATAGGGAATGATGTAACAAAGCAAAAGCCTAAAAGTGGCTCTGTAAATGTAAATTTTCCTATATAAATTTATAAACAATTACAGGCTCAAAGGAGATGCTTCACTGTTTGCAAAAATAAGAAACAAAAAAACAAAAAGCAAGAATAATTTGCATCCTATAAAATCCAAAAACTATAATTTTTCACAAGGCAAAAATCAAGTGTTTTTTCCATTAGACATTTGTGTATTAAACAGCCATTTCTATGATTATCTTTCTCATGAATTGTAGCTGTATATGGCAGATATTTATAGAGGAATCAGATTTTAGTTTTAGTTTAGAATTTTTAATTAGATGGTACTGTATAACTTAAATATAAACAGAGTTCAAGGCTTTTCATGACCCTTTGTATAAAAAAAATACTTCAAGGGACCCTTTACTACCTTTGCCATTTCAATACATATCCAATAGAAAGGCTATTTAACCATAGTGTTTCTTTTACTCTTCACCAGAAGATAGTCTGACAGTCCCCCCCCCATAATATGAATATATTGCAAATATTATTTCAATAATTATTCTTTGTGCTATACATGATTATTGTTCCGGTATGCTGAAAGTCATATCAACACTTCTGTATTAAACAGAAGCAGCCATTAAATGTTAGTATTGATCTAGCATACCATGTCAACATTGTATTCTTCTTTTAGAGTCCAACTGGACAATTGCGGGCCACCATTTTTCAAACTTCAGGGGCCCCCACACACATGTGCGAACGGCATGCATGCGCAAACCCAGGTGCGCACCACACATCATTGCTTTGCTCTGGGGGGCAGCAGATCAGGGGAGCGAGTCTGGACACATGAGGACTGGAACCCTCCTGGTTTTTTCCCGGTGTCCTGCCGGCCCAGTCCGACCCTGCCTTCCTTAATTAGCTATTATTGATGAACATTTTTGCATTTAGTTATAGTTATTTTTAAAATACATTTTGTTTACAGTCACTATCTACCCATAGTGAATACTAAGATGAACTATCCATTTGAATTAAAGTAGTGAAAAATGTTATGTGCTACAAATCTTACAAACCTATGAACATTTTTTATAGGACAGCAATAAGGAGATATCTGCATCTCACCTAGAGAAAAAAAAAACAGAAATTTGGTGTTGATCAGTACAAAAGCATGCTGGACCTCCTCTGCCCCCGCTCACTGCTGCTGTTAATGAATTGGACAATTTGTTTATCCAGAAAACTCCGTACACTGCTCAGAGATCTTTGGGTGAATCAGCCACTCCACAACCTACATAGAGATTAAAGGTCTAATTATTGGATTCCTATGGACACATATACATTACAAACTAAGAACACACATGGCTAGAGCCTAAATGAAATGGATCATGGGGCTGAGGCTGCTGCCTTGGATGTTCATACTCCTAGGCAAAGTAAGCAAATGTATGGGCCTAAGGGGAGTGTTGCAGTCTCATTCTTCTAGTTAACATTCCCATTAACCTAAAGGATCAGGGCCAAAAATACTCCCTAGGTTTTAACTTAGGGAGTAAGTAGCTGCCAGTAATTCACTTTTTCTTATTACTTCAGAGGACTTTTTTTTCAGAGAGGCTGCTCTGGGGAAAGGCAGGAATGTGGAGTGCACTCTACCACTGGCTCACTCACCTCTTGCCTCTGTAGCGGGTATTTCTTCACTACTGCAGATTCAGAAATGCATTGTGTCAACTTGAATGAGGCACAAACTTTATAACACTGGCTCAAAGTTAAATGAAAGTTAAAAGAAGCATTGTTGGATACAGTTCAACAATCAATGCCAATGTGTCACACTCTTAGGGTAGAACTACAGAAGTGCTTTTACCTGCGAAAGCATCCATTCTGACATTCCTATTACTTACCTTAGATTCAGCATATCCATCGCGACGCCTGCGTTTCATCTCAGCACGTCAGTACAGATTCTATCCCAGGTAAAAGTGCTCGTGTAGTTCTACCCTTATACTTCAGATATATATAGCTGTTATATAAGCCTCTAGAAGTGTAAGGCACTAAGATCTGGTGGCCGCAGTGGTCCATGTCATGGGCGCGTCGGAGCCGTCCATCTGTACGTGCGTCCATCGCGGCGCACATGTGCGTCATGACGCTCGCGTTGTACAGGCGACAGTTTCTACCCTTTTAGATGAAAGGCAAAATAAAATAGTAGAGATTAATCACCTCAACAAAGCTGATCTTCATTTTACAGCTGGCTGTATGTTAGAAGCAAGCACTGAAATGTCTTCCATACTAGATTGTGCTGTTCAGAATCTGCAGGTCACAGTCTGCAAACTGGAGGAGATACAATAGGAACACATGCATAGTGATTCAAACAGAAGAAAGATCTTCATGGCTAAATAAAGAGAAATTTGCACATACTAAATATAAGGACCATACAGAGAGTGAGAGAGTCTATTTGTCATTGGCCAAGAGTGAACTCACTTTTTTTTATTAACTGGCAGCCCTGAGATCACTGGCAGCTGTATGCTAACAGCATACAGACACAGGTTCTGTGCCTGCTCCATTACAGGGAACTGCTGCAGAAGAGTGGTTAAGTGCAAGGATTCTGCACTACCTCCCTACATTACATACAACTGGGAATTGCAATTACTTTACTACAATATGCAGTAAATAGCTATAGAGATACTGTATAAAGCTCTCTCTGTAATTAGGTTGATGCATACTAATTATGTTAATGCTTAATAAACAAAATTGAAATCTGAATTTCCAACTGCATTTTAATTGTGTTTTCCATCTTCCATTGAGTGCTCTAAACACGTAATTATATATATATATATATATATATATATATATATATATATATATATATATACTGACTCTTTTCTTTCCTTTTCAGGTAATGCTGGCCAAGTTTGGAGACAAGAAGCCATATGTTGCTCTTAAGTCAATGACAAAATCAAGAGACACCAAAAATGACAGCGTTTACAATGAGGCACAAGTGCTTAAGATCTTCAGAGGGTACCCATTCCTTTGCCAAGGCATTGCTGATTTTTGGTTTAGTATTGACATTTAGTCCTATAGATGCAGGGTTAGACCAGCCTGTCAGAGCACCAGAGGATCACCCAATCTATAATGGGAAAGGGGAGGGGAACAGTGTGAGAAAGAAGGGGCAAATGGATGGCAAGAGGGACCACAGAAGAGGGGAATGGATGGGTGGCAGAGAGTGGAACAGATAGGAGGGTCTAGTTACATCTTTCTTTTATTTTATCACATATTTGCTCAGTAAATTCTAATATCTTTATAAATTACAGCAGGGGCTAAATTATCTGCTATAAGGCTTACTTGCTTTGTACTCCCCATACATGTTCATGCAGGAGTTATATACTGTACCCAATACTGCCCATTATATTAATGAGCTGATGCCATATATTTGTATTATATAATTTGTTCTTTCCGTGCAATATGTACAGCAATGGGAATTTATTACTGATAAAAACAGAGAAATCCATGCCCCATCCTATTTGGTTTTACATATTTTTTCTCCATGTTGTCATTGATAAAATGTTCACTTCTATATGTCTGTATAACCAGAGGCACGACTTTTTGTAATGGAGTACCGGAGTGGGGGAAGCCTAAAAAAAGAGCTGAAGCAACACAACAAGCTGGATATGGACAGAATACTGTAAGTGGTTGATTTAGCAAATGGTAAACCAGAAAGGCCCCCTTTAACAACATCAGTTACAGCGAGTTCAGCCATTCCATCACGTTGTATGATCCTGAAAAACCTCACTGGGTGGATCTAATAGATCTTATGAAAATGGTGATTAGCAAAAGTGAGATAGAGTAGAAGGGAATGCTATTGCTACAAATATGTTTATGGATAAATGGATAATGCAGAAATGAAGACCTCTGAACCTGATAAATGTGCCCTTTTATATTTCAGCTCCTTGAGGTGAACCCAAAACAGCAGCTTGGTGTGCAAGGAGACATATAAATCTATTGATTGGGTGGTGCTGGAAGAGAGAAGAGCCCAACCACCTTTCCAGCCAAGAGAAGTAAGAACATGACTTATGAATACCGATAAGAAATTATTAAATCCCTGAGTTACATAGTTACATAGTTAAATTGGGTTGAAAAAAGACAAAGTCCATCAAGTTCAACCCCTCCAAACAAAAACCCAATATCCATACACACACCCCTCCTCCTACTTTCACATAAATTATATATTCCCATACCTATACTAACTATAGAGTTTAGTATCACAGTGGTTCATCTGGGCATATAAAGGTAAGTATACCTATATGTGGAGCAAATGATCTATGAGTGTGTGAGAGAACGTGAGATATGAAAAGATAAGGGTGTAACAAGGCAAGAGGTGCTAAAAGCAATCTGCTTTGTCTTCAGGGGCATAACTACAGAGTAAGCAGACCCTGCGGCTGCAAGGGGGGCCCAGGAGGTACAGGGGGCCCCATGAGGCTCTCATTGATGAGCAATTTGAACATATATTGGTAAAACAGGACAAACACTGGATATGTTGGGGGCCCTAAAATTAATTTGCTGTGGGGCCCAGCAACATCTAGTTACGCCACTGTTTGTCTTCCTGCACATTGTGTCTATGGAACCCATACCCTGCTAGTTTTGTATATACACTGTAGTTTTATAGTTTTACCCGGGTTAAGGGTTTTTCCCTGTCTGAAGCAAATTGGCCTCCGCTTCAGATGTTTTTTTTTACCTTATCCTGGAAGTTTCATTGTTAAATGAGCAACTTCATAGACATGTGCAGTTTAAGCCTCTTGTGTTGTCTTTGTTTGTCACATTTGTCCTGTTTTGTGTTACTTGTGAGATGACATCTAACTGAGGGGATCCAGTTGGCAAATTATTACATCTTATTTCCCCTGAGGCTTTACACCCAGCGTGAATGGCAGTAAGAGGGTTGAAGCCTTGAAGTGGCATTACTGCTCACATGCATAAATATATGCTAATTCAACCAATGGTGTGAGTGTGAGTGAGGAATAGTGATGGGCGAATTTAATTCGCCAGGTGTGAATTCCCAGCGAATTTGGCACTGGCACTGGCAAATAAATTTGTGAATTTGCAGCGACGGAACCGGCGAATTGTCTGCAAAATCTTTGTTTTGCTAATTTTTCCGCCAAATTTATTGCGAGGGGAAACGGGACAAATTCACCCATCACTAGTGAGGAATTGTTTCATTGGAATTGATGTTTTTATATTCACTGAAATGTATGGTTTATCTTTAAAAGTCACCCTAAGAAATAATTCCAAATCCTATTTTATGATGTTAGTCAGGCAAAATAAACTTCACTTACACTATATAAATTATTTCATTCTTGTTTCTTTTAGGTTTTGAAATTGCATCTAGCAAGCAGAAGCCATTTATGGACACTGTTATTAAGGCAAGCTTTGCATCATGCCAAAATCTTGTTTATGCACCAAGATGGGGCACCTGATGCCCATGTCCATGCACTGGCTACACAAATAGATGTTGAAGGCGGGAGGGAGGAGAGAAAGTAAGGGGTGCAGAGAAATCTAGAAGGTGCAGTATAGAAAGTGAAAGTAATTGCCTGACGAGCGTCTTTGCCTAAAGTGCCTAAAATTCTCCAGAGCAGGCAATATATGATTGACAGCTGGTATGGATGTTTTAATTAAAAAAATAATTTGGGTTTCATGTTTAATTTGAAAATGACAATTATTTTTATAGCTTTTTATGCCTGGATTACAGGTGCCCTTTAAATGTAATTTTAGTATTATGTAGACAGTGATATTCTGATATAATTTACAGTTGGTCATTTTTTTTAGAATTATTTAACTTTTTGTTCATCAGCTCTCACTAAGTGGAATTTGTTAAGTCTGTAAGAGTCAGAGTTTCGGAATCTGATTAATGACACAAACAAAACTGAGTTAATAACACCAACACCAAATTCAAATATGGTCTCCTGATTGACAGTTTAATTCCAAAGCACCCAACACAATCATATTTACTAGTAAAGTATGGTCTCTGTGAATTTGAGGTTCTTTAAACAAATAATAACCCAAAAAAACAATCTTACTCCAGTTTTAACCCTGCCAACAGGAGATGGGGAACAGGGTAGTTAGAGAGGAGGGTTAGAAGAAAAGTCTAACACCAGGCCTCTTTAAAAAGCTTGTCAGGTCCAATACAGTATAATGAGAAGTGACTTTTTTATTCTTACTAGCTCATTCTTACTCCTCTCATTCCATTAGGTAGATATATAACCCATTTTTGTATAGGGGTCTGAATATCTCCTCTTCAACACCATTTTGACTGCTGTACATTAAGTGGTGCAAAATTGAGATTAAAAATCTGGTGCAAGGTGCAGTGTTTGCAAGCATATGAGTAATTAAATGTCCCAATAGGCACAAAAGGGCATTGGGATCAAAATCCTATATCTTTGCATAGACAAGAGAGTAGATTTCAGAAATTTAAATTTACCATAGGATTTTCAGGATCTGTAGATACTATGCGAGATTACACAAAGCTAGGACATATACAGTGGTGTGAAAAACTATTTGCCCCCTTCCTGATTTCTTATTCTTTTGCATGTTTGTCAGACTTAAATGTTTCTGCTCATCAAAAACCGTTAACTATTAGTCAAAGATAACATAATTGAACACAAAATGCAGTTTTTAAATGAAGGTTTACGTTATTAAGGGAGAAAAAAAACTCCAAATCTACATGGGCCTGTGTGAAAAAGTGATTGCCCCCCATGTTAAAAAATAACTTAACTGTGGTTTATCACACCTGAGTTCAATTTCAAAGGTTATAAAGCCATTTCTAAAGCTTTGGGACTCCAGCGAACCACAGTGAGAGCCATTATCCACAAATGGCAAAAACATGGAACAGTGGTGAACCTTCCCAGGAGTGGCCGGCCGACCAAAATTACCCCAAGAGCGCAGAGACAACTCATCCGAGAGGCCACAAAAGACCCCAGGACAACATCTAAAGAACTGCAGGCCTCACTTGCCTCAATTAAGGTCAGTGTTCACGACTCCACCATAAGAAAGAGACTGGGCAAAAACAGCCTGCATGGCAGATTTCCAAGGCGCAAACCACTTTTAAGCAAAAAGAACATTAAGGCTCGTCTCAATTTTGCTAAAAAACATCTCAATGATTGCCAAGACTTTTGGGAAAATACCTTGTGGACCAACGAGACAAAAGTTGAACTTTTTGGAAGATGCGCGTCCCGTTACATCTGGTGTAAAAGTAACACAGCATTTCAGAAAAAGAACATCATACCAACAGTAAAATATGGTGGTGGTAGTGTGATGGTCTGGGGTTGTTTTGCTGCTTCAGGACCTGGAAGACTTGCTGTGATAGATGGAACCATGAATTCTACTGTCTACCAAAAAATCCTGAAGGAGAATGTCCGGCCATCTGTTTGTCAACTCAAGCTGAAGCGATCTTGGGTGCTGCAGCAGGACAATGACCCAAAACACACCAGCAAATCCACCTCTGAATGGCTGAAGAAAAACAAAATGAAGACTTTGGAGTGGCCTAGTCAAAGTCCTGACCTCAATCCTATTGAGATGTTGTGGCATGACCTTAAAAAGGCGGTTCAAATAAAGCTGAATTACAACAATTCTGCAAAGATGAGTGGGCCAAAATTCCTCCAGAGCGCTGTAAAAGACTCGTTGCAAGTTATCGCAAACGCTTGATTGCAGTTATTGTTGCTAAGGGTGGCCCAACCAGTTATTAGGTTCAGGGGGCAATTACTTTTTCACACAGGTTTGGATTTCTTTTCTCCCTAAATAATAAAAACCCTCATTTAAAAACTGCATTTTGTGTTTACTTGTGTTATCTTTGACTAATAGTTAAATGTGTTTGATGATCAGAAACATTTTGTGTGACAAACATGCAAAAGAATAAGAAATCAGGAAGGGGGCAAATAGTTTTTCACACCACTGTATGTATCAATGCACATTTGTAGACTGGCTTTAATTTTATAACCCCCCATTCTCCTCACTGAAAGAGATAGTGACCTCAAGGTATTTAGCCATTAAGCAGCTAACACTATACGCCTATAAATTTATAAAGTAGGGTTTACAGTAGGTGTAATTCCCTAGAAATGTCATTAGGCATTAAAGAAATTGTTATTCTGGATAAGGAATTATTCTACGTATTTGTTTTAATTTTTGAAAGATAAAACTGAATTATTCAGATGAGCTAACATCATGCACAAATTCTTATCAGAAGTGCTCTCTGGTGGCTCATTTGTTAGTAGGGATGAGCAAACATTTTTGCCTCATACAGTTTTGCTCAAATTGTAGTTTCACCAGCTCTGAAATTTTTTTGGCTACAATTTTGGCATACATTTTGTTTAACCGGACCCCCCCCCCCACTGTCTTTGTGCCAGAAAAGAACATATAAAAATCACTTTATTCTCATTGTTAATGTTCACAGGCTATCTTAACTAGCCCACATGCTCTGTAGACCCTGAGGGAACTAGGGGGCACTTTTTAAAGTGTGAGAATTGTAAAGAACATGTTGGATTAAGAACTACAGCAAAACATGTAGACACATTTTCATGCTTTGTTGATTTCATTATCTTTGTAATTCTTCTGTAACCTACATATGTAAAACAAAAATAAAAATGTGATTGCAAATACTGTACATATTAAACATTTGTGTTTCAAGCCAGTAGGTCACCTATCCTGAGGGCAATAGCAGAATTATATTATAAATCATAAAATGATGTATTATTTTGAATGCTTTGGAAAGCTTTTCCAAGGCTATTAGTATGCTAATAAATATTTATAACTCAAATATTAATAACGCAAAGCAATTTCAGCTCTTGCTATTATACTGAAAGGTCAGTGATTTCTGTTTTCACAAACCTTCTGTTTGACTTATATTGTTAAAGGCCTGTTTCTGCAGAGGAAGTTTCTGTTTCCATTTGCCATAGTTTTCTCAGAGAAGGGAAGAAAATGGTTTTAACTTTACCCATGAAAAGCAGCAATGTTAAAGCAATACATTAATTGTGGAAATCTATAAAGCCATGCATTCATTTTTAGTTTTCCATTTAAATTTGATTAATACACTTGTTCACATGATATTTGTACAAATAAAATTTTCAGAATAAGATGGTAAGTATCATGCAATTATTTCATTTTCTTTTTATTATTTATTTGTACAGACATGAACCTTATTATCCAGATAAGGGATCTTACGGTAATTTGGATCATCATATTTCACGTCTACTAAACAATCATTTGAACATAAATAAACCCAATAATTGTTTTGCCTCCAATAAGTATTTGTTTTATCTTACTTAAGATCAAGTACAAGGTACTGTTTTATTATTACAGAGAAAAGGGAAATCAATTAGAATTATTGATTTAAAATAAAGTCTATGGTAGATGGCCTTCCCGTAATTCAGAGCTCTCTGGATAATGGGTTTCTGGATAACAGATCCCATACCTGTACATCGGTTTGGTGAAGTATTTGCTGAAAATGCATAACAGCACTGGGTAATGTCTTAAATAAATAAATATATATATATATATATATATATATATATATATATATATATATATATATATATATATATATATATATATATATATATACAGCATATATATACAATGATATTTATGTATTTAATTCTTGCATAGATAGAGAAAATTAAACACTCAGCATATAATACACACACACTAGATTATCCATGTTAAAAAGAAATACATATTTACCTATAGTTTTAAGATGTTTATACAACAGCCACAACAGTGACATCATCTCAATGCAGAGGGATAATTATTGTAACCCTTTACTGATGTAATGGAACTTGTAAGGGAAAATGTAAGGGATTATTTAGGAGAGAGCAAACAAGTGGGGGAGCAGGCTGTGGTATATATTCAAGATTCCAATGTTCTGAAGACATTTGTCATTCTTTTTTCTACACAACTATATGCATAGTGCTTATAGTTATTTTGAAACCTGAGGCACAGATCAAAGAGGCTTTCCTTAGGTACCCTACAGCCACTGCTTCTTTTGCATGCACAATTGATTCGACTCAGTTGTCAGGATTTATTTTGAATGAAGAAAAATACAGCTCTTTACTATAATATACTATAACATTCCTCTTTGTTTGGCGTTTAAACGTGGAACTGTTTTACATACGTTAAATTAACATTAATAAATGCTGTACTCTGCTTCATTACAGTAAAAGGAAGAACCTTGCTGACCCTGATCATAGCCTCCTGCTGTAATAACAAGTAACTGCCCATTACTACCCAGATGGATTTTTCATTTATGTGTAGGCTGTAATTAATCACTGAACATAAAGTGGGTTATTTTCACAGTAGTTAATGACAACAGCATATCTGAATCTGTATGAATAGCACAGCTAAAATCACTTAAACGTACTGTTAAATCAAATCTGTCCTCAGGCTTAGAGCTGCTTATTGCTTGAATCAGATAAGCACAAAATAAAACTTTATAAATTGTTTATACTTTTCCATATGAAGTCTAGCTAATGTGGTTTTAAAACTAATGCTTGCCGGGGGCAAAAGCGATATTCTACTGAAACTGGCCACCCAGGAACTTTGAGAATATACCAAGCCAATATACCAGTTACAAAACAGGAAGATTAGTGTTCAGGCTGTTTGACGTTAAATAATCCAAAAAATTTGAGTTTTTCAGGTGACAATTTGAAAAAGTTGAACAATTTTTTTTGCTCTAAATGCATGACAAGGGGACTCCTCAATTTGACCCTTCGCCTTGAGTTATCCCACTGGACCCCATGATTACATACCTTAATGAAACCAGGAGACAGAGATGGGTATAAAATGGCCGCAGCATTTATTCATATTTTATTTAATAAATAGGACCTTGCCAGCTAAACCCAAGGCAATATTCTAAAGCCAGAATTTAACAAGAGATCACTACTATGCTCTGCCACCAACATGAGAGAAGTTCAGCAGCCCTGCTGCCCAACCTGCATCTGCAGTGTGTTGATGACAGGAAATCCAAGCAGGCTGCCCCTAGCACAAGCAGTAGTAGAGTCTGTATCAATCAATCCCCCGTGCAGTCACAGGAGAGAACTCCTTTCTCCCTCTTCTAAACTTACCTGCGCAGTACTCTAGCCTACCGCTGCTGTGACAAATAAAACGTAAAATATAACATCATATCTGCACTGTTTTGATCCAGAGGAAGGCAAAAAAACCCAGCCTGAAGCCAGTGCCAATTATGCTTCAAGAGGGAAAAAATTCCTTCCTGACCCCACTGGCGATCAGAACATTCCCTGGATCAAGCGATTCACATTCATTTAACATAAATAAATACAATACAGACTCTGCTTTGTCTTAAAAAAAAAAAAAATTCTGATAAAACATAACATAGCAAAATTCTAGCACAGCTTCATGAAAATGACCCTTTTCCAATCTGAGCCTCAATAATTTTATTTCTAAGATTTTCTAAGAAACAGACTAATCAAAGGCTCCTGATAAAATCTACTTATCACAATTACGGAAACACTTTTCATCAAAATCACAAATATGTTATGATTTTAGTTTAATGATTTGGTTCAATTTTCGAAGAAGTTCCAAAGAAGTTTTGCAACAAAAAATGGCTTTTCCACTACCTGGCAGGCCCATTCTCTCTTATTAGCCAAAAACATACATGTCTTTATTCAGATGAAAGAGTGGGAACATTTTTTTGAGATACAAGGTAGAGGAAATGAAAGTCTATGGGAAACTAACACAGCCTGATCTTTTTCTCACATGCGTTTTTTTCAGTAGAGATGGTATTTACATCTCTTTTTTAAAATGCATCCTGTAATAAATCTGTACCACTGTCTTGAGCACAATGTTTCATGTACAGTACACCATTTAATAAAAGAAAAGAAAAACTGGCACTCAAAGCTCGATGCATGCGGGCAAAGCCCTGCGTGTTATTACAATGTAACGTTTCGGGGGCGGGCCCCTTCGTCAGACCTGGAAACAGTACACCATTTAGGCATGAGTGAAATTATAAATGTATAAGCATGATTAATTTTTTTTTTTAATGTATCAAATCTGTTTAAGAAATATTATAATATAAAATACCAAAAAAATTATAAAAATGCAGGGATTTGTCATCTGATCTCATATTTTTAAAAATACATTTATCTTTTTTAGATTAGTGAGTGACAGGAGAAGGTGCTGTCTACATCAAAATAGTTTATAGGGAAAATGTGAAACACAGTCCTGGGCTGAGCATGGGAAATTGACAAAGAGGAAATGTTGAAAGAGTTACTCTGTCTACTCTGCTGCACTGCTCTACAGAAGAAGTTAGAGTAAATGTTACCCAGGTGTCCAGTATATATATACATATATATACATATATATATATATATATATCTATATATATATATATATATATATCTATATATATATATATATCTATATATATCTATATATATATATATATATATATATATATATATATATATATATATATATATATATATATATTATTTTACATATATGTTTTACTCCACACCATCTAACTTATCATCATTGACCAAAAAGGAGAAATTGGAGGAGAAAGTATGTGCAGACAACTCCAAATATTGAATTATACCAGAAGAGTTATATTATGTCGCATCATCCATATACCATATTTTAGTGTAAAATAAAAAGGAGAAAAGAAATTGTGAAATAATTTAAAGTGAGGGAACGTTCATGTGACTCTCACAAAAATTAATTGTGCATTCTTTTGTATAAATACATTTATATCAAACTTGGTGAAACATTCATGTAACTGTTTTTGTGATGAATTCATTGAACAATAAATAAATATAAGTGCTTCCAATTAATAAAGTGCCCTGTGTCATCATTTCTGTTCCGTTCATTTCTGAGCAGAATTCATGTGTTATGCTGATATAAAACGTAACATTTAATTGGTCCGTTAAAAACAATAACGGACCAAAAACGAGACGTCTAAAGACTCCAATGGGTGAAAAAAATTGTTGCACGTCCAAAAAAAAATTGTCACCCATTGACTTCAATGCATTTGTCGATTTTTTTGTCTTTTGGCGAATTTTCAGCAAAGCAAAATGGGTCCAATTTGCCCATCACTACAACATGAACTTGCAAATTTGTAGCTGTCAAATTTCACAGTCAAGCTTTTCAAGTTTACTGCATCTTGAAAATTCTAATTTCAGTTAAACACAAGAAAAAACTCCCATTGACTCCAATTGATTTGAAACAAGAAATAGTACAAGATTATGACTCCAATGCACTTGCCAAGTTTTCGTCATTTCACTATTTTTTATTTTTTTCTGCAAAGCAAAATGGGGCAGTTCCACTCATCACTACATTAATTCCTTTAATTCAGTCACAAAACATAACAAAAATTATTTTCTCCACAATTGCTTGATATTTGTCTGGATAAATATAACCTGTGTCTGTTTTGTTGACTTTTTCCCAAGGAAAATGCAAGAAATTTGTTGTATCTGAAAATGCAATTTTCTGCCCCTTCTTCTACATAGTAGTTGATGAGAATACCATCTGTTATGTACATGCACTGTTTCAGACAGACAGTTCAGTAAATTCAAGGGCATTTACTACTTGACTTCCAGTCTATACCACTATTAGACAGAGACCAGTAGCTACTGGATTTATTCCTCTCATTAGATGTATTTAGACCTTTCCATCAAAGGACACTGTCCTTAGAGGAAAGCACCTTTTTTATATGGGTATTTGGATGAATTTCACAGCTGCTACAGCAAATCAGTATATTTGTATAACACATGTTGGTTATAAGGGAAACCTCTATCCCACAGTGTGACAGAAGCAAAAAAGGACTAGCTTTTAATTGTCTTTATCTAGAAAAGCATCTGCTAGGGGGAAACTGTATGGGAATTTTCTTCTAAAAGGCATTTCCATATGGATATTTGTCTTCCTATTTTTCTCCCTTTGAGGGAAGGGGTGCAAGATGAACTTCATATTTCCCTTCCTTTTGTGACCACTGCTAATATTTAAGAAAAAAGTAAATTTTAGAAGATTTTTTTTTTAATTTAAACATTACAAACTCACAAAGAATAAGCACAGTACTTGATATGGAAGGGTACCAGTTTATAGGGCAAGTCAACCCCAAAATACATTTGCCTAATAAAAGAAAACATAAGTATAAGCAACTTTCCAATAAAGATTTATTAAAAATGTTCATTGCTTGTAAATGTATTTGTAAAAACAATTGCTATTGTAAGCAGAATTTGTTTAACTCATTTAACAATGTTGGTTCAAGGGTTGGTTCCATGGCAAAGACAGGTCTTTTAATCAGCTGCTTTGTCTTACATTGTTTCAAAAGTCTGAACCAACAGGGCAGAGAATAAAAAGGGACAAACACTGCTTTCAATAGCAAAACATATACAAATAACTTAAAAACCCATGAATAATTGCAATGAATATATACTGCAAAGTTAATAAGAATTGTTTTCTTTATGAGGCAAAAAAATATTTCGGTTGACATTCCCTTTATGGATGCAATCCATAAAGCGCATGCACCTTGCCAATATAACCTCTAGCTCTAGTGGTGCTACTTCTAGGGCATCTATACCTTTATTGCTAGCATGTAAATGAGGCCCAAGATGCACTGCATAGAAGTAGAGACACAATAGAGCCCTAAACCTATTATTGAGCAGGCATTAGGTATAGGTTTCCTTTGTTCACTTTATACTATTATACTGTATTTTTCTGCACCAAATGAAATCCATGTGTGAAAGGCTCTATGCAGTTGCCGCAAACATTGACATTGGGATGATATATTACAATAATTATAATTTTAAAGACCAAGGAGTGTGCGCTACTATTTTAATATGGTTATATGATCCCCTTTTAAGAAGCACCCAGGCATTCAAATGAATATTAAGCCTGTTATTTACTGCTTCTTTTATCTACTATGCAATGTGGGCCACGCATGGCTGGCTCTAGGATATTTTAATAATTTATATTAAGGCATGTAACTTTTACAAGTGCAGATTGAATGTGGTGGATGTATGTTCTTTGAGAACATTAAGAATTAATAGCTGAAGTACCATGAACTTGAAGTTAACTAACCTAGCATAAATCCATAGTTGTGGCAAAGCAGAGAACCCTATAGAAGCTGCCTGTGGATGGATTCCAGTAAAGAGGGCTTCTGTGTACTCACACTCCGTATATTGATGGGAGCTTGCCCCACAGATCTCAGACACTTTGGATGCATATACCAGCTCTGTGTGAGCCCCCAATGAATATCTGCCTGAGGGAGGGTATGGGAATGGCTCCAGCGTGTTCCTTGTGTGAGGACAGGTATTGTATGTGCACCTGCCACGTGGGTGCAACTACCTCTGTCCATCTGGATTGAGGTACAGGGACTGCAAATGTTTTATCCACCAGGAGTGGAGTGTGGAACTTTGCCTGGTAAGGACTGTGACAGGGTTGGACTTACCACACATGTTCCCCAGGGCAGGTGTTGTTGATATTGCTATTGTGTAATTGCATGTTGCCATTTTCCTTTGCTTATATAACATTTATATGTTTTGCTGCAACTGTGTTTGTTTAGTACTCCTAGTTTAGGCAGAAGATTGCACCTGCACACCTAGCCTCTCCACTAATTATGTATGGTGCTTGGGGTATGGGAGGACGGCCCCTCCACACTTCATTATTCCTAGTGGGGCCACCCATAGGTGTATCTCTGAATCCCACCAGATGGAGGCACAGTCATTGAACTAAATTCTCTGTACCCTTTCATATAGCTAAGGGGATTCAGGACCTGTTTATGGTAAGATATTGAGGATGCACAAAATATCCTATAATACATGAAAGGGTTAAAAAGGGTTACAGCTATTTATATACTACAGAATATAAGTATTTTATTTTAACGTCTTATGTGACTATTGCAAAATTTGGTTTACTTGTACAAAACTTTCGAGTTGAGACTTTCTAATAAGTTGAATATAGCAGAGCTTTGTAGGGCTAAAGTGTCACGAATCGGCACTCAGAATCCAGAACCAATGCTAAGCAACCTGGTTTCAGATCTTGCTTCCGCCTTTAACAGCCGCCTTTCACCTCAGGAGGAGCCCTCTGCTAATCGGATGCCGCCAGGTCTTATTAAGAGAGGTGCCAAGTGAAGGTTCTGGACGAGCAGTGGAGCACGATTGTAAAGCAAAGTCTTTTGGGCAGAAGGTCACAGTAAAAGGATTAGACAAATCGTAGTCAGAATTCTAACGTAGTCAAACAGGCAGGGTCAAAGCCGGGAGGTCAATCAGAAGAGTCAAACAGGCACAGGTCGGATTACAGAAGTTAGAAAATTCGGTTACCAGACAGGAGTCAGGTTAACAGAAGTAAGAGTAGTCAGGCAGGCATGGGGGCAAAACAGGAATCAGATAATCAGGTTAGGATAAACAAAAGCACTAGGAACTCACAAGGAATGAACCTATAAAGTGTTTATATAAAATATATCTGGAACGGTCTAATTCCTAAGACGGACGAATGGCTAGTGTCAGAGGGTTGATAGTTGTCACCCCCGCCCTCTATGACGCCATAACGCTATAGGGCCCAAGGCAGGATGCACTATAAGGGCTTATGGTCAACTGTGGACAATGGTCACTCATATAATTTATACTAGGCCATACAAATAAATGATCTCAACTCTGTTACTTAGAAGAGTGTCAGCATAGTGTCAGCATGTCTCTTATGCCCTTTTGCAGAAGTGTTGCTCAATAGCTGTCTGTACCACAATGGCTATGTTTAGCCAACAGATGTTTACGAGGCTGTGGACAGTTGGAACCAGAAAACTCTTATGTTGCAAAACTGCACATCTTACAGGAATGTATAAATATATATGCCAGTAAGTCTCCTCGCCAGACCATGTATGGTATTTCCTTGTACCCCTTGTCACAATTACTGTAAATGCCTTCTGAAAGCTATATAACACTTGGACCAAGAGGTGGGTCTTTGGTAAGTCCTTGGCTGACATTCTGTGTGTTACTCCAACAGCTTACCCAGACAAAATTGTTATGTTGTATTATGTATGAATAAATTGCCTGACTATTACTAAAGGTTTTCCTTTACTGAGTTTTGTCTTACACAAGGTCAAAAATGGTACTACTAGATATACCATCAAACGGGCAATGAGAAATACAAAAAGTCCCTTTAAATACTGTTTGAATTTGGTGCCATTGTGCGCTGACATCATTACGCCAGCGCCAATGAGCCTATAAATAAAGGAGATGCGAGCCATGCACGCACTAAAAAAACGGCACTGAAGAGGATGGGAGGCAGCGTGGCGGGCGTCCCTGCCGAGACCACCATGGTGAGTGTCTCTCACATAAAGGGCTTATTGAGCTGTCTGCTCATAATTGTATGGCATATACAGAGATATCATTGGTATTATTGATGGGATGAAACATATGACTGGGATGTGAATTTAGGTGAATGTAACTTTTTTATGAGGAACAGAAGAAAAAAGATGTGCATTTGTTATTATACAGAGCCATTTGTAGAACTATGGACAGAGATTTCATTTTGAGATACATAGTAACATAATAAGCTAGGTTGAAAAGAGACACGTCCATTAAGTTCAACCTTAAGTTTGTACAGTATACAGTATAACCTGCCTAACTGCTTGTTGATCCAGAGGAAGGCAAAGAACCCCATATGAAGCCTTTCCAATTTTCCTCTGAGGGGAAAAAATCTTTCCTGACTCCAAAATGGAGACTATTCCCTGGACCAACTTGTACTATGAGCTATCTTCCATAACCCTGTATTCCCTCACTTGGTAAAAAAACCATCTAACCCCTTCTTAAATCTATCTAATGCATCAGTCAGTGAGAGAATTCCACATCTTCACAGCTCTCACAGTAAAAAACTCCTTATTTAGATGGAACCTCCTTTTTTCTAATCGGAATGGGTGCACTCTTTTCAGCTGGAAGAGCCTACTGATAAATAAAGCATTAGAGAGGTTAATGTACAATTCTCTTATATATTTATACAAAGTTATCATATCTCCCCTTAAGCTCCTCTTCTTTAGCATGAACAACCCCAAATTATGGTAAACTATGGTGAGGTTGTTACTATGGTTTAAGAACCAACCTGGAAAGGTGTTCTTTTGGATTTTAAAATCACCAATAAAGCTGCATTTATCTTCATTTACATTGTATGGAAGTGCATTTGAAGAATAGGGATGATATCATGCTCTCCTGAGACTAAGTTGCAGAGACAGTTGTATTGTCACAAACAGTTCCCTAAATCCAGAACCAGTGCTAGGCTCCCTGGTCTCGGTTCTTGCTTCTGCCTTTAACAGCCGCCTTTCACCTCGGGAGGAGCCCTCGGCTAATTGGATGCCGCCAGGTTTTACTAAGAGAGGAGCAAAGCAGCAGGTTCTGTATGAGCAAAGGGGCATGATGATCTCACCAAGGATACTGGATGGAAGAACACAACT
Source organism: Xenopus laevis (assembly GCF_017654675.1). Classification (NCBI taxonomy): domain Eukaryota; kingdom Metazoa; phylum Chordata; class Amphibia; order Anura; family Pipidae; genus Xenopus; species Xenopus laevis. The sequence continues at coordinate 34,448,308 of NC_054384.1, read as the reverse complement.
TGGAAGGCAGAACAGACAACTCAGCATGGAACAGGCAGGCCGGGCCAGCACAAGCAGAGTAGAATAGTCAGGCAGGATTGGAGAGAGTAGAATAGACAGACAGGCACGGATCAGCTTGAAGAGGTCAGAATAACCAGGCAGGCAAGGGTCAGGACACAGAGTAAAGAATAGTCAGGCAAAGCAAGAGTCAAACACCAGAGGATAAATAGGAATCACTAAAGTATAGCACCAGGAACAAACTAATTGAACCTAACAACGGGCAATGTGTTATTTTACAAAGCCCCTTTAAATAGTTTGAATTTTGCGCCGTAACGCGTTGACGTCATCACGCCGGCGCATAAAGCCGCAAACGCGAGGCCGCAGCAGAACCTGTACTGAAGGGAATAGGCAGCATGCAGTGGGTGTCCCCACCAGAGACGCCCACTAGACCACCAGGGAGAGCCACTGGACCACCAGGGTAATTTAATATTGTTACATGTATAAAGAATATCAAAAACCCTCTACTTTAGAAATGGAAACTTTAGCAGGTTAAAGCATCTCTGCATCAAATTAACTGGAAAAACTAATCTGCTAAATGGAATGTCTGTATTTTAGTAACCAAGTAGATATATATTTAGTCTCTATATACAGTAGTCCCCATAAAAGCAAAAACGAATAAAAGAAAAAACTCTGTGGATTAATAGCACAGTTAGCATTGGGATGGTGTTGTTGAGAAGAGTAAAACAAATCACAAATAATTTTTTATATTTTAACAGTAAATAATTGAAACGAAAGGGTGTTGGCGTAGTAGTATAATTGATTGACCGAAACAATGAGTAGCCTGTTCTGTTTTGCTAATATTAATGAAGAACTGTATAATGACAGCTTCACTTTTGATAGATCGAATTCTAAGCTGAGCTGGACTAGACTTCAAGGCAGTAAATGATCATCTAACATGCACAAAACCTACTGTTGATGTGTTTTAAAAGGTTGTTTAATCACTCATTTAAATCGTTTACAAGCTTTATAGCAATGTTAAATGTGATAGCAATATTAATGTTTCTACTTACGTGCCTGACAAATGGTGCAGTAACCTTCACCTCATTGCTGCAAAAGCTTTATGGCTTCATGCTTAAAATATGAATGACAAATCATAATTACAGTAATGGCATCAATAAATGAGTTCATGTTTATAACTCATATGTCATCTATTTAAAAAGTATGTAATAGGCTTTAAGATGAAAAAGGCAGTTATCTTGGTGGCATACTTTATATTTAATAAATACGATAGCATCCAGAGCGCTGCCTGCCTTCTTCATGCAGCAGAAGCAGTGGCGGAACTACCAGAGGAGCAGGGGGTGCAAGCGGGCCAGGGGCCGCAGCCCCTCAGGGCCCCCCGGAAGCCCGCACGTCACTGAAATGCGGGCCGTACGTAGGGGGCATCACGCACCAGGGCCCGTCCCCCTCTAGTTATGTTACTGAGCAGAAGCCAGATATGGTAGGGAACAAGCTTAATACATACTTTGTAATAAATGTAGATGACATATCAGTTATAAACATTAACTCATTTATTAATGCCATTAATTATTATTAGTCATCAGTATTTTATGCATCATTTGATGACGCATCTATTTAGGAGAACTAAACCCTAAAATGAATATGGCTAAAAATTCTATATTTGATATACTGACCTTATTGCACCAGGCTAAAGTTTCAGCATGTAAATGGAAGGCAAGATCCCAAGGTTCTGCAGTTCACTCCCTTTGCCGGTATATGACCTGTTCTCCCTCAGATCGACCAAAATGCAAACAACCTTTTCTTCAATTGAAGATATACCAGCGCTAAAAGCTCAGGGTAGACACAAGAAAGAAATGCAAACACAATATAGTGTAGTAGTTTTTAAATCGAATGAAATATATAACCACTTGTGCGGTAGTTAAACGATGTGGTTTTGGGGTCTTCCACCAAGGGGTTAAAAGGCCATTTTTCCGTGCTTTTGATAAATAGTGTGGCCACCTCCTGTGTGGGGCAGTGGGTACTTACAGACGTTTATAAATATCACCCGCATATAATAAAATCCTTTGTCCTATTCTTGGTGAGTATGTGGGGCAGTGGGTACTTACAGACGTTTAAAATTATCACCAGCATGTAATAAAATCCTTTATCCCAGTCTTGGTAAGCTCCAGGTTTATGTGTGTGCTTAATATAAGCATAAAAAGCAGTTAGCATTGGGGTTTCTCAAGTCCTGCGGTCCATTTAGATGTTAAGTTTTGCCTGGCGTTTGTTGGTAAGACACGCTGATCCTGGTCCCCCTCTGATGACGTCACTGCTCAGCCGACGCGTTTCGTCTATTGCGACTTTCTCAAGGCTTGTAGTTTCTTAGTGCGCATATGCGCCTTTTTAAGACGGAGCTTAACCATGGACGCGCATGCGCACCTCTTCTTCATTTGGAACGCACGCGTCTCCATGGCAACCCGCCAATCTACATTACACGATAATGGCATAAGCTATTGGAAAAAGATTAAGATGAAGTTTCTTAGCGATCTAAAAGAATAAATTAGCCTGTCCTTTGGCATATCATTAATTTGGCTTATATGTGGTATAGCAGTCTATGGTTGCCATGGAGATGGTATCACACAGCGCCTTCAGTTGAGGTTAACATGAGCAACCATGGCCAAACTGGAATTCTTATGTATACATATTTAAAACAGTATATTCATTATAAAAGGCAGTATATTCATTATTATTACAACATTCCACATCTTGCCTAATTTCATTAATTACATCCCTAATTATATATAAGAGGGCTACTGTTATTATATATATTAAATGTTTTTTTGTTTTTTTTTTTTTTTTATAGGAATGCTCTTAGATTTATGTCAATATTTAGGCCTTTAGGTACAAACGTTTCCAACATGTGTATCCATTTGCTTTCGCATTGTAAGGTTTTTTTCTCTAGATTTCCTCCTCTCCATTTATTTTTTACTTTTTCTAAGCCCCAAAATGTTAGGCCTGTCGGGCTCATTTTATGATGCTCTTTGAAGTGTTTGGAGACACTATGGTTTTCCTTCCCTTTTTTTATGTTATTTATATGCTCTCGGATACGTTCTTTCAATGTACGATTTGTTTTGCCTACATATTGAAGGCCACAAGGGCATTGTAGGCAGTATATGACATTTGTGGTGGTGCAGTTTATATTGTCTTTAATTTTAAATTCTTTATTATTTGCATTTGATTTGAATATTTTACTTTTTTTTCCGAATTGACAGGCTTTACATAGAGAACAGGGATAGAAACCAGGCCATGTGCATTCCTTTGATCTTTCTGCGGTTTTTGTTGTTTCAACATAATTTTTAGTAAGCATCTGCTGTAGATTATTAGATTTTTTAAAAACCACTCGTGGTTGTTCTGGGAGGGTATCTTTTAGATCTACATCACATTTCAGTATATCCCAATGTTTCTTAATTATGTTCCCAATTTCATTGGCCAGGGGGTTGTAAGTTGTTGAAAACACTAGTTCTGGTTGCCTATTCTCCTTTGGTTTTTTTCTTTCTATAAGTTTTGTTCTGTCTATTTTATTTACTTTTTCTCTCGATTGTTTTATTATACTATCTTTGTATCCTCTCTCTTTGAGGGAGTAGGATAAAGAAAAATTGCAGTGAGAATGGGGTAATGAACAAACAATTGGATATTATGGGCAAAAGGTTCAAAGAGAGAGGATACAAAGATAGTAGAACAAAACTTATAGAAAGAAAAAAACCAAAGGAGAATAGGCAACCAGAACTAGTGTTTTCAACAACTTACAACCCCCTGGCCAATGAAATTGGGAACATAATTAAGAAACATTGGGATATACTGAAATGTGATGTAGATCTAAAAGATACCCTCCCAGAACAACCACGAGTGGTTTTTAAAAAATCTAATAATCTACAGCAGATGCTTACTAAAAATTATGTTGAAACAACAAAAACCGCAGAAAGATCAAAGGAATGCACATGGCCTGGTTTCTATCCCTGTTCTCTATGTAAAGCCTGTCAATTCGGAAAAAAAAGTAAAATATTCAAATCAAATGCAAATAATAAAGAATTTAAAATTAAAGACAATATAAACTGCACCACCACAAATGTCATATACTGCCTACAATGCCCTTGTGGCCTTCAATATGTAGGCAAAACAAATCGTACATTGAAAGAACGTATCCGAGAGCATATAAATAACATAAAAAAAGGGAAGGAAAACCATAGTGTCTCCAAACACTTCAAAGAGCATCATAAAATGAGCCCGACAGGCCTAACATTTTGGGGCTTAGAAAAAGTAAAAAATAAATGGAGAGGAGGAAATCTAGAGAAAAAAACCTTACAATGCGAAAGCAAATGGATACACATGTTGGAAACGTTTGTACCTAAAGGCCTAAATATTGACATAAATCTAAGAGCATTCCTATAAAAAAAAAAAAAACAAAAAAACATTTAATATATATAATAACAGTAGCCCTCTTATATATAATTAGGGATGTAATTAATGAAATTAGGCAAGATGTGGAATGTTGTAATAATAATGAATATACTGCCTTTTATAATGAATATACTGTTTTAAATATGTATACATAAGAATTCCAGTTTGGCCATGGTTGCTCATGTTAACCTCAACTGAAGGCGCTGTGTGATACCATCTCCATGGCAACCATAGACTGCTATACCACATATAAGCCAAATTAATGATATGCCAAAGGACAGGCTAATTTATTCTTTTAGATCGCTAAGAAACTTCATCTTAATCTTTTTCCAATAGCTTATGCCATTATCGTGTAATGTAGATTGGCGGGTTGCCATGGAGACGCGTGCGTTCCAAATGAAGAAGAGGTGCGCATGCGCGTCCATGGTTAAGCTCCGTCTTAAAAAGGCGCATATGCGCACTAAGAAACTACAAGCCTTGAGAAAGTCGCAATAGACGAAACGCGTCGGCTGAGCAGTGACGTCATCAGAGGGGGACCAGGATCAGCGTGTCTTACCAACAAACGCCAGGCAAAACTTAACATCTAAATGGACCGCAGGACTTGAGAAACCCCAATGCTAACTGCTTTTTATGCTTATATTAAGCACACACATAAACCTGGAGCTTACCAAGACTGGGATAAAGGATTTTATTACATGCTGGTGATAATTTTAAACGTCTGTAAGTACCCACTGCCCCACATACTCACCAAGAATAGGACAAAGGATTTTATTATATGCGGGTGATATTTATAAACGTCTGTAAGTACCCACTGCCCCACACAGGAGGTGGCCACACTATTTATCAAAAGCACGGAAAAATGGCCTTTTAACCCCTTGGTGGAAGACCCCAAAACCACATCGTTTAACTACCGCACAAGTGGTTATATATTTCATTCGATTTAAAAACTACTACACTATATTGTGTTTGCATTTCTTTCTTGTGTCTACCCTGAGCTTTTAGCGCTGGTATATCTTCAATTGAAGAAAAGGTTGTTTGTGTTTAAAGTTTCAGCATGTCAATAGCAGCAATGATGCAGGACTTCAAACTTCAGGGGGTCACCATCTTGGTGCTCAGTGGGCTCTGAGCAGCTGTTGAGAAGCTAAGCTTAGGGGTTGTTGCAAATTATCAAGCAGAAAATTAGGTTGGCCTGTAATATAAGTTGATGCTACAAGACTGATAATTAAATTCTGATGCTAATTGCACTGGTTTCTGTGCTGCCATGTAATAATTAATCTGTATTAATTACTAATCAGCCTTATACTGGGACATTTATATTTTATGTGTACTGTATATTTTGAGTCAGTCCTTAAGCTCAGTAAGTGACAGCAGCACAGAGCATGTGCAGTGAATCAGCAGAAAAGAAGATGGGGAGCATTTTGGAGGCACAGATCTTCCCTGCTAAAGGACTGTGGTTGCCTTGGGCTGGTACAGAAGCTCAAAACATAATGTGCAACATTTCTACCCTACTTCTTTAGTTAAGCTTTAGTTCTCCTTCAAAAATTCATAATGTACATTTTGCATACAATAGATTTATTAAAGGAACTTAATCATCAGTTAATGATGAACTGATGTTTAATAGTCCTTTGTAGTCCTTGAGTGAAATAATGAAATATTAAGGAACCTGTAAATGGTTTAATGGATGATCAAATGGAATACATAAGATAACTCAATGGAATGATTGGTAACACGTGTAGCACATAATGCATTGATTGTCTTAGCAGGTATCCACAGAAATCCTCCCTTGTCTCTCAAATATCAAATCTGTAACAAAAAAACAACGATTACTTATGACAAAGATCCTCAACAATCAGGTATAAATTGCACTCACAAAGGCAGAAGACTTTTTAAAAACTGTTTACAATTAGCCTTAAACTCTGCATTTTGTAAACCCTGCATTGTTCATTCTTTTTAGGTCCAGTCTCGGTGAAGCTACATGTATGCACACTTTACTAGTTGGGGCTAATTTTCCAAATATTTGGTTATCACAGCAACTGGACTGAACCATGTCAGTCTGCTGGAAGGTATGTTATGGCATGTTAACTGGTGGTGGATGAACCTTGTAAAAGTGGGTGACCATGGTAAGAATGAATAAAAAGAACTTATCTTTGCAAAAGAGCAGGGTCTTGGATATACCTGTGCTAAGGCAGTGGCCAGCTCAATAGACTTAAGGTATGGAGATCCAAATTACAGAAAGATCTGTTATCCAGTAAAGCCCCGGTTCCAGGCATTCTGGATAACAGGTCCCATACCTGTATTAAAAAACGCATAGTAAAACATTACCCCAACCTACTTTTTTATATAAAGAAATTTGTGAGCTACTTTAAACATACTTGCAAAGGTTTTGGATCTAATGATAAATGTGATTTTTTCAAAAAGTAAAATTTAATTAGTACAGTATTTTCAGTGTTAGTATTTTTCTACATATTTATTTGTAAGGAGAAATTCATGGACTAAAATAAATTGTGTCTTTACAGCATTATTCACCATCCTAAAGTTATCTATGATACAGGGAATTCAATTTCTGTCCCTTGTCATCTGCACTTTGGACATTCCTGGGCGAAAACAATAGAAGGCAATATATAACTCTATAGCTATTAGTTATAACAATGCCCAGTGAATTCCTACACAAACTTAGTGGTCATAACAAAAGTGACAGTGTTAAAATGGTTTGAAAATCACAACTGCTCTGGTTGGGATAGAATACATCAAATATTACTACCAAAATAATTGTAATGTTAGATATCCCGAAGGATGATTTGGAGCTATACATATATTCATTTTTGGTGAGCAAGGAAAAATATCACTTGACAGGAAGTGGAAATGCCTTACATTTTTTGACCAGAGCCAAGTATAAATGCCACCCCTAAAAATATCGCCTGGAACGTGGATGTTAATGCACGCTAACAACCTTGCTTCTCAGTCCTACAAGTTTATTTTTGAACCAGGACAGTGTGAGAGGTAATTTGAGAACATTTGGGAAGCAATTCTTTTATGTTTTCTGTCTACAGGTTCTTATTTGATTGCAGTAATATCCCACCTACTTTGAAGAAGTATTGGTATGGAACATTTCCTAAATATGTTAGTTGTTCTTTCTCAGTGAATAGAGTGTTCCGGCACACACATAACATATGTTTACTAAAAGCACATATTTGACCATCGTCCATTCAGGCAGTGGTTTGTGCTATGCTGCGTGTTTGTTTACTTGTCTCCTGTACGTAGATTAACTTCCCCTTGGTGATAATCACACAGGGAACATTTTCTAACTGCATGACTTCATAGTTATGATATAGAGTAAACAATCTAAGTCTAGAAAAAGCAGGGAGAATTTTTAGATAAATCATTGTTTTCCTTTTCTATTGGCAAACCATGCAAAATGTAAACTTTAAAGGGGCAGCTCGTCTTTAAAGGAGAACTAAACCCTAAAAATGACTATGGCTCTTCTACCTCTGAAGCACCCTGCACCTTTTCTTCCAAATCCTGGTGAGCCTAGCATACCTTTTACTGCTTCGATTTGTAGTTTTGAAAATTACATTATTGCTGAAGTTGATGAGACCAATGTCTTGCTCTGAGGAAGTAGTGAGATACCACAAAAAGTGTAAGCACTGGTCCTATTTGGATTTATGCCCTGGTATGTTTATAATGGGATATAATACAAGTGACTATTTTTGATAATACAGCTTAAACTCCGGTGATCTGTTAATTGCCTTTTTACACTTTGAATGGATAGTAAAATAACTAAAGCCCACATACCAAGGGAAAACAGGGCTATCCTCTTAAAAGAGTTGATTATCTTTAAATTTACATTTAGTATGATGCAGAGAATGATATTCTGAGACAGTTTGCAACTGGTCTTCATTTTTTATTTAAGGTTTTTGGATTATTTAGCTTCTTGTTCAGCTGCTCTCTAGTTTAGAATCTCAGTAGCTATCTGGTTGCTAGTGATCAATTTAACATAGCAACCAGGTACTGAATTGAATGAGAGACCATAAAATCAAAAGGGGAGGGCCTGAATGTAAAGATAAGCATTACAAAATGTGCCATTCTATAACATACTAAGAGGTAACCTGAAGGTGAACAATTCCTTAAAGGAAAACTATAGCCTACAAACAATGTAGGTCTCTATAAAAAGATATTGCATAAAACAGCTCATGTGCAAAACTCTGCTTCATGTAAATAAACCATTTTCATAATAATATACTTTTCTAGTAGTATGTGCCATTGGGTAATCATAAAAAAAATTGCCATTTTAAAAAAAAAAGGGCCACCCCTGGGATTGTACGATTCACAGAGCACACAAACATACCAACAAACCATACTTGTTAGGTCATATGAGCCGAATAAGATACAGAGTTCTGTTTTTTGCTTCAACACTTCTTCCTGTTACAGTTAGAGTTGTAGTATTTCTGGTCAGATGATCTCTGAGGCAGCACACAGACCATCAGGAAATGGTGGTGCGAGGCAAGAGATGTAAAAGGGCAAGATTTACTTAAATATATAATAATAATATGATGTAAACTATCTGTTGCTTAAGTGTTCATTTTGGGGGTATAGTTTTCCTTTAAGTAACTGTTGAGTAAATGAAGTACCTTGTAAGGAGCTTTGGTGTTTTTTGGGTGTGCACAGTTTTTATATGCAAGCCCAGAACCAGAAATCACAGAGATAAGTTACTAAGCAGTTTCGTTTATGGGCATGAAATAAGATTCAGATTTTATATAAATCAGTGGTGGCAAAAATATTGAACTGCCTTTTAGATTTTTTTCCTTAATGAATTTTATTTGCTGTGATAAAAAAGTGATACAGTACAATTCTTTGGGATGCCATTAGGCATATTTATATCACACGGCAAAATTCCTCAGATCATTTAAACCTCAAGCCAGGATTCCACTATACTGTAAGATTACAGCTCTGTTCATAAGAGTTCTCATACAGAGAACATTTCACTTTTACTGCAACAATAAAGAGGAAATGCTGTCATTTTAATGCATTTATAATTAAAAATGTGTTTATAAATATGCCTCTAAACAAAAGAATGAATGTATGTATAGGAAATACTTAAAACTGAATTTGCAACAAACTAAGCAAACCTTGACAAGAAAATTGCACATCACTATAGGAATTGCCTTTTATATAAACAAAAATAATAATCAACATTAAGCAGAAAAACTAGAATGGGTTGTTCCATGATAAATGAACCCATGTGCTTCCTGTAGTACATAACACTGACTGCAATTGCAGAACCAGGATATCTAAAAATGATTTGCCTCCAGTAAAGGATTCCCATGGCTAAACTATGGGGGAAGATTACCTATTTCAATCATATATTGAAACTGAAAACCAGTCAGGCTCTCCACAGACTCCTGTATACACGGGTCCCACAGAAAACACTGGACGTATGTATCCAATATATGGACACAAATGCTAGGGCACAATGTTTTACAATGTCACTCCCCTGGGGTAATGTCAGTGCAGCCTGTGCTTTTCACAGTGCAGTGTATGGATCCATGAGGTAGGATGCAAAGTGCAAAACATTTGTCAGTATGCACACATTACAGCCTTACAGAGTTTACTGCCTTTTAGCAGTCCTGATTGGCCAAGTGGTTCTTCTTGGTTTGCCATCCTGACAGTTTTTGTGAACAAAAATGAGAGAATCACCATGCTTGCCATTAGTTCCAGGCTTCTGTATATCTTAAAACTATTGCTCATAGTTTATGAGCAATAAAATGCAGAATAAAAGTGTAGAGAGCCAGTGGACTCTTACCCCTTACACTCTCAGGCTCTTGTCATCAATGTTTCATTTAATGCCTTCTCGACTCTGGTCCCAAGCATTCTGGATAATAGATTTCACACCTGTAATACTTTAAATGGTTGGATTAAGAGATTAAGAGAAGATTAAGAGAAAATGGGGGTTATAGGACATTTCTAGGAGGCACTACAAAAACCTTTGCTTTAGTGTCCTAAAAGGGAAAGGCTAAGAACCTTTATAGTTCTTGATCATGGCACTGCCCTAAAGAGCTCACAATTAAAACATTTAATGCAAAAGTTATTGAAATAAATGGGAAAAAAGTTACAAAGATGTGTAATTTTCAACTGTGCATAGCATACAAAGTAAATATTTAGGTGAATTGCCCTTTGAAATACAGATCTTGGGTGGCTTTTTTATCATAAAGAACTCTATATTTAAAATAGTGTAGAATGACAAATGTACACTGTGAATCCAATGCAAATACAAAACATCTGCATATGCAAAAATATACATTCATGCAGAAAGAAATACACATATCGGTGCCCAAATGTATTTGATGGCATCTGGGCTACTCAATTTAAAGGCTTTTTTATGGCACCAGTTAGTTGAAATCTTCCTTTTTACATTAACTGCATATATATTTATATACATTTTAAATGGTACAGGTATGGTACCTGTTAGCCAGAAGGCTTGGGACCTGGGGTTTTCCGGATAAAGGATATTTCAGTAATTTGGATCACCATACTAAGTTTGCATAAATTCATTTAAACATTAAACAATCTCAGTAGGTATGTTTTGCCACCTATAAGGATTAATGACGTTGTTAGGATCAAGTACTGTTTTATTTTTACAGAGAAAAAGGAAATCATTTTTAAAAATGTATATGATAAATATAGAGTCTTTGGGAGACCTTCCAGTACTTTGGTGCTTTCTGGATAACAGGTTTCTGGATAATGGACCCCATACCTATCTAAAATGACAAAGTATAAATTATGGGTGTTATAGCCTGGGTCAGTATCCCATGTTTTAGCATCCCTTGGGTGCCTGTGTGCTGACTAAACTTAAGGTGTACCACTTTGCTAAGTTTAGCACAGAAACTGTGTCCAGCAGTGCTAGCACTCTATTATACCAAATTGACCCGCTCCAGACAACTGCCATGCATTTTCTGGATACTGAATGTATAGGTGGCTGATACTTTAGGTTTTTTATTTTTTGCAGAGTCTCTGAAACCTTTTATTCTAGGCTGTTATTAGAACATTTAAAAATGGAGCAGGTATCAGACTAGAATGCTAATAGCCCTAACAATACAACCGGGTCTCATTGCATCTCCTCACTTAGCTGTATGTAGTGCAAAGATTTATGCTCATATACTGTATGTCAGCACATGGGAGGGAAGCCTAGAGATTTCTGCATCCTGCTCTAGGTGCAATAGAGCGCTATACTTACTGCCTGCCAAAGACATAGGGGCAAATTTACTAAAGGGCGAAGTGACTAACGCTGGCAAAAATCCACCAGCATGACGTTATTTCGGTACTTTGCCGGCATTACAGGCGCAGGCGTAAAGAGACTAACGCTGGCGCTCATTCACACTCAATCGCCAGGCTACGTTGCGCTCTGGTGAAGATGCGAATTTTACTGATCATTACCTCTTGCGCCAGACTTGCCTTCCCCACCTGAGACCAGGCAAAATGCAATAGAGTAGATAGGACTTCCTCAAAAATTAGTTGAAAAAAAACCGCTGTGGTCTTTTCTTTTTTCAGGGTGACTGAAAAAGAGCGGAAATTTTTTTGGGGGTAGCCCGCTTCCCCCCTACATTTCCTAACATATAGCACATAAACTATACACTGGGCTCATGTGTAGGGCATTATAACAATCTATTTTATTTCATTAAACTTCCCTGGGCTTGTGCAATGTAATGTATTTGCTGCAACATATGCGTCCATTCAACTTTAACTTCCCGTCATATGCAAATTACCGAACGCTAGTGCAACAACGCTCTGCTTGCCGAATAAACGCTAGTGCAACTTTGCCAGCTTTCGGCGCCCTGGACAGAACTTTGCATGTTAGTGAATTAGCGTTGTCTGAGCGAATTTTCACCTGGCGAAGTGTTGCGCTTCCTGCGAAGCTGTTGCTGGCGAATTTTCGCTGCTTAGTAAATTTGCACCAAAAAGTGCTGGGCTCTGGTATGCCAGTGCAACCAGTGTTTTACACATTATACAAACATTTTTTAATCTGAAGCAAAGGATTAGGGTAGATGCAAGTGCTCATTTTATAGTTCCTATACCAATGGAACTTCCTTTAACCCTTTCTGTGATGGCCGTCAGCTCATGGATTTATGCTACCCATGTCAGCTCGTGGATTTATGCTACCCATGTAAACAAATGCGTGGCATAGATCATAGACCATGGATTCTGCATTGTATTGCTCCTACAGAGTTAGAAATATATAAATGCCTAAGTAGGTTTATTTAAACATATTTTGTTGTACTGTACAAAAAATAAAATAATGTATTCTAACTGAAATCTTTGGAGCATAATATATTATTCCTGGCTAGTGTGCCACACAATATTCAAACATTTGTTCTTCCTAATGTGCCAAAAATGTATGACTTTGCTAACAGAATTCTAGTCCTGGATATAACATTGTAGTGATGGTTATTCACCTTGGCACAGAAGGCCTGTTTACTTTGTTTGCTTATGCAAATATTATTTTTAATCATTTCTGTGATAGTCCATGAAATTTGAAAGATTTAATAAAACACCTGGATAGAATTTTAAATACCTTTCCAATGGAATGCTTAGGCAATGTGCTTCTTATTTATTTATTAGTCTAGGCTTAAAGAAGGGCCTATGGGAAATCTTTATCCATGGTACATTATTTAATAAGCTGCCCTCAACATTACAAAGAAATCTGCTTACTGGTAAAAAGAAAAAAAGAAAAATAGGAAACACAGCTGTGTAGTAGTGGTGAAGAAAGAACTTAACACATTGCTGACACCCCTGTCCCTAATCATGTATTTTATTTAAAGGCCGGAGTCACTGCGATGTGTTAAGCTATTTTCCCTCAGGTTTGTATGAACTTTAGTGTGTCTAAATATTATTGAGCCTTATGATAATCTTGCACAAAGCAGTGCACGTGCAAGATGGTGATAAGCCCATTAAAATGGCATGTTCTAATCATTCCTTCAGAGGGAGAGTATTGCTATTCACAAATTATTTTGTACTTTTCTGTGTATCTTTTTCATCTTCACAGACAATATAATCAGTTATTTTGGCTGTTAGCAAGGCAGAGGTCAAAGTGACCATCCACAAAATATAGGTTAATGCATTAATTAAGCTCAACAGTGGCGTAACTACCGGGGGAGTAGAGGGTGCAATTGCGCCAGGGCCCACACCCCCTGAGGGCCCCCCGGCAGCTTGTGCGCCACTGACTCTGGCGGAGATCCGGGCTGATTCCGGGTGTACGGAGGGGGGCGGGGGGCCCGGCTGCATGTCCCTCGCCAGGGCCCGCCCCCCTATAGTTACGTTACTGAAGCTCAGTAAACACAAACTGGTTCATGTAAAAATGCAAGTTTAAAGTTGTAAGTGCAAACATATACTGTAATGGCCATGTAACTGGGGGCAAATTATTATTTGCTATTATAAATCACATGCAGATATTTTCAAATACACATCTCATTGACTTCTATAGAAACCTGGGCCTTTTTTAATGCACATTTTCTCATGTTTTCATTTCAAAAATTGCACCAATTCACATTTTAATAAATCATATTTGAGTATATCCACAGTTGAGCTTTTTCAATAAGTGGAAAAATCAACTTAAATGTTAAAAAATCAGCGCATTGTGTGTGTTCATTCACAAGTCAGTTTCACGAGCAGGGAGACCTGGGAGAATGTCTCCTCAAGGTACAGTAGGTACTGATTCCAGGCCTCTTTTGTGCCCATACCCCTTGCACATATACAACTATCAAAACAGTTCATCAGTGCTAGATGCAAGTTGCAAAGAGAGCAAATTGGCACAACTACCTTCTGTGAGCAATGTAAAGCACTTTGCACCCAATGTTATGCTTTGCACATGTGCTTGCATTCTTTTTATTCTACTTGGGAGTAGAAGCATTCTGAAGAAATCCATAGAAAACTTTGAGGTTCCAGTGTTGCATCCTAATAAATAACTGTTGCCCCAAACAAGTTTGTCAGAATTCAGATGCTATTGTTTTATTTATTTATCATATAAGTAATAGAAATCTGTTAACGGCATTCTATAGTTTAGAATGTAATTGCATTACTAGTATTTGCAGTATATGTCACACTAGTGAATAGTTGAGGATAGTCTCATAATCAGCCACTCTGAGGTGCATGGAGCAACACCTAAATCTTATATGTGCAGAAGTACCATGGCACTAACATGCCTTGGACAGACAATTTAATTCCATGTCTCATCATGACATTTGGTCTTCCTGTATTGCTTGTTAAAGGAACTAAGCTCTGACTACACTATAGTTTTTGTAATTATATTGCCCCCCATAAAAAAATATATGGTACTTAGTTTGTCCAGGAGCAGTAACCCATAAGATACTTGCATTTAAACAGGTCTCTAGTAAATTCTACCTGCTGACTGATTGCTATGGGTTACTGCCCCTGGGCAAACCTAGTGCTTTTTATTACATAACCCTATAAGTCTGTTCTTCCAGTTAATTTTAATGTCCCCTTTCTACTTTTGCCTCTTCAGGGTTTCAGTACGTTTTGATCTGAGAAGTTCTTTTTGGGATTTCTGCCAGAGTGAGCAAAGCCCATGTTTTCTTGCCAAATGTTGTACTGCCCTAAAGAGCATTCAAGGAGAGATTGACCTTTCCCCTTGTTTTTTTCCAGTTACCATTGACATACACAACAGTTATAAGCTACCTGTATATTCTCCATTCAAAAGAGGTGACACTAGAATGTTTTGTTGTTTTCCTCAGTTTATTCATATTTCGTTAAAAGTTTGCTTCTTCTGCTATGCTACATGAACCATTTTGTTATAAACTTAGTAAGTGAAATGCGAGACGGTTTCTCCATAATTTTACTTTCCCCTGCAGGCATTAAGGTTTGAACTCTTGCTATGGTTAATGAGACAAAGTGGGTTGGCTTTAAAATATTTCTCACCACAAGACTTCCTTTAGTTTGATGGGAGCAGTAAATGTCAATGTTTTGCAACGTTTCTGTAATGTGATAACAGGACTACTGTAGCTGCTGTATGTTCATCTGAGATTAGTTTTGCTTAAGCCTCTCACTGCTCTGGTCTCTGAAATACCTTAGTGTCTCATTACAAACATACCTGCAAGTTTTTTGTTTTTTTTTACATTTTAAGTCATTATCCCAAGTAGTGATGGGCGAATTTGCGCCGTTTCGCTTTAAAGACTTTGCAGCTATTTGGATTATTCAGTAGGTCCGTGGGTGCTGGGTAATTGCATATACCTGTGTATACTTGTGAAAGGAGCAGAGTTTAAATTGGGACTGCTATAAAATATGCTGCTCCTCAGTAATCAGTTTTAATACAAGCTGTCTGTTCAGCTATGTGATATGCAGCTGGACTCATACTAATGAGATTTTTCAAGGTTTAATATCGCAAATGAATGATATGGCAACTCTGGGAGGAAGTGTGAAAATGTTGCTGCGGTGATGGTTTGCTGTATGGGTTATAGATTCATATTCCTTCTGTAAAGGCTTCTGAGAATCGCAACCAGGTCAAAATGATTGTTTTGTACAGTTATGCTGAAAATTGTAATGTGTTATTTCCATTAAAGGAACACCATAAACGGAAATGATACAGTACATTTTACTTTTCATGCTATTTATTTATTTGCAGTAGGTATAAAATATTTTCTCACAAGCCAACTTCCCTGTTTTTTACTTTGTTTTTTTTTTATCAGCTCAGCTGGTTTCTTAATAAAGTCAAGGCCTACTTTGTTCATTGGAGCCTCAGATAATGCATATTCATGAATTACCTTGAAGATTTTTTTTTGTATTAGTATTTAATAGTAGTATAGTTGAAAATAAATGCAATGCCATAATTAAAAAGTAGCACTGGAGCTGCCCCAGGACCTTTGCAACCTTCCGATACTTTCCCATTTTTGGCTGCCATTAAGACAGATCAGAGTAGCACAGTAATGGCTGGTGGGCACCATCTCAAGTGCCTGTTGTTCTTCTGCCAGTGATTTTAATATTACAGACTTTACAGTGCTCAGTGTTGGTGATCATTTGAAGGAGAGAGTTAATAATGGAAGAATAGAGTATAGTATGTACAGAAAAGAGACTAGGAGAATAAAGAGGTTGAGTGAGGAGAGGAAGTATAATAGTTTGGAAAGTGGGTCCTCAACCTAAGGTTTTCTGGTGGGCCCCTGGTATCCCAGTCCTACATTGCCAACATGTTGAATCAGGGAATACATATACCTAAGCACCTACCTGCTTTGTGAGCCCTATACTACAGTTCAGTCCTCTCTGAGGGAAGAACTACTCCCTTGCTATTCCTGATAGGTGGAGCACAGGGTGCTCTTGATTCCTACTTCTATCTGTCTCACTTTTCTAAAAAGTGCTATTACAGGGAATTACCTTATCCTGGCTACACCTCATTAATGGGGTCCCTGTTCCCGACTTCACCAAGGGTCTCACCATCCTTGAGGCCTCTCCCTTACTGGGGCCTAAGTCCTAGACTCCCCAGCACCATCCACCGTGTTCCTCAGGTGAAGGTCAAAAATAAAAACACTGCCCCTTGTTAAATACAATATCAAAAATATAACAGGAAGGGGTCATCATACACCTGGGCCAAATGGACTAACTTTGATATCTAGTAACTAAGGGAACTGATCCTGTAGGATTTAAAGTACTTACACTTGTCTAAGATGCTGACTTACTATGTCAATTATGTCCAGGACATCATAAATTTAAAGATAACAAAATCTATCATCCATCTATTTCTTCCTAAATGAAGGAATATAGCCTTGAAGACCAATATAAACCTGTATTCTAGTAGTGCTAAAATGTACCATGCAAGGGATATCTAGAAGCATACTGCCTTATACCATGAGACTGAAATATGCCTAACATCTCATATGTTTTATTTCTATTTGTCTATGCACCTGGAACATACTGTTCAAGATGTTTTAAGGCAATCTTTCTATTTTGTTGCTCTATAGAGAACTTCATATGAAAAACATCTGCTGTTAACGGCAACTTTTGACTATTCTTATGCTAATTCATCCTGCACATTTTATATATATATATATATATATATATATATGCTTGAAGTAAACTGGAGCACTCTTAATGCAAATTGCAACTGTCTGGGTGCAGGTTAAAAATAATAGATATCCATAGCAAAAAAACGCACTGCCAGGTCTTTGTCCAAGTGAAAAAAAGATTTATTAGATATACGACGTTTCGGCCCTGTTACTCGAGCCTTCTTCAGGTGGGTTACACAGTGAAACTAACACTCAAATTTAAACCTAAAATGGCGCCAAACAAACAATCAAACTCACAATGATGACGTCATCACCCCATCAAGTAAAGGTGTATATATACTTAGCAGTGTCCAGCCGCCGCTCTCTATGGTGTGTATACCAAGTGCTTGTGCGCTGTCCATGCGGCGAGTGCTTAAACTATATGTTCCAATAAGGTGCTCATTTATTAGTGCTTCTAAGTGACCAAATCACATCCTCATACGTGATGTAACACCAGGGACCGTGCTTACCAAAGAAGGGATCCGAAGCAGCGTTACTCCTGTATGCTCATGATATCGCCTGTGTAGGTAGGAGACATGTTCCAATAGTATGACGTTATACCTAACCGACCTTCTTAACGCTCCCAGCCCTCTCACAGACTTTCCCCTCCTTGCCGGTACGTGCACCGGTCATAGCTCCGATCCTTACCAACAGGCCACGCCCCCTAGAGACCGCGGGTATGTTTGAAAACTCCGATACCTTTCATTTCTCACTGAGCTTCCTTACAGCCGGCTTCCGTGCAGCGCATATCTTGGACTAGGGATGCAGCGACTCGTCACAGTCCCCTTCCATGTAGCTGCGCTATTTTATGAGCCATCGTATCTCAAACCACACCAAGGCGCAACGGGAGCTAGAGGTATAAGGTATAACCCAGGTCTCCTGGACGTGTACCAACCTATATATCAGAGCAAGGAGGGAACTGTGTATCCTTGGGCTGCTTATGCTAATTCCTCAGGTTAAACGTCTGGAAACAGTCTTCCCTATCCCAGGCCTTACCTTCTAAGAGACGCTGCCTCTCTCCCTTCCCTGGTTTTTCCGTGCCATACGACAGTGGTCATGGATTCGTAGTGTGTGGTCCTGGTGCTGTGGAAAATAAAAACAATAGAAGCAACAGAGGTTAACAACCTATTATGGGTTAAAATCACCCAGCAATAGAGTTACAATATATACGTGTCCTTATTCTTTGAAATAAATATATATACATTCCATCTTCAATCCTCCTTCTCAGTCTGATTCATACATGATTCAATTTTGAGCAAGTAAGCCATATTGTTGCCATTTGAGCACATTTTGCACAGGTGACTAAGTTCTGGTCCGGATATCGGTAAGTTGCCATCCTTAGCCTCATCTGAACACTGGATAATACAGGGGGGTAGACTCTGATCCGTATGCAGGTAAGTATGTCCTAGTCATAGGAACCTCCCCAGGGAGAGGTAACAGCATAAATATAGATGTAGATGGTATCCTCTCAAGAGAGTCCAAGTTGACCAATCCAGGTAAGTTATACGTAGAGAAGCAAAATGATACCTATGTGTCCTATCAAGCAGGTAACTTCATTTCCAGCCTTAACCTCAAGTCTCCAGTAGGAGTCCAACAACAAAAAGCGGCTAGATGAAAGCCGCACATCAAGCAATGGAAAAATGCAAAAAAATGAAAAATAAAATAAAAATAAAAAATAGGTACTGAAAAAGAAAAAAAGAAATTTTTTTATCCAAAGTGCAAAAATGAAAAAATGAAAAAATCCCACAAAGGACAACAGGGATACCAGTGTCTCCGGATACAAGGAACAAAAAAAGGGGATATTTCCCTAAAGTAATTGTCTCAGATTCTAGTCAATTAATAGAAATGAGACATGGGCAGAGTCTCGTTCAGCCCCTTGCGGGTTAGAGTGTCCAATGTAAAGATCCACATACTCTCTCTCTTTAATAGTAGGGCCTCTCTGTCCCCCCCTCTTCTTGGAGCTGGTACATGCTCTATAATCATATGTCTAAATTGTGGGAGTGAGTGTCCCATTTTGAGCCAGTGTCTAGGTACTATGGATATATATATATATATCTGCCACTGCCCAAATAGATTGAACTGGCAGTAATGACGCACTGAGCACACATTGAAAATAACATTATATACAGCTTAAATATTGTCTTTGGAATTTAATATCCAGGGATTTGGGATATTTATGTCTGGGTCACATGTGCAACTGGTTTCCCAAATAACTATACAGCCTATGAAATTCATAGAACAAAAAACAAAAGCGCTATTTTTATTAAATATTTTTGTGGATTCTGCATATACAGTTAGTATGAAATTAAATCAGAAATATAAACTACAGTTTTGCTGGTTAATTCAATGTATTACTAAACTAAAATCTGAGAGTGAACATTTTATAAGGGTGTCTTTCTGGAGGAGAAATTTATGCTACAAAAATATTTACCATGTGAAAATTGGCATTTGCTAAATTAAAACCAGCTATTCCCATATTCCTGATATACCAAAGGACCTGCAGATGTTTAGTGCCTACATCCCTGTGAAATAATGTTTTTACATAAAGCAGTTACAAGAATCTAGAGACAGAATCCTCATAATTCCTGGCTAGACAGAAAATCCACCTTACCAGACAGGCGAAAACAATGATTTATTCAAACCAAAAGGATCTTGTGCCCAGCAAGGATTCCTGATCTGTTTTCTAGATTATCCAAAAGTATAAAGGGAACTTCAAGTGCACATATTCCGCTTGTTTTCTGTGCCATGTTAACTTTAATTTTACCTGCTGTGTCTGACTAACACCCTACACTTTTTAACCACAAGAAAAATTGAAACATTCAGCAGAGGTTACATTGCTAATCAAAGCCTTGTAGAGTGGAATTTGTACTTGTTTATTTCAGATAATGGGCCAGAAACAATTTAGTGAGAAAAAGGTTTTTCATGTGAAAACTCATGGAAGAGATTTTTAGTTTAAGGTGCAATATAATTCAAAAAAACGTATCTCCTGGTTTATCACTTGAAAACTTTATGGGAAAAAAACTTGAATTGAATTTGGGGAAAAGTTTTTACTGCTCATATTGAATCTCGTCCATGAGTTTTCACATGATAAACGGTGAGATAACATTTTCTTGCTGAGCTGAATCTGGCCCAATGTATAGTATTATAAAGTACCCCCTGTTGTAAAATATAAGGATATTATTAGTTACCGAGGAGTTTCATGACCATATAAAAGTACGAGGCCGAAGGCCGAGTGTTTTTATACAGGTCATGGAACTCCGAGGTAACTTCTAATATCCTCATATTTTACAACTGGGGGTACTTTATTTATTATAATACACAAATTTCAATGAGTCATTTGACTGAAATGACATCAGAACTCACCGTTTATAACTAATGACATCAAAACTCACCGTTTATAAGGATATAATTTACAAAATATTCATGGCTTTTGTGTATTACATACATTTACACTCACCACACATTTACTTTACTTAGAGGTGCAGTAAGCAAAATGCTATTGCAATCATAGTCGCCATGTTTTTCTCCAAAATGCACCATTTTTCCAGAATTCCAGCATGATTGCAAATGCAAAATGGCAATTATCTTGATTCAATTGCACTGAATCTACTGCAATTGCATCTAATTCAATTCACCAAAATGGACACAACTGCACAAAAATCAGATGTAGTTGTGCCAAATCTTTCCAGGCATTGGATTCTGTCTGCCATGCAAGTGCCGGCTGCACCTCATTCTTTAGGCTCAATTGTGCTGCGCTTATTGATGCCAGGCACAAATGGAACCCTGGAGCTTCAGTCCGGTCAGGAGGTGGCAGTAGCTTCAAGACTACACTGTGTCAATAAGCGCAGCAGCTCCTAATCCAGAAGAGATGGTAGAAAGAACTAAGCAGCGACAAGTGAAACTATATAGTAACATAACTATTGCTGGTGGGAGGCCCGGGTGCAGGAAGTGCAACGGGGCCCCCTCCCAACATGATCTTCGCTCTGGATTTGGAGAAGACCTGGAAGATTTGACAAAGATCCGAGGCTCCGTTGCGGGCCCAGAGGGTGGGCAGGCCTATGTGCATTCACGCCTCCCTTGCAACCATTGCAACTACATATGCAAGGAGTGCACATTACTGCAAGTACCATTAATGAAAGTGGGTTTTGCCACAACTAACTGTGGGGAAATGTGAAAGTTGCCTACAGCATTTGCAGACAATTTGCAGTTCAATGTCATTTGCCAATGAAAGAAGGGCCAAAGTTTATAAATGTAAATCCAAAAATGTACCCCCTGCTTAACTGATGTAGATTGTGGCTCAGCTGATGTTTTGATGATCAGTACTAATGGCACACATCAATATGCCACTACTTGGCCTTTTAAATGCACTTCCTCCTCCCCATGCATGCGCGCACATGAGCACATTGGCAGATTTCTCAACTATGCGCTAAGAGTTCTGCTGTCATCCATTAGCCTCTTCAAATCTTATGGTTAACTGCTTGTTATTCACAACTGTACTCTCATGTAATTGAATACCATTGAATGTTAGTTTATGGAATTTTGTTTTTCCAAAGAATCCATTTTTTTGGGGGGTGCCATGAAGTTGCATTATCTATTTGTATTTTTTTGCAGTTAAAAGTAAGCAGAACTCTGAAGTGGATTTAAACAAAGGAACAGAGAAATAAGATGGCACTTCAGATACACAAGCACCAATTTCTATGGATGAGACAAAGCTCTTAACTGTCAATACAACTGCTTTATGGCTGAGCACTGAACCATTGAAGCTGAGGCATTTTTCTTCTTCACTGCAGTAAAACAATCAGAAGTAGAAAGGAATTCTCCGTAGGCCCTTCTGAAATGTAAATGACACATCATAAAATGAAAGCATAACACTGCAGTAGAAAGAATGAAACTTGGGATATGCTGTGATATGTCCTTTCATGTAACAATACCAGGCTTTCTCTAGCGGGTTTATTCATATTCTCTTTCTACCTCGGATAGTGGATTAAAAGGTATGGGATATTGTGGTGCTCTGTGTATTGTCATTACTAAGAGCAGTGCTTACTTTGCTAATTTAGGCCACAATATATTATAGATTACATAGTAACACACATAGTAACATAGTAACATAGTAATTTAGGATTAAAAAATATACACGTCCATCAAGTTCGACCTTTTGACTCTTTTTTTAATCTGCCTAACTGCTAGTCGATCCAGAGGAAGGCAAAAAACCCTCTCCAATTTGCCTCAGAGGGGGGGAAAATTCCTTACTGACTCCAAAATGGCAATCGGACTAGTCCCCGGATCAACTTGTACTATGAGCTATCTTCCTTAACCCCTGTATTCCATCACTTGCTAAAAAGCCATCCAACCCCTTTTTAATGTATCAGCCTGTACAACTGATTCAGGGAGAGAATTCCACATCTTCACAGCTCTCACTGTAAAAAACCCCTTCCGAATATTAAGGGGAACCTCCTTTCTTTTAATCGTAGTGGGTGACTTTGTGTCAGCTCGAAAGACCTACTGATACAGTAAATAAAGCATTAGAGTGATTATTATATGATCCCCTTATAAATGTATACATAGTTATCATATCACCCCTTAAGCGCCCCTTCTCCCGCATGAACAACCCCAACTTGGCCAGTCTTTCCTCATAGCTAAGATTTTCCATACCTTTAACCAGCTAAGTTGCACTTCTCTGTACCCTCTCTAATACAATACTGTCCTGTTTGAGCACCGGAGACTAAAACTGTATGGCATATTCTAGATGGGGCCTTTCCAGTGTTCTATACCGTTAGAGAATGACTCCTTGCTGCCGTAAATCAATGCCCCTTTTAAAACAGCTCAATACCTTATTTGCCCTTCATGTTGACTGGCATTGCTTGCTACAGCCAAGTTTATTATCTACAAGGACCCCAAGGTCCTTTTCCATAATGGATTTGCCTAGTGCAGTCCCATCAAGGGTATAAGTGGCTTGGATATTTTTACATACCAGGTGCATGACTTTACATTTATCAATATTGAATCTCATTTTCCACTTAGCTGTCCAGATTGCCAGTTTGTCAAGATCCTTGCAAGGATGCCACATCCTGGATGGAATTAATTGGGCTGGATAGTTTGGTGTCATCTGCAAGTTAAATAAAAGTGGAACCAATACTGAGCCCTGAGGGACCCCACTCCAAGTATAGAATGTACCATTAACAACCACCCTCTGTACCTGATCCTGTAGCCAGTTTCCTATCCATGTACAAGTGACTTCATTACTAGCAGGGACTGATTTTCCAATTATGCCACCCTTTTGCCATACCAGTGTTTTGATTCATTTCCCCAAACCCACTATTCACGCTGACACTAACCAATCTCCCTGGGCTCGGCTGCAGCTGTGAGCAGTAAAAATGTATGCATGGGGGGCCAGAGGGCTGGCTTGTTGCTGGGGCAGGGGGGCTAAGTTGTCTTTGCGGCTGGGGCGGGGGTGTTAGTACCCCTGAAGCAGCAATCCCAGCCCCAGGCCCCCAGTCTAACCCTGCACATGCCAATGAACAAGCTAAATGAATAGGGCTTCCCTTATGCATTATGCCCATGCACTAAATCACCATTAAAAGGAATGCAAATATGTTCTCAGATGATGCACATGTTCACACTTCCTGCATTACTATAAACCATTGCAAAGTTTTACCCCATATATTTAGCACCACAATTATTGTGGAATGATTCCAGCTCTCTCAAACAGAGGAAATTATTAAGGTTATTTTTGAAGTTGTTATGTCAGTTTTCCTTAATCTGTGGGTCATGAGCAAAATGTTGCTCACCAATCCCTTGGATGTTGCTACCATTGGCCTCAAAGTATGTGCTTATTTATGAATTCCTTGCTTTGAGGCAAGTTTTGGTTGCAAAAAAACCATGTGTCCTGCCAAACAGAGCCTCCTGTAGGCTAGCAGTACCCATAGGGGCTTCCAAATAGCCAATCACAGCCCCCCTGTGGCTCCCCTGGAACTATTTTCTAGTTCTAGTGGGTAAAAACATTTGTGGACCCTGATTTATGTAGTCTATATAAAGATAAAGGAAGCTTTAATAGTACAATATATACACATACAGTGCAACATGTTGCAGAGAAATACTATACACTACAATGGGATTTGTTTCCATTAAAGCCATCTCGGTATAGATATTCTGCAAATAATGAGGGATTACAGTAAATCATTTTCACGAGAAACTGCTAATTATAAATCAATAAAATAGTAAAAGTAAAACTAAATGCTACAGTATATTTACAGTATATCTACTTTGTCTTGCAGTATAAAATAAAATATTCTATTGGTCAAACACGCTCAGCAAACAACTGAGACAAAAGGTAATAATCTCAGGGCACGTTAAAGCTATGGCTTTTCAAGAACATCATTATAAAGACTGGCCCCTGGAAAACAACAGTCCTCAGTTTTGCAGTATGAGGCGGAAAAGGTCTAGGGGCAAATTCACTAAGCAGCGAAAATGCAATAGCAATGCCTTCGCGGCACTTCGCGGCACTTCGCCAGGTGAATTTTTGCCAGGGCGCCGCTTATATACTAAAATCCGAAGTTGCGCTCAGGGAGACGAACGGTAGCGAATTTGCGCAAGCGTTAATTCGTCAAGCAAAGCAAAGTTGCGCTAGCGATGCCTAATTTGCATACGGCGCCAAATTAAAGTTCAATGGACGTATATGTAGCAGCAAATACATTACACTACACAAGCCTGGGAAGCCTTCATAAAATAAAAAGGTGTTATATTGCCCTACACATGTGCCCACTGTATAGTTTAGGTGCCATATGTTAGGAAATGTATGGGGGAAGGAGGGTACCCCCAAAAAAATGTATGATCTTTTTCAGCCTATCACCCTTAAAAAAGGAAAAAACTAGAAAAAAACTACATCTTTTTAGAAATAGATATAACTTAATAATTGTTTATACTAGATAATTAGTAGATAATGTAGTAGAAGTAAATCTAGAGCAATAGAACTTGCCGAATAATCAATGAACTAAAGCATACCTCTTGATATGCTTTAGTTCAATCATTACTCACAAGTCCATTTGCTTTAGATTGGGGGTACCCAAACTTTTTTACCCGTGAGCCACATTCAGATGTAAAAAGAGTTAGGGAGCAACACAAGCATGAAAGCACAAAATAATGCTGTGATTGACCATTTGATAGCTCTATGTCGACTGGCAGCCTACAGGAGGCTCTGTTTGGCAGGACATCTGTTTTTGGGATGTGACCCCTTTGATTTACATAGCTTCGAGAAATATTTATATTTGCACACAAAACTACTTACAATATGGATTGCCCTTTTATCAAATGAAATCATTCTCAGTATTCTACATATCCAGTAGTGATGAGTGGGTCAGGAAAACTCAACCTGCTCCAGACCTTAACCTTTAAAACCTTAACTGTACATGTCCCTTACAAAATGTTGCCATTGTAAGACCCGCACCCAACCCATACCCACTTCATCTCACTCTGTAGGCTACTTCTGAGAATGACTCTGGTTCCAAGATGGGAATCCTTGTGAGCAGTGGAGGAGTGTATGTTCCAATTCTGATTTAGCCAACCCTAACTTGCAATGGTGGACCAAATCTCAACCTGAACCCAAACCTGACCAGCTGATGGTCAACCCACGTGTATCAGCCTGCACATCACTAATATCCAGTTAATCTTCTCTTAAACCAGTGACACTGGAATTCCATATCTCTGCTCTGAGACTATCTCTCAGCATCTCTTTCTAAATGAGCATTGCTCATAATTTTTCAAGTTTTCAACTGCTTGAGGTGTATGGTACTTTAGCACATGATCAACTGATGCCACCGTGACACTCAATACATACTTATAACAAATGCCTAATCCACAGCCACCTTTGTGATCAGAGCAGGCAGTACATGGCCTGTATTGCTGCAATTAACATCCAATGCTGCCATGTGTCACTTTCAGGCCTGTTAAGTTCCTCTTTAAATGAAAGACGCTTCTACTCAGACTATTTCACTATTCTAGCGTCCATGCTACTGCATATCATTATTTTCTCTCACAAAGCCAAAGGTCTTCCTTGAAACTGTGTAACAATGCCACAATTCTATTCTATACTTTACTATAACTATTGTTGTTTTATGGATGAATTATGTATGCTTATATATTTTAGCAAAGTCAGTTAAATAGGTTTCTAAAATAGGAACATGTACTGTATAAATATCCTTTATAAAGGGCCTTGTTTACAGCACAAAAGTTCAGTATTTTTGCAGATGCTGGCTGTGAATTATGACCCATTTTGATGTCATGTTACCTTTCATTCTGTCACTGCAAGCAAGTATCCTGCTGCTGAGTTTAAGCCTTTAAGGACATTGCAAATGCAAGACCCATCCAGCCCCCAAGGGCTTTTTCATTCCAAAATAATTCAGCAGATTCATCCTGATCTGCACTTTACAGACTGCATGGTGCTACTTTTCTCTACTAATTATAATTCATGATACAGCTCTCCACTTCTGCTACATTTAATGAGGAATGGCAAAAGTAACCATTCCTTTACTATTTATACTAGGGTGGGGGAAGTGTAACACCTATGACAAGAACACTGTAAGTTCTGCTTATGTGGAGCCGTTATGATGATATTTCTCCTCCAAACCATCCATCTATAATGGCCCGAGTAATTATCAGGAAAAATGTCTGACTTCAAGCTTCCCTTCAGACAAGCTCTGCAGGTGGAAGTCTTGCTGTAATGAGTTTTCCGTCTGTTATTTTTTGGGTGCTAAATAGAACTATTGTCTGTTTCCAGGTGCTCTTTCTATTAGTAAAATATATTTTCTGTTTGATGATGTAAACAAATAAGGACAAAAAGAGACTTTGATAGACTCATTCCTTTCCAAGTGTAAAATAATCTTGTGTGCATATTTCTTTGATAACGTCTACATTTACAGTTATTTGCACCTGTAAACCTTCGAGACTAACAGCATAAAGAATGACATGGCTTTCTAATAATCATTGGATGTTTTGGAGGAAACAGCACTACACTGAAGTAGAAATACAGTAGTTTAACTCAGGCTTCTCAGGCAGGTTACTGCTCTTGCAGTACCGAATAAAGAAATAATGTTTGTAACATTATTTTTTATTGTTATCGTTATTTTTTTCCAATTGGGTGGAAATCTTACTTCCTGAAACATTGCATTTCCCCACTGAATATTAACATTTAACAGAATACACATAGCACACAGAGGCAAATTAATCACAACTACAGAAAGGAAAATGTATATGTTGATATTCAATCCAGAAACTTGGATGAGCTATAGTTAAAACTGATATTCTTGCAAACAAATTTTACTTTGTTTAATTGCTTTATTAAAGTGAATGCTAATGTAATTTTAGTTTACTTATAAATGAAAATAGCACAAAAGCAAAAATTATGTAACCCCCTAATGTAAAAGAAACGTGAATTTAATGAAACTCAAAGGTGACATTGAGTTATAAGAACTATATTCCCAAAAAAGTAGGTGTAAAATAAATATAGTACAGGTATGTTATGATAATTCATTATCTGGAAATATTTGAATTACGGAAAGGCCATCTCCCATAGATTCAATTTTATCCAAATAATCAAATTTTTAGCAACAATTTCCTTTTTCTCTGTAATAATAAAACAGTACCTTGTACTGGATGCCAACTAACATATAATTAATTTTTATTGGGGCAAAACCAGTCTAATGGGTATATTTAATGTTAACATGATTTTCTAGTTGACTTATGGTAAAAAAACAGGTCCCATACTTGTACAATGTTTAAAAAATCTCTTTAAATCTGAGGTTGTCCCATAATTAATAGATAATTAGCAAATTTGTAATAGAGTGTGAAGCAGTGGCCAGACTAAAGACCATAGACGCAAAGATCTGATCGTATGAATCGAGGATTCGTACGATTTTCGGACCGTGTGTGGAGAGTCCCGACATTTTTCTTCCGGCTGAGATCGGTCGATCAGACAGGTTAAAAGATTTCTGTTGGCTGCGGGTAATATCTCTGCATGTATTGCCAATCATACGATTTTCAGAGGGAGACTGTCACTAGATTTGGTCCGACATAACTTTTGTAAAGATTGCTGTCAGGGGCAGAACATCGGCTCATCTGTTCTTTTGTACTTTATTTGATCGGAATGGTTAGTGGCAGGTCGGGAGATGGGAAAGTCTGATCATATGTTGATTCGTACGATCAGATCTTTGCATCTGTGACCAGATTTATGCAGAAAATGATTGTATTCTACCCCACTCTAGACTTGGCATAAGAAAAAAAATCATGCAGAAAAGAATTTCTGTGTAAAAGGGTTGTGAAATTCTGTGTAAAGATCATCAGCACTTTTTCATACAATCTGCCACAATTGTATTTAGTCATTACACACCTTTTACATACATGTGTTTTTACGCAAAATATAGCAGTGTTAACGCATTCTAAAAATATGTTCTGTGATATACAATATTAACTGTGTAGAACGTGGACATCACCATATTTTTCAATGAGGTATAGTGTTAATGTGTCAATAAACAGCAACTATGGAAATTCCTTGTAGCTTTACACCTTGACAGATCCCCTTTTTCAGACTTGATATATATTATTTATATAAGCTTGGTCCCTCCAGACCAAATTAGCCACGTGATGGGCCTGCCTGACTGATATGTTAATGAAAGTTGGCCCGACCAAAGCATGATTAGAGTCTGATTTTCAAATGAGCGAAAGAGACTGTATATGGCCATCTTAAGAATGAAAAACTGGGAGCAATACTAGAAAATCATGTAAACATTAAATAAACCCGATAGGCTGGTTTTGCTTTCAATAAATATTAACTATATCATTGTTTCAATCAAGTACAAGCAGGGCCGGGCCGCACAGGCGCCAAGGCAAGCCGGCGGACGCGGCGCCGGTTTAGGCCAAGTGTGCATGTGCAAGGTGGCGCAAGTATCCGTAAGAACCGCAAAGAGTCGGGCACTGGACTGGGGGTAGGCGACAGAGGAGGCGCGTGCCTGGCGCCCACCCCAGCTTTGTGCCCTAGGCACGTGCCTACTCTGCCTACCCCTAGTTCCGGCCCTGAGTACAAGGTACTGTTTTAGTATTACAGAGAAAAAGGAAATTATTTAAAACATGTTTTTGATTATAATGGAGTCTATGGGAGATGGCCTTTCCGTAATTCAGAGCTTTCTGGATAACGCGTTTCCAAATAACGGATCCCATACCTGTACTAAATAATGTAGACATACATTGGGTGAAACATGGAATTACTGTGTTTTATTTTTTAGTTTGAATGCATGTCTTTTCGGAAGTTCTTAGATAACAGTTAATTCAGGTTTATATATAAATGAATCTGGTTATTTTTGTAGTCTTGTTAGTTGTCTACTGATTTAGTTGAGTTACAGGGAAAATAACTTCTTCAAAATTGTTTTAGTGCCATTTTACATGTTTGATTCAACAGCAAAAATATATCAAACAAATTCATCATTTTTAAGTTTAATAAAAGAGGTTTACTACAAAACGTGTTGTACAACATAACCCAGAACAGCCCTGTGACATCTCTGTGTCATTGTGGAAACTGTGTATTCGTCTCTAACATGTGATTGTTTCATTGCGGTATGTAACTAATGGATGCTTCATGGTTTGCCAACACCAATCATCTCACTATATTTATTTATTGTTATGAAGCCTGTTTGTCCTCTTCAGGATTACAGCTGTCTGGCTTGGGCATTTATTCAGGAAGTCCTTTTATATCTGATCTTAAATTAGGATCTTCATGATACTCCTGTGAAAGATGATGTGTCAATTGAAACTGCCTTATGAGTGAGCGTTAGGACTCCTCAATGTCACCCATGTGTTATTTTGGCCAAGTAGAGAATAAATAGCAGCACTGGCATATTATTTATGAAACCAGTCCATAAGCAAATATGTCCTTCAACAGATACTAGTGCTAAAAACCTATGTGGGTAGAGTAATAAAATGCACTAAGTTTGCCCAGGAGCAACCAATCAGTAGGTATAATTTACTGGTCATCTGTTAAAAAGCAAACATTTTATTGGTTGCTATGGGTTACTGCTCCTGGGCAAACGCCTTTTTTTACATATGGGTACAATTCTTAGAGGCAGTTTTATCAAAGTGTGGTGCAATAAACATACCATCCTTAATAAAGTTTAACATAAGATTTTCAACAGGGAAAGGTTTTAGAGACATTTACTCTTGGACTGGTATTTTATTTTCTGAACTACAAATTTCAATTTCATGTTATGATTTACTAATGAAGTCACGCCCTACATGGAGATTTCATTTATTTAATGCTATAGAATTCCTTATCTGCAATGTGATAACCTCATCTCAGGTAACAAACTCAATCTTGTGTCTCAGAAGTCACTTCTGGAGAAAGAAGAAAAAAATGAAGGAGAAGTGGGAAAAATGGTTATATTGGCATTCTGTTCCTAGTAGAAGAACATTGTGTGACACCCTTTAAACTCTTTTTTTTCTCATATTTTACCAGAAACAAACTTGATCTAACTCCCATCCATGAATTTGGATAATTTACTAATAAATATACCCCATAATGTGTCATGATCCACATGATTTCCAGTAAAGGGTTGAAGAGAAGGACACTGCCTCTTTGTGTGAAGATTAAAAGCTTTTGTATCCTTCTAATAAAGTAGAGTAGAAAATATAACCCACTGGAGAGGTACTTCTGGTGCTAGCACCACTAGCACAGTTGGGGTTTGAGGTGAATACTCTGGGATTTAAAAGTATATGATAGGGATCTCTTAACAGATTAAAAAGCAACAATGTATATAAAAAGGCATCAGTTTAAACTGTTTTGTAAACCCTATTTGGAGTTAGAATGCAGAGATGTATGTCCATGTCAAATTCTTAAATATTCTCTAGATGTAATGCTTATTGACATTGTGTTTAATACTATCTAATATATATATATATATATATATATATATATATATATATATATATATATATATATATATATATATATATATATATATATATATATATATATATATATATAAACTATTCCTAGTAATGAATAAGATGTCAACTAAACTTGATACATCTGAGCTGTGAAGTGCTTCCATGTGTAAAGTAACAATTGCATATCTACATATATTTCAAAAAATTATATAAACCAGACACCAAGGGGCAGATTTATCAAGGGTCAAAGTGAATTAGAGGGAATTTTCGAAGTAAAAAAATTTGAAAAAATCAAAGTACTGTCTCTTTAAAAAAAATCGACTTCAATACTTCGCCAAATTAAACCTGTCGAAGTGCTATGTTAGCCTATGGGGAGTTTTTGGAAGTCAAAGTAAAATTGTTCGATCGATCGCTGAAATCCTTCGAATCTTTCCATTCCCAAATTTGATGAAAAAACTTCGACTTCGATATTTGAAGTCATAGTATTTCAATTCGATGGTCGAATTTCGAAATATTTTTACCTTCGAAATTCGACCCTTGATAAATCTGCCCCCAAGTGAATAAACCTTTCAGATAAATATGAAGAAAAAATATATTTTTTTAAAAAAACTGATCTTACCGTTGTATTATATGCAATAACTTGATGAGCATCATAAAAACAGACTTTAATAAAATTAAAATCATGACAAATACAAAAATTAATTGTAAAGTATTCACAGTACTAACAGTACTAATTCAATGTACCTTGAATTAGAGACCTGCCTGACCGATACCTGTTTACCTGCTTTCTCAATCGCATGGATGTCCACCGGACCCACTCCCCATAGTGATTGCAACACCAACCGCAAGTGATGTCACATTACCTGGTAATCACACTGATTTTTTTGCTTTAGGAAGCTTAGATTATTCTCCGTTGCCCTTAGAATGCCCAGCTGTAGCCCACTCCACCTAACTCCTATCCACAAATTTGAATAATTAATCTCGAAAAATTTGGATATAAATTTTTCTTAATTTTGCTTAAATACCGCAATTTTTTGAGTTTATAGGCTTAACCCCCTTTAATACCTCACATTTATTGAGTTTTTGAGTTAATACCAGTGTCAACCACCTGAAAATTGTGAAGGCAAAAAACATCTTCATAAGGGACCTCTGAGATTGACTTTTACATGAATTCAACAGGTTTTAGCTAGGGCATTTTTAAATTTGGATTTCTTGCTGCTTTGGGGCATAATAAATAAATCCTGAAAAATCCATGTTTTTTTAAGTGAAAAAAATTATTTTTAGTGAAAACAAAACTCAACCTTTAAAAAATAAACCCCATGTAGTTAATACGGTCGAGACCTGGTCACATTGCAGGTATACCGCCAGTACCCGACAAGATGCAGGAATCTATTTGAATATTTACAGTATAGACCCATCTCCCACGGATAACCTGTTTTGCTAATATAGGTATGGGACCTGTTATCCATTATGCTCAGGACCTGGGTTTTACTTGGGGAGCACTTTGCACTTTGCATCTTACCCTGCAGCTAGTAAATGTCAAGAATCTCCCACTAATGTTTAGTTATTTTGAAATCTCTTGACTTTGTTCTATAATTATTTCTCAGAATGCCATGAAGTTGAGATGTAGTTACCCTATACTCAGAGAGAATGAAAGGACCGCTATAAGACCCTATAACCATACCTTTAGGGTAATGTAATAAAAGGTGTTATATTGAAAAATAAGATACTAAAGCAATTACATAGTTGCTTGTGATTCACACAACGACACATATTTTACTATTAAAATGAATGTAGTTTCCCATGCATGGCATGAGCTGCATTACAAACATCTGTTCTATCTTTTTTCCCTAATACTTTTCCAGTAAATCCAGGAAATTCAAATATTTCAAAATGCCTGAAATAAAACTTTTAGGCTTCTGTTTCAAAGAAAAATGTTTACATGCCCAGGACAAACATTATAATGCCGGTCAAATTATAAATTTGTATTTTTGTTGTTGTTGGAACTTTAAGGAAATGAAAACCTATTTTATATGTGGACACCATTACGAGGCCACCTTATCTAAAATACCAATTTATTCAATATGAAAATGTTTGACATATTCTCAAACCTTGACAAAAGTAGGGACAAGGGCAGCTTCAGTTTATGCCAATTCCTCAATTAAAGACATTTAGTCTTATTGCAAGATGAGCAGATGAAGTGAATGCAACTTTTACATATGGGTTATAGATTTAGGCAAATTACACACTGGGGCTACAGCAAGCACTTTTTCCAGTAGATGAAAATGTGTCACCAAAGAGCCCGAAAAAACACCCTATAGGCTAGATGGTAAATTGCCTGATTTAGCATCAGAGCTACCTTGAAATCATTTTGACTTGCAGTGACCATGAGATTATAAAATGTGTTCTAGATTTGTGATTCTTTTGTTGTAGACTAGGGTTCCATATCCTTTCAATTTACTGAACTGCAATTCCCTTCCATTTCAACATTTTTTGCACTAGAAGAGTATGAGTAAGTATTTGAGTAACAGCTGATGGGCCTCAGGCTGGAATTCCCTTGCATAAACAATAAAGCTAGCATCCGTTTTAAAACACTTGTTTAACAGACCTCCCATTACACATGATAAATGACACACTGGAGCACATAGGGAAAAGCTTGTTCAGTGAAGATATTTTAAATAAATAGAAAAATACAGCACAATTTGAGGTATGGGCTCTATTATGTAGAATACTTTGACCTTGGTTATTCAGATCATGGGGATTTCCATAACTTGGACCACCATGCCTTGAAGTCACTAAAAACATTTAAGCATTAAAAGAAAACCAGTAGGATTGTTTTGCCATCAATTTGAATTAATTCTAGCTTTAAGGATACTGAGGGCTATTAATGGGAAATGCCAAACCATATTTCAGAGCTTTCTGGATAATAAATCCCATACCTGCATCAGTTATTTTAAGTGATATCACCTATTGGTATACTGTACAAATGACCCAGATATATGCAGAAACCCTTAATTTACATCAGGTGTAGTAACCCATAGTTACCAATTAGCAGGTACAATTGCAAACTGTATGAAAGATTTTGGGAGAGTCTTTATAGTTAAAGGGGCAGTAAAGAAAAACATATTTTTGATTGCATATGACACGTGGTTCTCTCTCTCTCTCTCTCTCAACCTTATATAACCTCTATAAAGAAGTAACAACACAAAAATAGTAAAACCCCATTTTTATTGTCAAACATGCTTTTTGATCTAATGCACATAAAAATACGTTCCTTGCAAAGGAAGGCCTGATTTTTTTTGTACATCTATATCATACTTTTCTAATGTGAGGTCTACTTTTAGTGAAGTTGTCCCATTAGGATCTACTTCCATAAAAGCATTGTCAGCATTCTGTTCCATGGCAAATATTACTTAAATATTGATTGATGGGAAATTGTATATTGCTATAATTAACAAACAACTATTTCTTATGTAGCCTTAACATAATAAATATCTGAATGAAATGCAGGGTAATTTAGACAAGCTGTTTGTTGACAGAGTCTTGAGATCTACTGCTCACAAGCTAAAGGTCTACTGGTAGATCCCGAACTACTTTTTTTCTTTTTTTTAATGACTTATTTGGAATACAGGATATGATGTCACTGACATAGTAATGTTGAGGATGTAGGTTTATCTTATCAATTCGTCATCCAGAACCTGATGAAATAGACGAAAAGGGTAATGTTTAGAAAAGTTCAGGCTTTGAAAATTTTTCGTCTGGCTGAAAATTCATCTGACGTGATAATTCTCTTGCTCTGAGCTTTTTTGATAGCAAATTGTCTTACTCGTCATTTAGTAAATATGCGATGTTATTGCGAATTGTCATTTTGGTGAATTTACACCACAAAAACACAATTGGCCCTTTAGTAAATGTGCCCCTATGAGAAATTCCTTTTCTATATCAATTATATATTTTTATATCAATTCTAACATCTGCCTTTAATGAAACTCAGGGCGTCTGCTCAGCCTGGACAAAGTTACAAATTTATCAACTAAATGTATCAATTTAAAACAGTTCAAGAGACGGCGACCACTTCTCCCAAAGACGCTTAAAAGGTGAAAAATTGCAAAAAGTGGTAAAAGGTAATTGCAAAAAGTGTTTAATTCTGGTGATTTATCTGAAACCAACTGAACTGAAAAAAGTGTTTAAAGGTGACCAACCTCTTTAATTTGTTTCATGTCAGTCAGAAGTGTGTTTTTTTTAGTGTAGCTTTAGATAATACATACAGAGCTGCCATTAGAAATCACGCGGCCCTGTACAACAACATTTTTGGGGCCCTGCCCACCAACATTTTTGGGGCCCTGCCCACCCTCACGCCCAAGCCCCACCCCATATCCCGCCCACTCCACATCAGTTAAAAGACCACACAGACATCAGCGCTTAAAAAGTAACCGCCCACACACACAAGTTATAAAAAGCTATTGATGGTCAGGGCCCCCTTATAAATTAAAAAAAATTGGGGCCCAAAAAAAATGTTATTTTTTTTTAAAAACCATTGGTGGCAGGGGCCTATGGAATATTAAAATAGTACATTGGTGGCCAGGAGGTTAAAAAAAAAACCTGATGTTCAGTAGAATTGAACTCAACGCTTCAGGACTTCAACTTCGCCTCCTTTCGTGACTTCGGGTCTTTTTGCCGTTTCAGGACTTTAATTTCGGCTGTTTTCGCGACTTCGGGTGTTTTTGCCGCTTCGGGACTTCGGCTGTTTTCGTGACTTTGGTCTTTTCGCCGCTTTGGGACTTCGGCTTCGGCTTATCGGCACTTCCGCATTCGGCAACCTGCGAAATGGCCGCACGGCTCGGGGCGCTCGTAAGGGGGGCCTGGCTCTTTCAAAAATGCAGCACTGCCAGGCCCCCCTTCAGGCCCGGGACACTTGTCCCCCCTGTCCCCCCCTGATGGCGGCCCTGAATACAAATTTATGATCTGGGGAAGAAAGTCCTTTAAGGTTGAAATAAAGTTATTTTTAAAATATCATGCTATCTGCAAACAATTAGCATTTTTACAAATGGAAATCAAATGAACATTATTGGACTAAAATAGTTTGTAGATTGTGCCAGTGCAGTTATCTATAGCCACCAAGCTGATGTTAGATTCAATCAATCAGGTACAAATTAGAAAATGCAAAGATCTGATGTCAACCATGTGTGCTAAATTACACCAGTGCAGTTATCATAGCAAGCCAGTTAAATATTTGCCTCTGTACATG
Organism: Xenopus laevis; assembly: GCF_017654675.1. Classification (NCBI taxonomy): domain Eukaryota; kingdom Metazoa; phylum Chordata; class Amphibia; order Anura; family Pipidae; genus Xenopus; species Xenopus laevis. Next base: position 34,411,660 of record NC_054384.1, on the reverse strand, counting down.
ATTGATTTAAATACATTTTGTTGGTTATTGGTTAACAGCTTCTAGCTTCAGCTTCTTTCAGGCATACAAGATAGGAATCACCAAGGGCAGCAAGTCAGTGGGGAACTCTATAACTCTATAATTCCTACTTAAGCAAATTCAGGGTGCAGAGCAAATCTTGCACCATCAATCCAATGTCCACAAGATCCATCTAATGGGATCACCAATTATATTTGTTACCAGGGGCAGATTAATGCCTAGGCTAGCCTAGGCTATAGCCTAGGGGCCCATTGGGGTAGGGGGCCCATGAACTTTAATAAAAAAATTCTGAATTTAATTTTTTTTTTACCATCCTCCAGTCCAGTCCGGGGGCCCCCTGCCGCTTGCTGCCTCGGGTCGGGTCTGGAGGAGACTCACAATTTGGGCTGGGGCAGCTGGGCAGTTGTGTGAAGGGAGGCACAGGCGCACGTCACAGCAGCGCGTGTGCGTGTCAGTGTGCGCATACGCCGAAGCTCTGCTGCCTGCCTGGCTGAGTGTGCAGTGACGCACGCACGTCGCACGCTGGTGACGTCACTGACCTGCGCCGTGCCTTTATATAGTTGAGCACATTGGCGCGCTGGCACACACAACGCGCAGTCTGACCAGAGTCACAGTGCAACTTGCTCTTGTTGGTTGTTGCTCGCATCAACTAGACTAGTCAAGAGACTAGACTTTTGAATTGAGAATTGATTTGTCACTCTTTTGTGAATATTATCTTAAAATAAGATTAAGAAATTAAGCTGCAGACGACAAGTCACGAGAAGACGAGACAGACAGTGCTTAGCTAAGCTAACTAAGGCTAGCAGCACCTTCCTTCCTAGGCGTAGGCCTAACTGTCTGTGACTTAGCCAGTCAGCTAGCTAGAAAGCAGAGGGTGGGGGGCCAGCCGGGGCCACCCAGCCAGGCCAGGCAGAAGCAGCCAGTAGCACTAACAGCCAGGCTACTGAGGCTAGCCAGCACCACTGGCACTGGTCCAGTCAATGGGCAGGCCGCAGTCAGCCAGCCAGGCACAGAATTTCAGGCCGCAGCAGTGCACAGGGGGCACCACCCGGCCTGTAGAGCCAGGTGAATAATTTCTGCAGACAGTGAAATAATTTCTGCAGACAGTGAATAATTTCTGCAGTCTGAATAATTTCTGCAGTCTGAATAATTTCTGCAGACAGTGAAATAATTTCTGCAGACAGTGAATAATTTCTGCAGACAGTGAATAATTTCTGCAGACTGTGAAATAATTTCTGCAGACAGTGAATAATTTCTGCAGACAGTGAATAATTTCTGCAGACTGTGAAATAATTTCTGCAGACAGTGAATAATTTCTGCAGACAGTGAATAATTTCTGCAGACTGTGAAATAATTTCTGCAGACAGTGAATAATTTCTGCAGTCTGAATAATTTCTGCAGACAGTGAAATAATTTCTGCAGACTGAATAATTTCTGCAGACAGTGAAATAATTTCTGCAGTCTGAATAATTTCTGTAGACAGTGAAATAATTTCTGCAGACTGTGAATAATTTCTGCAGACAGTGAAATAATTTCTGCAGACAGTGAAATAATTTCTGCAGACAGTGAATAATTTCTACAGACAGTGAATAATTTCTGCAGTGAAATAATTTCTGCAATCTGAATAATTTCTGCAGACAGTGAATAATTTCTGCAGACAGTGAAATAATTTCTGCAGACAGTGAAATAATTTCCACAGTCTGAATAATTTCTGTAGACAGTGAAATAATTTCTGCAGACAGTGAATAATTTCTGTAGACAGTGAAATAAAAAGTTAATTGCAGATCACTGTGTAAATATGCTAGCGTCATGTGCCATTGCCTAAGCTTTAAACCACTAGCATATTTACATGGTGGTTTGCTTTTTTTTTTTTTTTTTAATGGCGTGTACTGGCCTAGAAGGGGGCCCTGTGGATATTGTAGCCTAGGGGCCTCACATGTCCTTAATCCGCCACTGTTTGTTACAACAGCCTGGGCTTTCGGGGGTTAGGCAACAATTATATATATCGTATAAGGGTTCAGTGAACACTAAAACAAGATATTATTTGGACAACAAACAAAAGATGGCTGAGCATTACAGAGCTTATAGCAAATAAACTGCAATTAAAACAAGACTTCTGCTACAAAGAATCTGCTTTTACACATACAGGATAAAAATTTTTTTTATCATTTTTATTTTTGATATTAATAAACCATTAAGGAAACTTTTCAATATGAGATCATTTGTTTTAGAAATATACGTAGGTCTACAAACGTTCGGAGCAGCTCCCACGTCTATGATAGAAGCAACGTCCTGCAGAGTTGGGCTAAATGAATCACAGCTGCAGAGTGCTGAACCTTTGCAGGCTAATGCTGTCTTAATCATCTGCACAGCCCAGAACAAAAATCTTAGACGTAAACATGTGCGGCTTGCTGACATCAATATATATGATAGAAAGGGAAATAACTCTGTGGTTTCTATTAAGAACAACTGACAGACTTTATTTAGGCCTGAACATTTGTGTCTTGGACTTTAATTAAAATGAAGAAAACCCTGCAATGATATTGGGAGATACTACTTTAGAGAGAGATTTGGGAAGGGACAAATACATTTAATAGCTAAACAAATGTTTATATTAACATATATACTTCTCAGATTTCCAGGGGGTTATTTATTAAAGTCGGAATGTCAAAAACTTTAAAAATTCTAGTTTTTTACTATAAAATCCAAATTTTTAGTGGACAAAAAACTCAAATTTTTCGAGATTTAATAAACCCCAAGGATGGAATCAGAAATTGCAGGCATCTCAGTCCTGCCGGGGTTGTATATAAGTCAGTGGATGAGGTCCCTATACTATTTGGAAGTTTGGTCTGCGCTTAAATTAGCTGAAAATCCGTCTAATTTGGACTTTTTAGGAAAAAATCAAAAAAAATGAACAAGTCAAAAACTTTGTACGATTCGGATTTTCGCTCAGTTTTTTCGTATTTGTCCCTGATCTGAAAAAAATCATAAATAAATAAGGTTTGGTCAAACTTTTTTTGTTGAAATAGTCTGGAAAATTTGGATTTTGATAAATAAGGCCCCCTTGTGTATATGTGTATAATGTTCCTTCTATTGTTTAACCTTTGAGATGTAGCCATAGTTACCTTACATGTTATTAATGGTGCGGACATATGGTGGAGAGAGGTTTCTTATTGTGTTCTATTCCTCAAATTTAGCAAAAACATGAAACTCATCAAATACATGGACTGCTTCATGTTTTCTCACCAAATACATCACTTAAGCTCCAGCTTCTGCAGTCAGCACCTGTTGTCTCTTAAACCCAGAAGTAGTCGAACTACAAACTATCTACCCAGTCCATTCTCAGCCCTTTCTCAACCCTGCCAATAACTCTGCCCCGCCTCCATAGATATAGGAGTATAATAAAGAACTACAGATATGGGATCTGTTATCCAGAAAGCTCAAAATTACAGGAAGGTTGTCTCCCATAGACCCATTTTATCCAAATAATCTATATTTCTTAAAAATTATAAAACAGTGCCTTGTACCTGAGATAAACTAATATATAATTAATCCTTATTGAAGGCACAATCAGCCTGTTGGGCTTATTTAATGTTTACATGATTTTCTTGTAGACTTAAGGCATGAAGGTCCAAATTATGGAAAGATCAGTAATCTGGAAAACGCCCAAGAATTCTGGGAGCCAACAACTGACGAGCTACAGGTTGGACACCTCTGAGAGAGATATAATATACAAGAGCATTTTGTTTGCAATGTTCACTATCTGAGATGTGAGGCCTAGAGCAATATCCTTCTATGTTCCCTGTGTAATAATACCACTTTGGCACAATTCTGACTCACTCTTATAAACAGCAATATTTTATTGGTGCTTTAGAGCGGCTCATTAAACTACTATTTTCTCCATGTGTGCTAATCACTGGAAGAAATATACCAATACTGCCAACATGGTTTTACTGCTGTCACATATCCTGGATTAACCTTGACCAATCCTTATCAGCATTGTATTAGAAGCCAGTGCCTTAATAAGGAGTAAACAGACAGTGATGCTACTATAACTAACTTGACCATTACAGAAGCTTTAGACATCACAAATAATTAGAATTCACAAAGAAATAAATACAATCCTTTATAGTCTGCTTAGTTTTCAAACTACAATATAGTATTGCTGACATGTATTCAAGGAATGGATCTCTATTACATACTGCGGAAAATCACGCCCGATGGAAGATCATCTGAGAACACAGTGCCAGCAGGCTTTAAAGCTAATTCTCTGCTGCCACATAGTGGAGGTTAGACAAAGTGCATTAGCGACTGTCAGAATGCCATGAACTGTTTCTTTCCAAATGCCCCAACATTGCCCAAGAGGAGGAATAGAATGAATGTAGATGTGGACATTGTGGTAGAGGATCAAGTATTCTTTCTCAATAAAAGGATACAGGGCACCTAAATTAAGTTACTCAGTTTGTAACTCTTCTGTCATTTATTTAGTCATCTAAATCAAATATGCACTTATTACATGTTTATTTCAATGCTTTGGTTAGTGAATTAGACCAAGGGGGTTGTCAGTTGTGGCCCTCTGTCTTCTATGAACTACAACACTCAGTGTTTTGTAGCAGCTAAATGCTGAGATTTACAGTATAGCTGTATGCCATTGGCACCTTTGGGAATAATCCTCATTTTCATTGCCTGTCTCTCAAAGTTCTGCATTAGCAACCATGGCCATAACCCATAATCAGAGGTGTGCATTATTTACCAGTTCCGCAGAGAGTGAGACAATGACTCTAAAAATGTTCTGAGCCTCTGTTTTGCTACTACCCCGAAGAAAACAACAATAGACATAAAATTACAAGACCTCTGAACATCGTACGTCTCTCGGTAGTCTTTATCCTCACGTTTTCATGCAAATTAAGTGCATCTAATGCAAACCATGAGGTTGCGTTCCCTTAATATATTATGCTTAAAGCCGACTATGATCACAGGGGCATACTAAACCAAGGCTACATTAGCTAGTGAGCAGAACAAACAAAAGGAAATGCTCTTTCTAGGAAATGTACCTCTGGCTTCACAGACCAGTTTTGGTGCAGTATAAAGATGCACTGTAGCTCAAGATATATTCAGTTAGCTTTCCCCAGCACAGAACAGAAGCTTTCCAATGAACATTCACAGATTAAATAATTAGATATTCTTTTGTGGTTACACATGTAGGTTTAAATTAGAATTTTTCACTCTGATTAGCAACATGCCAGAAGCACTGGGAACCCACATGAATGCATTTAGTATAATTGTCATAAGACTCAAGATAGAATGTTTCATTTTAAGACCATGTGTTACCACACTGATCAGAGTAAGTGCTAAAGGCTCATCGGATTTCTTGGCAACTCCTGCAGTGGTTAGGGCTCTTACTGACGAGCGGTTGAAGCTGTGCTCCCCTGCATTCCGTTTTTCTGCGTTTAGCCGCAGGGGAGCGCAGGAATAGACGCATTTATCTTTTTTCAATGGGGCTGTACTCACACAGGCACGTGTAGGCGCCGAATGCAGGTTGAGACGCAACATGCTGCATTTTTCCTGCGTTCGGTGCCTACACGCGCCTGTGTGAGTACAGCCCCATTGAAAAAAGCTAAATGCGTCTATTCCTGCACACCCCTGCGGCTGAACGCAGAAAAACGGAACGCAGGGGAGCGCAGCTTCAACCGCTCGTCAGTAAGAGCCCTTAGTATCACCACCTTGTAGAACTGGGGTCCTAATCCATGTTCACCCACACTCCAAAAGCATATAGGCAGGCAAATAAAATGGAACATTTTTATGCACAACTGATATGGACCTTAGATTGTGTGTGCCACAGGGGAAGAGGCTAATGTTAATGATACTGTAAAGAGCTCCCTAGATATATTATAAAAATATAACATACTGCTGACGGATCTCAGACATAATGATGTACAGGTATGGGATCCGTTATCCGGAAACCCGTTTTCAAGAAAGCTCAGAATTACGGAAAGACTGTATCCCATAGACTCCATTTTATTCAAATAATACAATTAAGTACTTCTTTTTTCTCTGTAATAATAAAACAGTACCTTGTACTTGATATAATTAAAAGCAAAAACAGCTTATTGTATCTGAACAATGTTAACATGATTTTCTTGTAGTATGAAGTATGAAATTATGGAAAAATCCATTATCCGGAAAACCCCAAGTCCCGAGCATTCTGGATAACAGGTCCCATACCTGTACTTGAAAGGGAAATAATCACCCTGCAACCATACACATCTGCAGATTTGCCTCCACACTGGTAAAGCAAGTTGTGGCCTTGTGTTGATTGTGTCAAGGTAGGTGCATATATCTGCAGAAGTTCAAATAATGGTATTAGCACATGAGTTACAAATACAGCAGATGCAAGTCAGTTGTGTATGTAGGTGAACTGAGCAAAGGGAATCCCCAAGTAATTCCCCATGAAGGCAGATGCTGTCTGTTTTCCCAGTCTCCTTTGCATGCACCATGCACCCTGTCATTTTTCACCCTGCACTTAATACAGGAAAATGGAGAAAAGAGACATCTTAGTGCAAGGTGCAAGATTAGAGAAACTAGTATTTATAACAGATGCAGTTTTGTGCTTTGCATTGCACTTTGCAATGGCCCTTGTATGCATGTTTCTTGCATGAAAGTTTTATTGAAAATTCTAATTTATTGGGCATTTTCCTGCTCAAGGAAAGCCAAGTGATGATTAATAAATACCTTAAAATATAAAAAATCACAACATTTCACATTTCACACAAGTAAAAGAAAGTTAAGAAGAGTTTTCTGATTTTTATAAATCTGCAAATCTGTAATGTTCCAAGCCCACAAAAAAAGCAGTTTTCTTCAAAGTGATTTATCAAGAATACAAGATTTTTATGATTGCAGATTTTTTTCCAACACAATTGCAGAAATTGATCCATGGAATATATTATCAGCACAGGACAGCAGGGTCATTGGTTGGCAATGCTGCCTTCCAGAGCTGCTGTTCAGTTCTGACATGGATACTATTAGATACTATTTGCAAGGTACATGTAGTTGTATGTTCTACTGGGCAGTATGGTGATGACCTGAGCTTGAAAACAAAGTATCTTTTGCTGCTGAATCAGTATCTCTTTTCTTTGCCTTGGTGCTAAGTCCCTTTTCATATCTCTAGACCAGTTGAAATTTTCAGAATCAAAAGAGAACCTGATGGCAGACTTTTGTGTTGCTGGCTGTTGTGCTCCATGGTGTTCTGCAGTGCAGAGCTAAGAATCACAGAGGTTATCAGTCCTCCATTGAAAGCGTTCCAGCCAAATCTATGATATCATATAATTGTCTTGTCTTGTGCTGAAAACCTGCTGGGAAATTTCCCGGGCCTGTTGCCAGCCAGCGTTAAGGATATGTCAAGAACAAATACAGCTTGAGGACTGCCTTTTGTAAATACCTGTATTACTGCCGTCCAAGCCACTTAAACAGTGTTTGTGATAAACAATATATCCTTCTAACTGAATGACAGAACATAAGACTGCAGTAATTTATACAAAATGTGCTTGTATACATTTCTACCAGTTTGCATAATTAAACAAAAATACATCTTAAAGTGATTATAGCTATCAAAATATTTGGTGAATGTACACAAAAGATTCTGCAAGAAATGGTCATCCAACTGCATCAAGGAGATAAAAGGCTGTTAAAGAATATCTAAAACCACTGGACTTTATCTTTATTCCTTAAAGGGGTTGTTCACCTTCCAAATACTTTTTTTCAGTTCAGTTGTTTCAGATTGTTCACCATAAACAAAGACTTTTTTCAATCTTTTTCCGATCCGTTTTCAAAAAATGTTTAATGTTCCTGTCTCTGGGGTTTCAGTCTGGCAGCTCAGTGATACAGGAGCATCTGAACTGTTATAATTTGCTATAATTAGTTGATACAATCAGTTGATACATTTCTCAGCATTAACTGTGTAATATTAGCAACTATTGTATAAATTCTAACAGCTGCCTTTAATGAAACTCAGGGATTCTGCTCAGCGGGCCGGCCCAAAGCCCACGGGACCTGTGGGCAGGGCCGCCATCAGGGGGGGACAGGGGGGAGAGTTGTAGGGGGCCCGAGGGTAAGGGGGGGCCTCGGCCACACCGCACTTACTTGATTAGCCGGGCCCCCTGCTTTCTGAGAGCTGCCGACTTCGGGAAGGCAGGGCGGGAGCACAGGGGGAGGTATCTTCTGTCCATTCCTTTCCCTTATTGGTCACAGAGTTTAAGTTCCGGTTGAGCTGCTCAGGGATTGGATAGCTGAGGTTTGAACTTCCCCTCCAGCTCATCCAAATACCATGCAGCTTTACCTGGACTTGAAATTCTGTGACCAATAAGGGAAGAAAATGCTGACACTGGAAGAAGATGCAGCCACCTGTGCTCCCCTCCTGCCTTCTGTAGTTGGCAGCTGACTTACAGCAGGTGGGCTACAATATAGAAGTAAGTACAACATGGCAGGGCCTCCCTAAAGGTAACCCTTTGTGGTCCCTGTTGTGTGGGGGGCCTTGCGCACCATTTTTATGGGGGGGCCTCCTAGAACCTATTTGGAGTCAATTGGTGGAAAAATCTAAGTTTTTTTTGTGAAAAACTTCGAATCGTATGATTCAAATCGTATGATTCGAATGTGCTATTACTTCAATTTGATCGAAAACTGACCTATTAGATCAAAAATGGACCTATTCGGCCAAAAAGAAACTTCGATTTCATTTTGGTTGGTCTTTTTGAATTCAAATTTCAAGTTTTTCAATTTCAAAATTCAACCCTTGATAAATCTGCCCCTAAGGGTAAGGACACACTGGGCGTTTTGGGGAGATTTGGTCGCCTGGTGACTAATCGCCTTGTCTTTGTGGCGACCAATCTCCCCAAATGCCTTCTATCACTCTGCACTGGCTAAAATGAAAAAACGCCGGCGTTAATTACATGCGGCAATTCGTTTTCCGAAGTCGCCCGAAGTTTCAGGCAACTTCGGAAAATGAACCGACGCGTGTGATTATAGCCGGCGTTTTTTCATTTTAGCCGACGCAGAGTGAGGGAAGACGTTTGGGGAGATTGGTCGCCGTAAAGACGAGGCAATTAGTCGCCAGGCGACCAAATCTCCCCAAAACGCCCAGTGTGGCCTTACCCTATATTTATCAATTTAGATCAGTTAAAGAGTCGGCAACCCCCCTTCCAGAGCTGCTTTAGAAGGTGAAAAATTTAACTTTACACTTCAATACTAGAAAAACGGTCACAAACAGAAAGTTATTGGAAAAAGTCTTTATTTCTGTGAACTATATGAAGCTAACTGAACTGACAAAAAGTGTTTGAAGGTGAGCAACCCCTTTAAAAATATGCTTTAGTCTCTGTCTAGCTCCATCCGGTCTTTTTGATATCCACTGAATACTGGTAGTACAGTACTGGTACTGTATGTCAGCAATTTGTTTCCAAAAGGATATCACTTGCTCATAGAAAGCTATGGTTCTCTAGATAATTGAAGAACAGAAGCACACAGTCATTTCTAGTATAATAAGTGGCACTGGGGCTCTTTGTTACTATTTATGCTCAATAGAATTACAATAGCTTGGTACAAACTGTACTGTACCATAGCCTTTCTGTGATGCTCAATAGTTTAACTATATCCCCTCCTGCTCACTGAATGTTTCACTCCATCTACTGATACACATTTCAGAAGCCAAACTCAGTCTGTTATAAACTTAAGAAAACATCAGATCACTGATAATTTTGGAGACTATGTATGTCTAAAGGGGCAGTTCAGTTTTAAATGACATATTAGTATGATGTAGACAGAGATGTTCTGATACAAACCAGGTCCGGACTGAGAATTAAAATAGGCCCTGACATTTCAGGTACACAGAGGCCCAATCAGCCCACACAGAGGCCCAAACAGCCCCACCAGCCCACTAAATACTGACTTTCTATGGGACTTTATAGCAGCCCCACTGGCATTTGCCAGAACTCACAGATTGCTAGTCCGGGCCTGATACAAACTACAATTACTTAATAAATAATTAATAAATAATTTTTGTCGAGCAGCTCTCCAGTTTGAAATGTCAGCAGTTATCTTGTTGCTAGGGTCCAGTTAACCCTAGCAACTTAGTAGTAGATTGAATGAATTTGGAAGATGGATAGGAGAGGGCCTGAATACAAAGATAACTATTAAATAGTAACAAAAACATGATTATTGTAGCCTCATGGAGCAAATGAGGGTCAGTGACCCTCACCTAAAAACTGGAAAGAGGCTGAAGCTAAAAATAAGTGTTTTAAAAAAAATGGCAATATGTACTGTTGTCCTGCACTGGTAAAATGGACGTGTTTGCTTCAGGAAGACTACTATATTTTATTTAAACAAAACACAGGTTATATAGTAGAGAGTAGTTACATTCTGTAGAATCACATTGTATACTACAAGAGCTTATCTGTTATCTGCAGTGTATCCCCATAGCTACACAGCAGTTTGCTTATATAAACTATAGTAGTGTTTTTGAAGCAGACACACTGGTTGTACTAGTGCATAGCAACTCTAGGTTATATTTTAATTACTTTAAAACACAGTAATTTTTTAATTGTTACTGTTCCTTTAAGGACTGGAGCCTAACACTGCACTTCATACTCAAGGTGAGGTCAGGGATCTATAAAGAGGCAAAATTATATTTCCATCCCTTGTGTTAATGCTCTTTTTTATGCAAGACATCACTTTATTTGCTTTAGTAGCCACAGAATGACACTGCCCAGAATTAGACAACTTATTATCTACAAAAAAAACCCTAGATCCTTCTCAGTTAAGGGCATTGCTGATTTGGTCATTTAGCAGCATTGTACATAGATTTTGAAAGCAGCCTGCAGTCTTATAGAGTCACTCAGCCAGGTCAGCCTTAGTAGTGACCAGCCTTGGTAGGCTATAGCTAGCACTTCTGCCCTGTAGGGCCACTGCCAATAGATATTTTACTACATACACGCAGACACAACAGATCCAAAAGGAAAATCATTTTAAAGGAGAAGGAAAGCTACCAATGCAGATTATTGCCAATAGATTAGCAACAATAGTGCAAGATATAAGACTATATTTATTCTGATTGCTTTACCATACCTGAGTAAACAACTCTAGAAGCTCTCTCTGTTTGTTTAGGATAGCAGCTGCCATATTAGCGTGGTGTGACATCACTTCCTGCCTGAGTCTCTCTCCCAGAGCTCATTCATAGCTCTGGGCTCAGATTACAGCAGGGAGGGGAGGAGGGAGAGTGGAAAAGGGAGTTGGAGCTGGAGAGAGGCACAAACTAAGTATGCTCAAGCCCTAGCCCTGGAGGTTTAAGCTGAAAACAGGAAGTTGATACAGAAGCCCATGTATACACAATAGAAGGAAAGAAATGCTGTGTTTCTTTTGACAGAGGACTCAGAGCAGCAATACTTTGAGGGTTTACTGGTGTATTTATATAGACCTTTCTAATAAAACCTACTTAATTTTAGCCTTTCCTTCTCATTTAAAGCAGATGTATCTCCCCTTTCACTGCAAAGCAGAGAGTAAAGCAGATCTGAGTAAAGCTAGAGCTCACGCAGCAATTAAATTATGCGAAATATGTCTTGTCCAATCCTTCTACCTCTATGTGTGCTGTGTCTGTATGTGCTATGTCAGATCTTATGCCTTCTACAAACACCAATATAAAGTTCATGTTCATAGGGTTTGTTTTATGAACTGCCCTTTACATCAAATTCACTTTACTTATGCTGCCTTCTGCTTTCCCTACATATCATATATAGATTTATCTAGCAGCTTCTCAAACAGAATTACATAATCTATGTTAATTGCTGCACTGCCAGATTATTCTGCAATATTATAATGTCAATACGACTGTGGCCTTTCATTGAATAATCATAAATAGATCTTTGGCTACCATTCAATTAGATATCTAATGGAAGGCTTTGTGCATGCATCCTCTAAACCAAGAAGGTTTGTACAACTGACTCTTTAAATCTTCAGAAAGAAAAGCAGCTTCTCTACTCCCCCTGAACATTAGACTAAAAGGTTAATTATACATATAGCATGCAGAGCATTTTTCTATAGCACAGGAAGGGTTACACTGGTTCTGCTGCTGGAGTTTCCCTGCAGATGGCACTCACTGACTCTGCTCCCCATCTCATTTCATGCTTTTTGCTGCTGTTGCTGTGAAACCTCTTCATTCGCTGTTAGTCCTGATAGTAACTGCATTTGTCACAGAGGTAAAGGGGAAAAATGCAAAATATGACAACAACCTTCTCAGCCTTTTGCTTTTTGTTTCTTTGCCTGCAACCCAGAGATGACATTCGCGGCTCTAGTGAAGGTGGCTCAACCCTCAAAGCGAAAATGTAAAATGTGAGTCAGGGATGTCCTCACAGTGCGGTATCCTGACAGTGACTGGGAGACACTGCTTTTGCCAGAGAAACAACAGCATACAAGGTTTGTTCTACACAGCAAACCTTACACCTGTTACTGGAGAGGATTTATCTGCCTGCTCCCAGGAGTCAGAGGTGGGTTTGACTTCCAGGCTGTCAGTATCTATATTTCACTTGCAAACTTCTCATGCAGTTTGACATCATTCCTCTGCCTGCATTAACAGCTACAACTTAGCCTTGGTTTCTCTTTATAAGGGCAGAGATGCACAGTGGATTAATTGCACCTTCTTTCATATGTGACAACTTATTATACACAAGAGACTTTGTCGTGCCTGCTGCCTCTCCGCTATTATGTTTAGGGGCATTCAGATTCAAAGTGTGCCAATTGCCATAGACTGACATCATAGAATTGTATGTCTAGAAAAAAAGGTCAAGATGCCTAGACTGGACTTATGTCCCAGAGGATTAGTTATGATGCCATGATACCAAATATATAAGGACAAGTGACTAGCAGAAAGGGAATAAGAAAATTACAAAGCAAACACTATGGAAACTCTAATGAGTATGTACGTGTATGTACAGACATTCTGTATGTGCACATAAATATTTATTTATTAACAGTGTGTGTGTGTGTAGTCTTAATTTGATCTAAAGTGCTGGCTAAACTGCAGTATTTCTATGTTAAGGCAGCTTTGCTCTTCCCAGTTAACATTTGCCGAAGTTCATGTTTAACCCGTCAGTACAGCACTGGAGTGGATTTGAACGATCAGATCTTTGCGTCTATGGCCAGCTTCAGTCTGTTCATTCACTAAAGGAAAACAAGATTGTAATCAGAAATCTATCTCTATATTTTATTCGCAGAATTGTTTTTGCTATTACTGATTATCACATTCCAGTCTGAAATATGGTTATGATCACATTTGCTCTTGTTAGTTTATGAAGCATGAATACATTTCATTTCCTACAAGTCATTCTGCAGAAATAGCTTTGGATTAGTATATATATATATATCCTTATATGTATGCTAATAGCTATACTGAAGGAGCATGACAGCTGTAAATATCGTGCATATTAGTATTTCTAAACCCATATAGATTATAGAGATTGGAACTAAATTTCTGCTACCATAACAGCGAAACACATGCACTGTGGCAGAGAAGCAGTTAAGCGGTAACAGACATAACATATTCCTCTTCCTCCCTCACCCTGAGTGTCTGGATGTATATAAACACTTCCATTCAGCCACGCATAGTGATCTGACAGAAACATAAAGTATATACAGCAGAAAAAGAAATACATGATGAGAGTATGAAATATTCTATCCTGTGCACGATTGTTTAATAACCGGCATTAATTAGCAATTTGGAATAAGAGGTATATAAATACAGTTTTTTGGTGATTTTTTTTTGCTCATAAATACAGTATAGAAATAATCATGCAGAGACACTCATTAAAGGGAGTTTCCTAAAATCTCAGACAGTCCTCTTTATTATCAACTGCTCTGCAAAGTGCCCAGTCCCACTGCCTGTCATGTTTGTTGTCAAGGTGACTGTCACGGTACAGAGCAAGGTTGCAGTCCCCTGTTAACTGCAGGGCATGAAGCTGAGGGGCATGTGGACATTCTATTTTGTAAGTCTGTGGGGAATCTGTGCTAAGTAAATAATAATGGGGCACTGTAACAAATCAGCCCACAAGCCACTGTTGTAAAATATGCAGAGAGAGTAAAAATGCTTTGGCATATGATGATTGGTCTTATTAATGTGGCAGGGAATATGGGGACTTGGACCTATTAATGTGATAAAAAATAATGGTGACTAGGACTTATTATTTTGATGGGGAATATATGACTCAGACCTTTTAAGGTGGTTGTTGATATAGTAACTTGGGCCTATCAATGTGGTGAGGAATAATGGTCTAACTTGGACCTTTTCAAGTGATAGAGAATATAGTGACTTGGACCTTTCATGTGATAGAGAATATAGTGACTTGGACAGCATATTAATATGATAGAGAGTAAAGTGACTTGGACATATTCATGTGATAGAAAACATAGTGACTTGGACCTATTCAAGTGATAGAAAACATAGTGACTTGGACCTATTCAAGTGACCTGTCAATGTGATAAGAAATAATTGTTACATGGGACTGTTAATATGAGTGAGAATGTGATTATTTAGACCTATTCATGGGGTAAGGATTTTATATGTATTTTAAAGAAGGATAAAATGTAATTTGTAGTAGAAATGCAATACTAAATTGTATAGCAGAGCTCTCTGTCACTCTCCAGTTGTTGCTGACCTACAGCTCTCAACATCTCTAGACAACAATTGACAGTTGAGGGATTTTGGGAGTTACACTTTAGCACAGGGGAAAGTGTTACAAATCATTTATGTAATTATTATTACAGGGGTGGGATTGCATATCTTTTGTAATAATTAAACAGTACCTTGCACTAGATAATACTAAGCAGCATGAATTACCGGTAATATTTTTTGGAAAAACCATGCTATTGGGTTTATTTAATGTTTAAATGATTGGTGACCGAAATTACAGAAAAATCCCTCATCTGGAAACCCCTCGATTCCGGTTATTACATCTCCTTTCTGTATAAATAATTGTTTGGTTATGTTGAACCTAAGGATTCCGGAGAATGATGAGATCAGGTCTGTGGGAAATCCCTAGCAATGCTTTACATATTTATTCTACGGATTCCTTCACTAAGCTAAAGCAAGGTCACTCAATTTTATCTTTTTACTTGTACATCCTCTGGTGAAAGTCAGAATAGCACTGTCCATCCATTAATGTGCTATTTTTTTCCTGCTAGTTTCAAATTAGGTTCAGCAAAACATCAAAAACCCTTGTAAAACTACTGTGAAGATTTTCCTTCATTCTGACCCCTCTGCCTGTTTACCACCTTCCTATATTAGCATTGGTGCTGTTGCTTAGAAACCTGTATCTTGGAATTGGAAAGTATTACCTTTTTGCCCGTTCATAATTATGCTGCAATTTTTTTGTGCATGAACGAATTGCCTTAGACTCAATATAAAGAGAATTTATTAACATAATGCCAGTCTAATGACAGAATGTGATGCCAGCAGCACCCAATTTATTTCACTGAGGTACAGGTCCCAGCATCCTCAGATACAGTATCCATTGCTGGGAATATTAATACACAGGAGCATTAGCAATACCTTCTGTTTTGTAGAGTCCAACTGTGTTTATTAGGATAGGTGCAACAAATGCATGTCATCTGTATTCAGGCTGCAGTTCAATCTGGTACATTTTAATTCACACCCATTATAAGTCCCTGATTTATACTGCAACAGCCTTGTATTCATTACTATATTATAAGCCATCCATGGTTGAATGCACCTCAGCCTGAGCAAACTACCCATTTGGACATTCGGTAACATAAAAAAAAGAAAGTGTGTATTAAGATAGCTTCAAAACACATTAACTGTGCATAATGGATTCCTGTTCCTCTGACACTGCTGCTATAATGTACATTTGTACCATTGCACTTTCACATAAAATCTCATACATTCATTCCCACTTTCTATTTTTTCTAAGGCTCGTAATGTCATATAGGCTACCTTTTCCTGATAACTGGAATAATCGATATCCTTAATATGTTCAATATATCCCAAAGCACGAACACCTGCTCTTAAATCAAGGGACATAATGACCCTGTTATATTTCCCAGTCATTAGTGTTTAAGTCAGTTAAGTAATGCAGGGGATTGGCTGCTTGTGAATAAACTTATACAAAGAGAATAATAATCAATAAACCAAGGACAAAAGTGATACTGACACTAAAAATATTCTTTTGAAAATATTAATCTACATTAAAAGTTGTCTATAGGTCACGTTGATCGTTTTTCGCTGATAGTTCTGCTTTTGTAAGTAATTGTTATTTGAAGTTCCTTAACCTGACTGTTTTGCCAACTTGACTTTCCCTTCTTAACCTGTCAGAGTTTCTAATGCTAACCGACTACTGCTGCACAGATATGGCAGCCCCCCATAGAGGAACAGGGTAGTAAGAAAGGTAATGTAAAAGCATAAGGCAAATACTTTTTTTGGAACAATTATAAATAGCATTCAAAGACAATGTTATGATAGAAAAAGGTTATTTTTAATGTAGCACCTATATGGCAAATACATAGTTTGCGACACTAGGCTTAAAGTAAATGTATCTTTGTTCTTGAAACACTAAATAGTTTGAAACTGTATAAGCAGGGAATTGGGATTTATTTGCTTTAAAATAGAGATTATATGTTTGCATGGTCCAGTACAAAATAAAGTAAAATTCACTTACTTATTTTGCTGACTTAAGTTAAAAAAATCAGAAGTTTGCAATTTGCTTGTCAAAATGAATAATGAGAACAGATTTCGCCAAAGCTTTTTTTAAGATACATTTTATGCTGTTCCAGTAAAGTGGGGAAATATGGTATGCAAAACATTTTTTCTGGCAGCCCAGGATTTATGTCAAATAGGTTGTTTGTGGGGGAATGTCCCTAAAAGAAATACTTGACCTTATGGAATTAATTCCCAGTCTGCCTGTATTATGAGAGGCATCAGTGGCTCAGTGGGTAGTACTTCTTTCTTGCAGGGTTAGGGTCCTGAGTTTGTCTGGCTTAGGCACCATATGCAAAGAGTTGTTCTCTCTGTGCATTTCTACAGGGTACTCCTCTTTCCTCCCACACTTAAAAAACATACAGACAGGTTAACTGGCTTCTGATTAATTCGACCCTAGTGTGAATGTGATATGGTCCTTAGATTATAAGATCCACTAGGGTAGGCAGGGGCGCTCCGCCAATGAGGCGAGCTGAGCCGCTCGCCTCAGGCGGCAGCGCCAGACAGGATTCCAGGTGGCGGCAAAAAGCCGCTCCTGCACCTTTAAGAGCCTAATTTCCGGTTTTTAAACCGGAAATTCGGCTGCGCTATTGCGAGAGAGTGCAATTGCGCTCTCCACAATCGTGTTCCTGCCTCCCCTCGCCGACACGTAAGTCGGTGCGGGGGGCGGCATTGCAGGAGCCGCCTCAGGCAGCTCCTTCCCCAGAAACGGCGCTGAGGGTAGGGACTGATGTAAATAATCTGTAACGTGCTACAGAAATATTTTGGCCTTATATTGATCACCAATAATAACCTAAGGACTCGAGTGCACACGTTGAGCTTTGCATCTGATGCTCCAACATGGGCGCAATTGGTACATTGATGCAGTATGCTTCTTTAACAGAATGGTTATAGGAACAAAGTGCAATTCTGTGACTATTGTGTCTTGTGCCACATCTGCTTGTAATAAACAAGACCTCTCAATACTCCATATGTGAACAGTGTTTATACAGGTATTGGACCTGTTACCTGTTTTGCCTCCAATAAGGATTAGTTGTATGTTCGTTGCGATCAGGTAGTAGCTATAGTTTTATTATAACAGAGAAAAAGAAAATCAGTTTTAAAAATTTTAATTATTTGATTAAAATGGAGTCTATGGAAGGTGGCATCCCATAATTATCCGAGTTTTCTGGATAATGGGTTTCCCGAACACAGATCCCATACCTGTATCACATTTAATGTTTAGCTAGATGGCAAACTGTGAAATACGTAGTATATACATAAGTAGGAGCTGCCATAGTACATGTCTTGACTACAACACTCTTGGTAATCAGCAAAATTGTGAATGAGGGGATACATTTTTCCAGTAGTCAAGAGTGAGTTTAATGCCATTTCATCCATATACTTTTGTACAGTACACAGTGGAATGAAACAACGTTCCTCTAGGACCGTGGTGCTACACACAACATAGATATATCGGACAACAGACAAAAAGTGCAAAAATATGCAACTCCTGCAAGTCAGGACAGCATAGTACAGGGACAGGACAAGACAGTGCACACTCAGCAGATGTAATAAGTTAAGTAAATAATGCTAAACGTCAGACATGATGGGTGTATCATTGTAATATGATTGTAGTGAGAACATGATAAAGAACATGATAAAGAACATGATAAAGTGCAAATGTGCTCATAGAGAACAATTGTATCCAATGGCTATTTATTTATACAATGGCATACAATGTCTATGTAAAGTTTTGGTACATAGTAAGATGGAGTGTGTAAGAGAGATCTGTCCAGTCCCTGAGTATTCAGGAGCCCTATGGCTTGGGGGAAGACACTGTTACACAGTCTGGTAGTGAAGGCCTTAATGCTTCGGTACCTTTTTCCAGATGGCAGGAGTGTGAACAGTGAGTGTGAGGGGTGTGTTGGATCAGCCACAATGCTGGTGGCTTTACGGATGCAGCGAGTTGTGTAAATGTAGCTGGTGTTGTGGGACCAGGTGAGGTTCTCCACCAGGTGGACACCAAGGAATTTGGTGCTTTTGACAATCTCCACATTAGAGCAGTCGATGTACAGTGGCAGGTGGTCACTCCTAGTCTTCTTAAAGTCAACAAACATCTCCTTTATTTTGTCTACATTGAGAGACAGGTTGTTGGCTCTGCACCAGTCTGTTAACCGCTGCACCTCCTCTCTATATGGTGACTCGTCATTATTGCCGATGAGACCCACCACGGTCGTGTCATCAGTGAACTTTATGATGTGATTTGTGTGGTGCATGGCTGTGAACAGTAAAGGACTAAGCACACAGCCTTGAGGGGCTCCGGTGCTCAGTGTGGTGGTTCTGGAGATGATGTTTCCAATCCTGACTGACTGAGGTCTGTCGGTCAGGAAGTCCAGAACCCAACTGCAGAGGGAGGTGTTCAGTCCAAGCAGGTTCAGCTTTTCTATCAGATGCTGAGGAATGATAGTGTTGAATGCTGAACTGAAGTCTATGAACAGCATTTGAATGTAGGTGTCTTTTTTTGTCCAGATGAGAGAGGGCCAGATGGAGGGTGGTGGCTATTGCATCATCTGTTGAGAGATTTTGACGGTATCTGAACTGTAGCGGGTCCTGTGCTGGTAGCAGCAGGGTTTCAATGTGTTTCTTGACAAGCTTCTCAAAACACTTCATGATGATGGGGGTGAGTGCCACAGGATGATAGTTGTTGAGACAGGACACTGATGACTTCTTCACCACGTGGGACAATGGCGGTGGTTTTGAAGCACTTCGGGACAGTGGAGGTGATCAGGGAAATGTTAAATATGTCAGTGAAAACATCTGCCAGCTGATCTGCACATTCTCTTAGTACTCTGCCAGGGATATTGTCTGGTCCTGCAGCCTTCCGTGGGTTTACTCTTTCCAGAGTCATCCTCACATCAACCACCATCAGACGCAGTCCTGTGCTGTTCTGTGCTTCAAACCGTGCATAGAAGTCATTCAGCGCATCTGCAACGGAGGCGTCACTGTCACAGATGGTGTTGACCTGTGTGATAGTTTGTGCCATTCTGCTCAACCAAATTGAGAACTTGTCTGTCTTTGTAAGGGAAAGTGGTACTTAAACAGTCAAAAAATGTGTTGACGGGGGCGTGGCCATGCAGCGGACCTAACCAGACGTGTTCCATCGGCTCTCCGCACCCAGGGGACTCTCATAGCTATCAGGGAGCATTATTATTGGACTTTTTACTCACCCTTTGGCTGGCTGAAGCCCTGACCATGTCTAAAAGCAGCAAGCCCAAGAAAAACCTGCCGCCGCTGCGGCAAACGACGACACCGGCCCGCAAACCTGAGCTATGTCGTCGTTCCAATATGGCGGACAGTGCGCCTTCCTCCCCGGCCTCAACCCCGCAACGAGACCCGGACTCGGATAAACTGGACTCCGATCCGGAGACCCAGACGCAATACTCCGGGGATAAACAGCTAATTGCCCGTTTCAAGCAGCTATTACACTCTGAGCTGGACGCGGTGGCGACAAAGATCACGGACCACGTGACTCAGGAACTCCGTGAGTTAGGCCAGCGCACAGCCGCGGTAGAGGACAAAGTCGACGATCTGGTGAGCAAAGCCCAGTCGCATGACTCCTTGATTACTCGCTTACAACAACAGCTCTCGGAACTGCAAGACCGCCTGGAGGATAGCGAAAATAGATCGCGGCGGAACAACGTGAGAATCCGCGGCCTACCAGATTCGCTCACGAACCTTCAGGAAGAGATCCCGCTTCTCCTCCAGTCCCTTGTGCCTGATGTTCCGCCCTCTGAATTGCTGCTTGACAGGGTGCACCGAGCCCTCGGTCCGAGAAAGGAAGGAGCTCCACCGAAGGACGTCATAGCGAGGCTTCATTACTTCACTTCCAAAGAGGCTATTATGAGCGCCTCTAGGGCCTCCGCCATGCTGGAATACAAATCCTTCAAATTTTCCATTTATGCGGATCTCGCAACCTCCACGATTCTGAAACGGAAGCTTATGAAACCGATCACATCCATCTTGATGGCTCATCAGATCCGATACAAGTGGGGCTACCCGTTTAAGCTGATTTTTACCCACCAGCACCGTCAATATTCTACGGTGTCCCCTTCAGACGGCATGGAACTCCTAACCCGCTTGAAGCTTCACTCACCTTCGGCCTCCGCTTCACCTACGCCAACACCTTCTGGCAGCCCAAAGGAGAGGGCTCTCTCCCCACTGTGGCACCGGAACCAGAACGGTAAAATAAAGTGACGGGTTTGGGCACCTTGTTTTTTTTGTCCTTGTTGTTACAGATGGGTCCCCTGGGGAGCTTTTTCCCCCCTTACTGAGGTCATACCCTGAGACCTCCCGACGTGTTTTCTACAAACGTTCCCCCTATTGAGGGGTCAGTTTTTTCGAGTTGCTTTTTTTGTTTTTCCAGTTTTGTTATGTGTAATATTTTGTTTTTTGAATGCAGGTCATGTATACTGAATGCTTTTAGGTTAGGTGTATGGCACAATGTCTTTAGCTCACTCCTTACCCCACCATGGGGCTGTACTGTATAACTCACAATGTTAAGGGCCTTAATTCCCCCATGAAAAGATCAATGGCATTTAGGCAATATTGTAAGATGGGAGCCGATATCCTCTTCCTCCAGGAGACTCATTTCTCTATCACATCAACTCCCAAATATTTTCACCATGTCTATAGTCGTTCCTACATGGCTAGCACAGATAAGAAACACAGGGGCGTTGCCATTTTCTTACATAAAAACCTGAACTTTCACCTTACATACTCCAAATCTGACCCCGAAGGCAGATACTTAATATTGGTCGGCCAAATCCAAGACAACCTGGTTACCCTGGCAACGGTGTATGGCCCTAATGACTCTCAGCGCAATTACTATTCTGATTTTTTTTCGATCCTGGAGGAGGAGGGTAGAGGTCCCATTATTCTCGCAGGGGATTTCAATGAGGTGGTTAATCCTAATGTTGACAGACAATCTAGTGCTCCCTCCTCTTCCCCTAAGAGAGGCCCCCACTATTTTGCTTCTCTGCTAGGCCAATATGGCTTCGTGGATGCATGGAGGGAACATTACCCCTTTAAGAAGGATTTTTCGTTTTTCTCCCCCCCCCACAATTCGCACTCAAGGATTGATATGATTTTACTAAGCAGGCAGCTGACCCCTTCTATCCTTCGCTCTACCATACGCTCTTGCTCTTGGTCGGACCACTCCATTGTAACCCTGGAACTTGCCAGTATTACGGATAAACCGTCCGGTAATAGATGGCGCTTGGATGATACCTTATTATCCTCTCCCCAACATAGGGACCAAATAGAGTCGGAGATAGACTCATACTTTTCCATCAATAACTCCCCTGAAGTTAGCAGCCCGATACTGTGGACGGCCCATAAGGCTTATTTGCGGGGTATTCTGATACAGCTCCGGTCACGGGTCAGGAAAGCTAAAAATGCGAACTTACAAAAACTTATGGTGTCATTGCAAGAGTTGGAAACTCAGTATATCCATGACCCCCATAATTCCAGGTTAAGGAAAGACATAGACAAGCTGAGGACGGAAATTAACTTACTTCTGACTGAGTCAGAAATTGCTAAATTACAATGGACCAAGCAGAAGTTCTTTCGTAGGGCCAATAAAGCGGACACTATGTTAGCTAGAAGGCTGGCTAATAAATCTTATAAATCCGCCTTTACCCAACTCAAATTGAAAGATGGCTCGCTGACGGCTAACCCGGAACGTATTGCTTTAGAGTTTGCTTCTTTTTACCAGACTCTATATAGCAACCGTCCTGATCCTGACCCATCTACTCTGACACATTTCCTCCAAAATTTGAAGTTACCTTCCCTTACCCCGCAACAGATTGAAGTTATGTCAGCCTCAATTACATCGGAGGAAGTGCAGACAGCTATAAAGCAAATCAAGACTAGGAAGTCCCCTGGCCCCGACGGGTTCTCCGGAAAATACTTCAAAACCTTTGCCTTGAAACTGATCCCTTGGCTCACTATAATGTTTAACGACATTATGCAAGGCAAGAGTGGGTTTTGCCAGGAGGATTTGCTAGCGCAGATAGCGGTTATACCCAAACCAGGTAGGGATACCACTTGTTGTAAAAATTTCCGCCCGATCTCTGTCCTTAATGTTGACGTTAAATTACTGGCTAAAATTATGTCCACTAGACTGAACACAGTCATTGAGAGCCTCATTCATAAAGATCAATCCGGATTTATCCCTAGGAGACAGGTTACGGATAACATCCGTAGGATCCTTAATTTAGTTCATATTGCCAAATCGAAAAATATACCATCTATGCTCCTCTCCCTAGATCTGGAGAAGGCGTTTGATACTATATCGTGGCCTTTCCTTTTTGCAGTCCTCAAAACTTTTAATTTCCCTCCGTCCTTTTCACAAGTCATCTCTGCGCTTTACTGCCGTCCTAGAGCAAGAGTCAACTACATGGGTTTCAGTTCCACGGAGTTCCCTATACTGAGAGGTACTAGACAGGGATGTCCCCTGTCTCCCCTGCTGTTCGCCTTAGCGATCGAGCCGCTGGCACAAGCCATTAGAGCTAATAATAAAATTTCGGGGGTGTCAGTGGGGGAGACAGAATATAAATGTGCCCTATATGCCGATGATATTATTTTGACCCTGACCAAGCCCATGACTTCCCTACCTTTTCTGTATGACACGCTCTCCACATATGCTAATTTGTCCGGCCTAGTGGTGAACTCCTCTAAGTCGGAGGCACTGAACATTTGCCTTCCAGAACATCACAGGAAGCTTCTGGAAATAAACTTTGAATTCCACTGGAGGCCAAAAACCATTAAATATTTAGGGACACTGATATCTTCCCATTATTCTACTCTGGCCTCAGACAATTATACTAAACTTGGTCATAAAGTCTTAGCCATGATAACATCCTGGGGTAAACTTAACTTGTCCTGGTTGGGGAGGGTTACGGCCTTGAAAATGTCTGCTCTTCCACTTTTGTTGTATGCTTTCCGCACTCTGCCTACCTACCCTCCAAGGGGTTTGCTGGACACTCTACAGAAGGCTTTTACTAGGTTTGTTTGGAACGGTAGGAGGGCCAGATTGAACTTCTCTACAGCTTGTCGCAGTCGTTACAAAGGGGGCCTTGGTATCCCGAACTTGAAATGTTACTTTTTTGCTGCTCAATTGTCTCAAATAGTCTCCTGGCACCAGCCTTGCGATGCCCCGTTGTGGGTTCACATTGAACAACATTCTCTCCAGGACGTTTCCCTTCGGAATATACTGTGGATTACAAATTTTCCTACTAAAGCCACGAATAACCCTATAGTGGCGCATTCTCTGACAGTGTGGGCCCGCACAAAAGACACCTTTGGCCTATTCTCTCCTCATAAACCGGCTGCCTCTTTCCTCAACAATGCTGACTTCCCCCCCGGTAAGTCATCTAAGGCTTTCGCCTGGTGGGAACAGTCTCTCCTGTCGACTATCTACTCCCTCACACGCTCTAACAAGATACTATCGTTTTCCCAGCTCCAGGAACAATACAAGGCCCCCCAGGGGGAATGGTTAAGATACCAGCAGATCGTGCACTTTATAAAATCTCACAAAGGGGGTACTACTTTCCCCCCTCCGACTGCTTTTGAAAATCTTTGCCTGCATCTCGTCTCCACCAAGGGAGCGTTGTCATATATATATGGTCATCTGATCCATATCACCCCTATCAAGTCATTGAAGTTCGTCCAATATTGGGAGAGGGATCTCAGGCAATGTCTTGATGAAGATACTTGGTCTGACATTTTTACAAATACCATTAAGTGCTCTGTCAACGTTCTCATACAGGAGACCTCCCAGAAAGTGCTGCACCAATGGTACCTGGTTCCAGAGAAGGTTGCCAGATGGTATCCTGCTTCCTCCACTCTTTGCTTCAGAGCTTGTAAACAGTCCGGCTCTTTCCTTCACACGTGGTGGAACTGCCCTGTGGCAGTCCGCTTTTGGATTCGGGTCTATACTCTTATTACTAGTGTCACGGGACTCACTCTCCCTAAAAACCCGGCTGAAGCCCTGCTAAACAAACATGTCCCTGGTGGCAATAAATACTCCAGGCGCATGATCACTTATATCTTCTCTGCAGCTAAGCAGACAATAGCGAAAGCCTGGAAAACCAACACCTTGGACATACGTGAGGTCAAAAAGCGGCTCGACAATTTGCTGATAATGGAACGGCTTACGAGCATTGAGTCTGGCCAATCCAAGGCCTTTAACAAAACCTGGTCCCTCTGGCTCTCCTACCGACAAATTTCTCAGGGGTTGTTAACCTAGTCAAACTGTTGCTGGGAGTGCGGTAACGCTGAAC
This sequence comes from Xenopus laevis, assembly GCF_017654675.1. Lineage (NCBI taxonomy): Eukaryota > Metazoa > Chordata > Amphibia > Anura > Pipidae > Xenopus > Xenopus laevis. The sequence continues at coordinate 34,386,574 of NC_054384.1, read as the reverse complement.
AATCCTAACCTACAGCTCTTCTGCTATAATGTGCCTAACTTGCATTCATGTTCCCCCTTTTTTTTCCTTTTATTTTTATTCCCTTCCCCCTTTTGGTTGACAATTTGCTGGATATGTTTTCTTGTTTGCCTTATGTATGCATCAGTACTATCTATGCCAATGATAACTGTGTCCCGGGGTGTTCCCGGTTTGCACACGTGTATGATGTCAACTTTTCATTTGAAAATAAAAATACATAAATATAAAAAAAAAAAAAATTACACATAACTGCAAAAAAAAAAAAAAAAAAAAAAAAAATGTGTTGACTTACTTTGTCTGCCATAAGACGATTAAGAGCATTTTGTGAGAACCATGGCAAACAAAATGCAGGAGTGCCGTAGCTGTTATGCTGTTGCTTATAATGATCAAATCTCTCTAGAATGATGTGTTTGAGAAGAAAATAAGGACTGGGTTCTAAGTAAAACATATGACAGTATGAGACAGAATCTTAAAGTTCTCCAAAGTGTTTTTACTGCTATGTGCGTTCTCATACCTAAATGTTCCTGTGTTGGAGAATTCTAAGGAGAACAAATATGTCTCAGATAATAATACAATTGCTAACAAACCAGTATTTTTGGTAAAACTGTATAAAAAATATGGTACATGCTAAAATTAACTCTTTCATGTTTTCCATACCATTTTCTCATCTAAAGTAAGTATTTTTTATTATTTTCTTCTTATTTGTTTACATGTGTCTGAAACCACTCGCTGCATGCAGCTAATGCTGATGTGTTTACTTATTGATGTGCTTCTCGATTCCCAGTCAGACAGCCTTAAGCCATGTTATTGTGATGGCCCTGTTTTGGCGCGGGTTCTCTGTGGAAACTGGAGAGGCCAATGAGCTGTTCCATATACAACGCAGCTGTGAATAGAAGGGACCCGAGGACTCTGTTTCATATCTGAAAAGAAGTGCAAAGTTAAATGTGTTTTCCCAAAGACAAAGAAATCCAATGTTTTCATGCTTTAACCCCACAAACGCAACCAAATCAACTGATCAATACATTATAATACTCTTTTACTTCAAGACGAAGTAACCAAATGGGCAGTTTACCCCTTGTTCAAAGTGACTTTAATCAATAGTGTTTGTTCAGAACATACACTATATTGTTTTAATCATGGAAAATCTGTTTTTTTTTATCTCTTGAGCTAAACAGGGCATCAGGGAAATTGATGCTATTTCATGTTTGGTCTTTGCAGGTTAGATTATCAGTATGCAACCCCCTCATTCCAACCTTTCCTGTAACTATAATTCCATTATATAAGATTAATTAGCAACAGGAAAATAATGTAACATTGTTTATAGCCTTCTATGTGATTGAATAGCTCAGCTCAGAAATAGGAAATATACAGAGTTCCCAGTGCAAGCTTTAGAATTATTGATATCTTTAGAATCCACTGAGAACATAAGAAAGGGAAGTGAGGGCCTTAGTTTGTAAAATAAATCAATATTATTTTGTATATACTAGAGCTTAGCAATACATATATGCTTTATTCAGTAAATACTCTGTACCTCCCACACTTCCATTACATGAAGTAGAGCAATACATATGGTAACTTTCACCGCAAACACAATTTCTCCCATATATGTTGACCAAAGAGTAAACTACAATATGGCTGCTTAAGTCTAAGATTTAAGCATTTGCAGATGGCTTTAGGCTAAATAGCCCCTTTTGTGAAATATATGGGCATATGTTTAATGCTTACCTACAAACTGACATTTATATATTTACTGTACATGGAGTGTATAACAATAGTATATGCAAAATAAGTCTGACCCCCATTTCTATGTGTATATTGTGGTGCTGCACAATTATTTTCAACTGAAAACGGCCTACATCATTTAGCAAGTGAGACACAAGTCTTTGAAAGCATATAGCCACTTTTCCTAATTCACATGGGCTTATACACTTGAGTCATGTCATTACAGCTTAGTCACTATGAGACATTGACTCACCTTTAGTTCTGCTACCTGACCTCAAAACAAGTTTTTCCGTCCTTACCCCTATAATGGACTGTATCATTATTACCAATGAGCTATAGTAATAGACCGACAGCTTCTGCCTGAATATCCTACCATTGCAATTAATCCAACAGCTTTATATCACACCCCTGTAGTGCATAGCATGATTTCTTTCCTATATCACACATGCAGTTGATCTCACATTTCCTTTCCACCTTTGTAATGGATCAAGCACACTCTCATATGAAATAGGTTACTTGACCTTTCTCCTGACTCCTTTCTTTACACATCCATCCATAGTTGATCACACTGATCACACATCTGTGCCCCCACATTACTATTTCCAGCACCGACATTCCTGTTCTGTAAAGAAAATGACATGCAGTGAAAAGGATAGTAAGGAACAACACTGGAGTTGAAGAACCAGAAGATCTTATTTCATTAATCATGACCAGGAACTAGCAGTGTTGACCTACAACCAGGTAATGCACTGGTGTCAGTGGTTTTAAATATTTGAATTTAGCACCAAATGCAGAGTTGAGATCAAGTGATTTTAGAAACAAATATGGTGGGTTTAATGACATAATGCACTAGATACAACACAAACCTGAAGCATCTTTACAGTACCTCCTTCGAAGGAACAGGGAGATTGAACTCTATTGCCTGGCTTCCCATAAACAGTAGATGGCTGGCAGACACCAGGAAATGGAGAAGAAAGTCAAGGGGAAAAACAGAGACAGGCTGAAATGCCAGCACAGGAAAAGGTAAAAGAGCTGGTTCTAGAAAGCGCCAGAGATTCAGCACTAGAATAGCATCAAGCTGGAATGCCAGCACTAGAACAAGTTGTAATTCTGACAGTGGAACAGGCTGGAGAGTTGGTTCTAGAATGGGCCAGAGATTCAGCACTAGAGTAACACAAGCTGGAATACCAGCACTAGAACAAGTTGTAATACTGACAGTGGAACAGTCTGGAGAGTTGGTAGAACTTCACAGGCATCAGGTTAAGTTTGTAGATAAGTGAAGGCTACAGAGAGGCAATTAAATCAAAGGGGCAGATCACCAATGGCATAAGCATTATGGACTCCAGGCTGTCTCAATGTAATTTGTGATGCGGGACTACGAATGATAAAAAATTATGTTTCTCTATTGTCCCCCACCATTAAGGACCATTATCCAGTGAAACCCCTGTATATTGCAATATCTTTCTAAGAATTAACTCAATGTGAATTAGTTCAGTTAAAACTTATTGGATTGAGGTGTAGATGAGGTGTAATTATTAATTAAACTGTCTTTGATAAAAGTTTAACCTTAAAATGTTATAAACTACATGTAAAAACAGAATGAGTTATTTGAAAAAGAGGAATAGCAGGAGCAATACAGATAATTTGAGCATTACTCCCTAGACATTTGATATACAATAACTAATACTGTTCATTGATTGTGAATAAGTAAGTAATTCAGAACATCCTCGGTTTTATAAGCAATATACACAATTTTCTATTCGCTTCTGGCACATATAAAATCAAACTTGTTTCTTCATCTTTAAATCTTAAAAATAATTGTATTTTTAAAATATAGCCATGTCTCTGTCATGTCCAGCAGCAAATCTAATTTGTAAATTGACATGCATGGACAACTTTTGATTGATTTCATTTAAGCTATGGTTCTGAATTTATTTTTAGTGAAAAATCTTTACATTTTAAAAACCTAGGTTTTTCACTGCTGTTTCACTATTTAACATGTAGTAAGCTACATTCTGGTCTTAAGTGTCTTTAAAACTTAAATTGTACACTGCTTTGCAATAATCGGTTTGTGGTTTAGTGTAAGGTATTGAGAAGTCTACTAAACCCTGGTAAATTATTTTAATTCCTGTTTGACTTTATGATGGCCTGCAGCCCACAACTACTAACCACCATGATAACCATTGAAATGTGGAACCTCTGGTCAATAGGAAATGTAGTTTTTTAACAAACATGACATATGACAAGACTGAATTGTCACCACTCAATGATATTAATCTGGAGTTCTTAGATAGAGTGCATATGTTAATGGATAATGAAGCGCCAGCGCGCTTTGGCGCGAAAACGCATGTTCTTGGGCGCAAATTATTTCCCCTATAAAAGGCCCATTCTGACTGCTGACAGATGCCCGTGATAGAGCCTAGTTTCTAGTGGTTCTTGTACTTCTGATCCCTGAATCTGTTTGTCCTGATTATTCGGTTTTGACTCCTGCCTGTTTCCTGACTATTCTGCATTCTGTATCCTGACCCTTGCCTGCCTACGACAACTCTTCCAGCTTAACCCCTTGATTGTCGATCCGGTTCTGACCCTTGCCTGCCAGACGATTCTGATATCCGCCTACCTCGACCCAGCCTGTTTGACCATCCGCCTGCCTAATCCTTTCGTACAGTGACCTTCGGCCCAAAAGACTCTGCTAACAGCCATGCCCCTTTGCCAGCCAGAACATCTCACCTTGTACCCCTCGTTAAGTCCAGGTGGCACCCAAGTAAGCTGAGGGCTCCTCCTGAAGCCCAACGGTGGTCACACTACTGGTGAAGCTGAGCCGAGACCACGGTACTTGGCACTTGTTCTGGTATTGGGTGCCGGTTATGACACATGCTTACCAAAATACTTTTTGACTGGTGTACATGGGCACACCAAAGTGTATTCTGTTGTATTGAAACATCTTTACAATCAACTCTGAATAAATTATGGTTAAATATAGTGTTTTTTTAGCTTTCGAGTAAAACTGGTGTGGGACCTTTTAGATACTCTGTAAACCCTGGAGAGGTTATAAAATAACTCTGTAAACATCGAAGAGGTTATACAATAACTGTGTTTATTATCAAAGGCTGTTATGTTTCTTCACTGGTGTGTTACTGTATTCACTGGTGTAACAAAGACAAGAGGTCCTCTGCACTCGACCGATTATCAGCATACTAAGGATATTGAGACTTTTTTTGCATTAAGCTAATAATATATGACCTCCCCTCTGGTTGTGGAGTTTGCTCCTCTGTAAAATATTGGAATGGGAAATGGCAATAATTATAAGGTAAAAAATTAGCTGAGATTATTAGCATCTAAAATACCTTCCTGGTCGAGCTGTCGCCTTTTAGGCCCTAAAGGAAGATCACTATGTCATTCTGTAAGCAGCAAGAAAAACAACTCTGACTCAATGCAGGATGCTTTCTATTATAAGAATTGGTAGGTGCAACAAGCAGTTCAAAACGTGCAGAAGCCACATAGCATTCCTTTAGGGCTATGAGACATGCAACAAAATATAAAGCGATCAAGGTGAGAAGCTGCGTTTTGATCACTTGAGCTAGAAACAGAAAACAAAACCATTCCTCTTAGTCAGCTCTTTTTGCAGCATAGACATTTCTTCTTCCACTGAGGCAAATGCCTCAAACAGTCTCTTATGTTATAATAGCATTCTTTTATCAAAGACCAATAAATAAATTGCAGTATTTTATCTTCAAATGCCTCACAGCATTCAGTCTTTCAGTCTAGAGTTAAAATGTAATCAGAATCCATGAGAAAACAACAATTCACACAAACTGAGTTAGATGAATACCATCAGCAAGTAACACAAGTTAATTTGCTGGGATAATTAATTTAAACAATCAGTATGGGCATAACAGAAGTCCTATTTGGTTAATAAAGAGGACAGTGCCTCTGAACATGCATAGTATGTATTATAACAAATTGTCATGTAAGCTTTTCTTCTTAATGAAATCCATATGTTGAGAGACTCTTGTAGCTACAGCGCAGGTAGGGTCTAATAGGGAAAAGTTGACTCACAGGATAATAGATGTACAGTAGGAATATCTGACTCATAAGCAATTGCAAAGGATCATAGCCTTTATGAATAAATGTATCTAAGAGGCATTATTTAACGTATTACATTTGTTCCCACTGAGTTTAGAAATATTTTCCTTTGCAAACTCTGCGAAATGTAAAATTGTAAGGAGGTGAATGTTTAAATTAGTAGAAAAGTTGCTTAAAGCAGAAACTATAATGGGCATGAAGAATTAGGGAGGTGGCCTTTTTTGGCAGTAGGAGAGACAGGGAAGCAGCTCTTGGTAGGGATAATTAGGCCTGGAAGAAAAGCAAGGGATCCCCAAGAAGCTTTAGAGACTGCCAAGGAACCTTGATGCATGATCTGTATTGTTGATTAAAAAGCAAAATTTAGGTTCAACAATTGAGTCTTCCAAGGTTCTCCATCAATTTTACAAAATGCATTTGTGCATATGCGCATTCCAGATGCCCCCTCCTTTGGCGTGCATATCATGAAGTCAGGACCACGCATCATAATGTCAGCAGCCTTGTTAAATGTCAAAGCTTGTTTCTATTCACAGACCATGGCTAAGCCTTTAGTTATAGTTTGCCTTTTTGTTTTTTTTACTCCTGCCTGTTTTTGACCTTGATCTTGTCTGTCCTGACCAGTCTTTTCTTTGAAGTGTTCAGGTTCCCTGTAGGTCCGGCAGCAGAAAGTTCCAGGGTTTCATAAGGGCTCAAAGAGTTCAAAGCTTAAATCTTTCTAGTTTCTGCTACATTCTAGAGAGAATGGAACATAGCCATAAGCGAACACTCAAGATATGCAAAATCATATATTGAACACTGTGATATATGTTTTGTGCACCAAGTGTATGTCATTTAATTTAAATTATTTAATTTCCATTAGAAAATGGAGCTATAGAAACACTTTTTCCTTGTTTCCAGGGCCGGACCTAGAGGAATGCAGAAGCGGCACCTGCCTAGGGTGCAACAACGTGGTGGCGCTGGACAAGTACCTGTTCAAGGGTCTTCTGCCAACTCCAAGTCTGGGTTCACTCCCTTACTGATCTCGCCTCCCAAATCTCTCCTCCCCTCCCTCTGTCACTCACCTCTACCTCCCTCTCTACCCTGCCCTTACCCGTTGCTCTCCCCCCCCTTCTCATCTAATATGGAGCATGCACGCACACACTGGGGGGCTGGTGTTGCTGACTGGGGTGTCTAGGGCACCTGGTCGACTTGTCTCTTTCCCCTACCTTCATGGCAAATTTTTCCCTGCATTATGCACAAAGTGGAAGTAAATCTGTGAGCAAGTAAAGAATTTCTGCTTTTTCCAGAAAGTTTGTGACTTGGGGGTTTTCAATAAGGGATTTTATGGTGATCCTTTATTTGGTTTACCATACCTTAGGTGTTTGATTATTTGAAAATTAAAAATAAATTGAATTGTTTTGCCACTAATATGTATTTATGCAGCTTCATTACAAATTACTGTTTTACTATTGCAGAGAAAAATAATTATTAATAACAAATATTTGCTTAAAATGGACTCTTGGAAAATGGGTTTCCGGATAATATAATACATCACGTTTGTGATAATGTTACAGAAAGCCCTTTGCTACTTTAGTCATCACACTTCCCAAATGTTTTTCTGGAGGTGTATGCTGCAGCTACTGGATAGTGAAATCCAAGTAAAAGTGCAGTGGAGTATGAAATGAATGGGACATAAAGATCTATGGGAACAGATCAGGCCTCTGGAATATTAATACTAATAGTGCTGTGCCTTTCTGGTAGCCTGTCTGACATTTTCCTATACAGCTGGCCGGGTGCCTAGAAAGTATTGCTTGATATTATTGCAGGCGCCTGCATCCCACGCATGCAGTAGTTTCACAATATTGGATAAATGAATTTTTTTTTTAACTGTATTAGTTTGTTATAAATCTTTATTCTTTTTCACCTAATGTGTGTGTGTGCTTTTAGATAGAGAACGAAATAGAGAAAAAGAGTACAATACATTTAATTGAATTCTTAGAGACATACTGTAATGGAAAAATGTCATTGCTTTCTTTTTGACTATGAAGATTTTCATTCATCCAGGTCATGGTATATCTAGTATAGGTAAATCTAAAAACAACTGGACTTGCTGAGTAATCAATGAAGACGTTTCACTACTCATCCGAGCAGCTTCTTCAGTTCAACTGACTGGTGTGGGAAACTCTTCAACTAATCCAATCACAATGGCACATTGTAACTCTTCAAAGAGGTGACATCTGAAGAAATTCACAGCGGTGTAGATTCTGTGTAGCTACTGTGATAGGATCATCCAATTGCTTTCTTTTCTTCTCTGCAACTACAAGCGACAACTTTAGGCATATGAAATATGTGCTACATTAAAGTAACAAGGATTTTAAGAAAAAGACTACTACTATTTCCCACTGATGTGGAGTAAAGAGGTCAATTAGCTGATTTGCTTGTAGTGACTCTTTTCTAAACAAGGCTTTACATATGGGACCAGGCAGGCCCTGACTGGCAATGTTTGTGTTCTGGCAAATTCCAGAAGGGCTGCTGTACATTTCCATAGAAAGTCATTATTTATTGGGCTGATGGGGACTGCTTGGGCCTCTGTGCACTTGGAATGCCAGGACCTATTGTGAATCCCAGTCCGGCCTTGGGACCAGGCCTATATAAGGTCCTAGCATATATGCCTCTGCCTTTATAGTGGGATAAAAAATTAAATACAGTTGTAAAAGAGTAGTCCTGAAATCAGTTTAAAAAAAGATTAAATCTTTTTGAAAGGTCTACCTCACACTGAAGAACAGTGATCCCCAACCAGTGGCTCGCGAGCAACATGAGGCTCATCTGGATTGGAGGCAAGTTTTGGTTGCATAAAAACCAGGTGCAGGCTCCCAATCTATATGGGGTAACCAAATAGCCAGTCACAGCCCTTACTTGGTACCCCGAGTAACATTTTGGATGCTTGTGGTGCTCCCCAACTCTTTTTACATTTGAATACCAGATTCAATTCAGTTGGAGGTTTATCAGGTGAACACTGATGGACTAGATTCAATTTGAGATGCAATTCAATTCAGAAAAACATATGTCACAGTTTATCATGTGAAAACTCTATTAAAGTCTATGGAAAAAATGGGGGAAAGTTTTTCTTCTCCTTGAATTCTCAAATTGAATCTCATCCATGAGTTTTCACTTTTTTTTTTGTTCTACACTGGCTATTCACATACAAAATCTTATGATGCATATTCAAATTATTAGCAGTATACACTAATATGTAACTGAGCAGTACAATTATTTTAACTCATCCTTTACAGAGGAACACTAGTAAGAAAAGCATGGAAGATTTTAAGCCACAGTGTAGAGAAAGGAGTGGGCTTATCATACACTGAAAATAGCAAAAGCCCTAGAGATCGAGCAGGCATCATTGGTGCATCTGGGACATTTTCTATATCTGGCATTAAAACATTTGAAAAGTAAAATGGGCAACTATATAGCTCCCTATTTTACTGCACAGGGATTATGCACTACAATTAAAACTACACCCCACTCAAAATGTAATTGTGGCTAATGAGCTCAAAAACAAAAATAACCCAGACCCAGACCAACATAGTACATATCTTATTTATGGCCTGAAATAAAGGGCATTTGTTGTGGTTCAGAAACTGTTTCTCCAGAAGAAACTGACCTTTACTTAAAGAGATACTGACACCTGAAATTAAACTTTTTTTTACATCTATTATAATATTGGCTTTGCAAGCTACTTCTAACTTTGCCATAACGTATTTGCATGATGCTTTTACATTACCTGTCTGATCCCCCATGTTCCTGTATGAGGGGGCTGCCATAATTGTGCAGCAGGAGTCCGTTAGCATTAGAAACTGTAACTAACAGGCTGAGATGGGACAGTCAGGTTGGCAAAGTCAGAGTGTCAGAGTGTCAGAGAGTCAGAGAGTCAGGCTTAGGAACTTCAACTAACAATTATATACAAAAACAAACCTCTCAGCAACAAATGATCAACATGACCTATAGGTAACATTTAATGTACATTCATATGCTAAAATTAATTTTTTAGTGTCAGTATCACTTTAACAAGACAGCTGGAAGCACTGGTTGGCATGAATTCCTTTTTGTTCCTTTTTATACTCTCTGTTGTAAATGCTAGGCCTCAAATCAAGATTTGCTGAAGATCAAAACTTGCTTGCACCCTAGGAAATGGTAGGACAAACTTGCAGTGAAGAGAGAAGACATAAACCAGATGTTTAAGTTCATTAGGCATTAACATACAGATAATAACTTTGATAAGTACTGTATCCCATATTCTGTGGATACATTCTAAGCTCTGTAAATGTTCTATGCAGTGTCGGACTGGCCCGGCGGGAAACCGGGAAAAAACCCGGTGGGCCCCGACCCTTAATGGGCCCCCGCCGGGCCAGACCCCTCTCCCGACAAGTTTGTTTGAAAAAAAAAAAAGATTTCTATAAGCGCCGCGCTGCTCCATCTGCGCATGCGTGCAGCGGCATTCATACAGATCCCTGAGCGGCGCCTTTCAAGCAGGAGCGTCGAGCCGCGCCGTCACGCAGGCGCGCAGTGCGCATCACAGTAGGGGGGTGGGGGGGTCAGGGGGCCCTGGACAGTAGTCCCGGTGGGCCCCGGGCCCCCCAGTCCGACCCTGGTTCTATGCCATGTTCTATGCTCTTATTGTTAAGTGAGTGCATTAGTATTGACCCCTAAGAGATACCAATAATGTAAAAGAACTATGGGTAGTAACATTGGAGCACCACATGTGTTAGGCCCTTCCACAGGGAAAAAATGAAGCTAGAGATAATGCAATGGCACACAAACTTGGGAAATACAGGTATTTCCTTATTGAATATTTAGTAGATATATAACAAAAAGGCAGCATATTGTACATCATTTTAGACATGAGATGCTTTCAAATGTAAAAAATCAATAATCAAAGTTTTACTTTAGTAAACACAAATGTGTTTTTTTTCTAGGTAATTGGGAGATTCCAGAAAATGGGAAGAATGAGTGATGCATTTTGGACAACAAAAACATTTTTACTTTGAAGGTAATATCACAGGAAGAATGCACAAATAAACATTTCCAAAGCAGAGAACTTTTCCTGGCCTAGGGATGTTCAACCAGAACACTATGGGAAATGGAACTATCAGAGCCCCAAAAAGGGAGGACAGCTGCCTCTTTTCCAGGAGGCGTGAGCACTCCTCTGGCGCTTTTAGCAAGTTACAGGAGACAGTGTTACTTCTGGAAGAGGAACTGAGGCAGAGATGGAAAGAGCTCCAAGAAAAGGATGATAGAATCCTACAGCTGGAGAAGGACCTGGAAATGAAAGTTACTCAAATAGACAAGCTGCAGGATGCTCTTGGGTATAATGTTATTCAAATGTCCCCAAAGGGCAGTCAAAAAAAGAAGCTTCTTAGTGTTATAAACCAAGGACCTGCTCAGAACAATGAGAAAGTGGCAGAGTCCCACAGGCGGCAGAAAGCCAAGGAAGGCGTGTCAGCTGAGCCAACTTCACGACATTTCTACAGCCCTTCTTCTCAGAACCCTGATGTCACATGTGTCAGGAAAGATTCCAGGTAATGGCATAAGGTCCTCATAGTAGCTTTAAATTCCAACTCTGTTATGGGTCTGCAAATGTCAAATGATGCTTTATCATTAATACATATTCAAAAATACATTTTGTGAATATTATTGTGATTATTTCTATTAATAGTAATAATAATAATTATTTTTATAATACCATTACTACTACTATTATCATTATTGTTATTAGTAGTAGTAGTATTAAAATGCCATCTCATTATGAGCATCACAGTCCCTGAAAATTGAAAAATATATTAGTTGCAAGGGTTCAAATGTATTGCTAATCTTCTTTTTCTGAGCATCTCATATTGATCTTTTTACTTGCAGAATGAAAAATGTAAAGATGTAAAAAAAGCCCTTTAATTAAATTTAGTAAACCCTAGGTGTTTATCATCATCATTTATTTATATAGTGCCAACAAGTTGTGCAGAGCTTTACATTCATTTATAACAAACAGGGATCTAATGTTATGAGACTTTCTTTATGTATTAATGGTCTGAAAACACTCACAACAAGACATAAAAGGGGTTATTTATCAAAGTCCGAATGTCAAAAATTTTGAAAAAATCTGTTTTTTTTTTTACTATAAAATACGATTTTTTTGTGGAAAAAAACCCTAAATTTTTTGGAATTTATTAAGTCAGAATCTTAAAATCCGGCATCTCAGACCTGCCGAGCTTGTATATACATCCTATTTGGACGTTTCTGTGATCTGAGCTGGAATTTGCCCCGAAAATGTTTAAAGGAGAAGGAAAGGTTAAAACTAAGTAAGCCTTATCAGAAAGGTCCATCTAAATATACCAGTAAACCCCCAAAGTAGTGCTGCTCTGAGTCCCCTGTCAAAAGAAACACAGCATTTCTTTCCTTCTATTGTGTACACATGGGCTTCTGTATCAGACTTCCTGCCTTCAGCTTAAACCTCATTGCCCTGGGCAAGAGCATGCTCAGTTTGCTCCTCTTCCCCACCCCTCCATCTTTTACATGTAAAGATGTAAAAAAAGCCCTTTAATTAAATTTAGTAAACCCTAGGTGTTTATCATCATCATTTATTTATATAGTGCCAACAAGTTGTGCAGAGCTTTACATTCATTTATAACAAACAGGGATCTAATGTTATGAGACTTTCTTTATGTATTAATGGTCTGAAAACACTCACAACAAGACATAAAAGGGGTTATTTATCAAAGTCCGAATGTCAAAAATTTTGAAAAAATCAGTTTTGTTTTTTTTACTATAAAATACGATTTTTTTGTGGAAAAAAACCCTAAATTTTTTGGAATTTATTAAACCCCGAGGCTGCAATAAGTCAGAATCTTAAAATCCGGCATCTCAGACCTGCCGAGCTTGTATATACATCCTATTTGGACGTTTCTGTGATCTGAGCTGGAATTTGCCCCGAAAATGTTTAAAGGAGAAGGAAAGGTTAAAACTAAGTAAGCCTTATCAGAAAGGTCCATCTAAATATACCAGTAAACCCCCAAAGTAGTGCTGCTCTGAGTCTCCTGTCAAAAGAAACACAGCATTTCTTTCCTTCTATTATGTACACATGGGCTTCTGTATCAGACTTCCTGCCTTCAGCTTAAACCTCATTGCCCTGGGCAAGAGCATGCTCAGTTTGCTCCTCTTCCCCACCCCTCCCTTCTCAACTGTAATCTGAGCCCAGAGCAGGGAGAGACTCAGGCAGGAAGTGATGTCACACCACATTAATACTGCAGCTCCTATCCTAAACAAACAGAGAGTTTCTAGAGCTTTTTACTCAGGTATGGTAAAACATTCTGCAGAATAAATATAGCATTCTAGCTTGCACTATTGCAGCTAATCTATTGGCAATAAAATGTCTCCGTAGCTTTCCTTCTCCTTTAAGACTTTTCAGCAAAAATCCGAAAAAAATCTGGCTTTTCGGGAGAAATCACAAAAAAAAATCATACCATTTGACAAGAAACTGAAGAAAATCATACGATACAATTTTTGTACGATTTTTTCAGAGTTTTCCCCTAATCGATTAATTTGTGCTATTTTGATAATAAATAGGTCAAAGTATGGATTCCAGTTTGGTTGGACTTTTTAATTGAAATGATTATTGAAATAATTTGGATTCAATAAATAAGGCCCAAAATGTGTAGTTTGCCAATTAGGTAATAGAATCCTACATTTATACTGAAATAAATCTACAAATTATTTTCTTCCTAGTAAGAAGCAGATTGTCATGAAAATATGTATTTACAAAAAATATACCTACAATATTCTCAGTAAATTTTTACTGTAACATTTTTAGAACTTGTATTTGTTCTCTGTAGTTTACAGTCATAGGTTCAAAATATTACCCTCTGACAGATGATCAATTTTAATTCAAAAGGTTAAAGCACCATTAAACACTTCTATCATGACTTTAATGGCCATTTTCTGAAATGTCACAGATGAAAATCATTCCTCTTACTAGCAAAGCAGTTTTCTCATAACCGTAAAAATTGAATATTAGAATCTCTGCCTTAAGGTGTTGACTAGGTGCATCCCATATGTGGGGAATATTCTTCTCTGGTTTCTGGAAACAAAATGTAGATAAAATAATATTGCCAATGATATTTAGTCTTTACTATTAGATTTTGTGTATATAGAATTAGATTTTTTTAATGTTTTAAAAATATCTCTTTGGAGCTACTATTAAACAGACAGTTTTAAGCAAACAGGGAATGATTCTTATTAAGGCTCTGATGGATTTTGTAATTCTACAAATGCTGGAGGACCACAATTACAATTTGAAATGGTAGGAGCTTGGCGGCATTTAAAAGAATGGTTGTAGTACAAAATTGTTATTGTACAAGAGACAGAACTCATAGGTGGCACATTATATTACATATACAGTTATGTTGATGTTAAGTGAAGTTCAATTTTTGTACCTATTGTGTGGAGATGAGTTCCCATGGTTCAATAGAATATACAAATACCAGCATATAGGGGTGTAATCTATTACTGAAAGAAGAAAGAATATGTATAAGGAAGAAAGAATATTTTTTTGTAAATGGCACATGAGTCATATGAATGAGACATTCTTTTGCTAAATAAGGTATTTTATTTTCATTCTTGCTTGCTTGGGGAATATTAATGACATGCAAAATTGTCAAACAACAACTATAGATCATTGCTATTATATGCAAAGTCAGGGAAGTGATGCCACATGACCATTATAGACAGTCAGGAGATCCCATTCTATCTTCTAATGCAAAACAGAAGAAATCCTGAGAAGGAAACCAATTCAACATGGAATACCCTTACCCCTATCAAGCTTGATGCATTCACTTCCCAGGGGCTGCATATTCTGATTTGAAACCTCTAACCTACACTGATGAGCCTTAATAATGGCAAAAAAACAGTCTGTAGTTGGGTTTTGATTAGATGCTACCCTGGCTTTGCATTAAACTAAGTGGCTTAGCTTTTCCATGAAAATATACACATTCAAGAATTTGCATTTAAATAAGGGGAAGGTGTCCTTACTCTTCTATATAATCCTATATCTTATTCTCTTTATAAGCCACTTGACAAGAGTCTATTTTAAATCGCAGATCTTGAGTAAGCTTAAAATAATGGGTTATGTGCTTCGTGATTTAACAGCTGTATAACGTAAATTGAATTAATTTGCTGTCTAAATTAGCAATGGGAATATTATGACTTGAGTGTCAGTCTTGCACTGTAGCTCAGTAACTTCTTTCCCAGTTTTACCATTTATAAGGGAAATGAATAATTCATTTAATAGCATATGATTTAGCTTTTGCAATTAACCAGTCTATCCAACCAATACTGTACATAAATGTGGGGTAACTTCCAAGAGGTGTACGGAATGTGAGATAGTTAGAGTATGTGGTCCATTAATTCTTTCAGTTTCTGGGCCCAAAATAGACTGTGACAAAACCAAAAACTTAGCCAACTTATTTTAGAACATTGGTCCCCAAACAGCTGTTCCCCCTAGTGGGGCCCAGTCTAAATGCCATAAAGGCTTTAATCTGGTAACAATAGATATTTGCAATGCTATTTTTTCCTGGAAGTCCAGTCTGAGGGGCATTTAGAGCAAAATTTGGCATTATCATTTATTTTCTCTTTTATATTTTTGGAGCTGATTAGCAAATATAGCAGTGTTCTGATGTCTTTGTAACATTTAAATGAAAAGGTACACATCAAAGATGCATTACATCATTGTAATTACAGTTTCTTTTAATTTCTGTTTAAAAAATTCTAGTGTAAAGTAATTATAAGGATCACATTACCTTCTTTTCCCAACCATTATTAAAGTGTACAGGATTTATAAATGAAGTACACTTACCTGGAGATCTAATCTTATCAGACATAGGAAAAAAGTGTAAAGAGTCAGTATCATTTTCACTATGTAAATTAGACACATCACTTTTGCCTTACATGAAGAGCGGAGAGACAATCGCCCTGAGAGCCCAGATTCAGAAGAGCCTGCTTAGCTCAAAATTATCCTTGGTAAAAGTTCATAGTATTATTGTATAATAATGGTAAAAATAATAACTGTAATAATAACTGTAAAAAATAATTCACTATAGAGATGTCCCCAGTTTTTTCAGCCTGAAGAATGGTTTAACATTGTTCATTAATTTTATTTTTCACTGTTTGGTGCCCCAAACCTTCCCATGGGCTTCCCTTAAATTTAATTGTGGTCCTCTTAAAGCAAAGCTATCTGTTTACTAATAATATAAATTTATCCATAGTACTTTTTCACGACACTTTCTTTAATCAGCTTTAAAAGTCGTCTTAATAGAGCTGGAAGAAAATAAATCTTAATAAAAGTGCCTGCAGTGTTGCTCTTATACAGACTTGAGTGGAATGTAAGTCAGCAATGCATTGCACTGATTGCTAGAAAATGCACAGGGAGGAAACACATAAAACAGTATACATAACAGAGTTGCAGCTTCTTATTTAAGATCACATTTGGGTTAGATTCATTTCCATGAGAACATTTTATTTTATGGTTTATTATGTGAAAATGTATGGGAAAGATTCAATTTGAGGAGAAAAACTTTCCTCCTATTTCAGTTCCAGCTATTTCCAATAGACCTCATAGAGTATTTATGTGATAAACCATGAGATAAGTTTTCCTTAATGAATTGCATATGACTCTAAATTAGGAGATAAGCTTTTCCCATCAAATGGAATGTGGCCCATTGCACCATGAGTGTTTGCTATAAACATAGTACCATAGAAGCTGGTACATAATTTCCTTCGACTAGCCATTTTCACTGGCTTCATGATATCAGTTGGGCTCTGGGAGACTTTTTTTGACACATTTAGTTTCTGAATACATCTTTTTTCCTTAGCTTTGCCTTAAACCAATGTTCCCTCCAAGGTGTGCACTCGTGCATGTGCACATAAATTTTGAGCCCAACACAAACAATAAATTGTGGTGCACACAAAAAATTTGGTGTGAAAACACTAAATTTTGTATTTCTCACTAGAGCACACAAAGGTGCGCACAAAATAATAATAAGGAATTAGAGGGGAAATTGCCTTAGACATATACCCAGCTTAACCTTGGTTTAAATACAGTATGTGTGTATTGCAACCAGACCACACAAACGTCTTCCCTTTACCTTCCCCAAATATGTGCACAGTGATCAGATCGAAGCCTGATGCACACAGGAAAACATATACCTTATATTTTGCTAATGCCGTTTCTTTATATATATAGAGTATATATAATCCTTTCTAATAATTGTCTTGCAATATTGTTATAAACAATTAAATTAATTAATTAATTGTTTTCATCTGTTCTATAAATATAAAACTTTTGAGAAAGTTTGTTCCATGTTTGTAACCTATTGCAAATAAACAAACCACTTTTCTGTTTCCCTAGTGCCAAGAAGCTAATCACGGGTGCCATTATGAGTAATGACTTTTTAAGGCAGCTTGAGGCTTCACATGTCAGGTGTATGGTGGACTGTATGTATGAAAGAGTATATAGTAAGTCACAGCTTGTAATTCAAGAGGGGGCAGCCGGAAACCATCTCTATGTGCTGGCAGGTGAGGAGGAGTTGTTTTTTCTTTTGTTAATTCTATATCAGAATATTGCATTCAAATGCACTCAAATTAAAGGATTCATGGGGACCTCTGTTTTCTGTACAACTGCTTTTATTCATTGTTTCAGCAAAATCAAATTGACAAGTAGTGGTGTAGCATTATTGTCTTCACTTGGTATAAATCATATTCTGGCTTCGGTAAAAGTCATTGGATATAGATTCATAGTCAGTTGTCTGATCTGATTTCCTGTGCAGTTACACCCACAAACATGAAAGATTATTTCTACAGATAAACAGGTGGACATTTTTAGTCATTGTAATTGGCCACACCCATCATTGCCAATACAGGTGCCACTACCTCATACAATGACATTATTGAAAATGTCATGCTTTCTTCTATGTGGAAAAAATATGGGAAAGACAATTTCTGTTTAAGTACTATATTGCCCCTATGTACTAAATGAGGTCTATACAGAACTGGTTTGCTGGGATAGATGTGGAGAACCTAAGTAACTTATAAAGAGCCATATATGTAACCCAAATTAACATGTTTTGAGTTACACTGAATTGAGCCAGGCCTGATCTCCTAAAATTAGCACCAAAACCATCCATCAATGTTCAATCATCTAGTGGGAAGCCTTCTCAGTATAGCAAAAGAGAGGGCAAACGTCAAATGAATACCCTTAGAATAAAATGTTAAATTGGGGGGGGGGGGTCCAGATACTTTTGGCCATACAGTATAGATTGAAAATTACCAGTTAAATCAATATTAACATTAGCATGTGAGCCCCTTAGCATAGGATCACATAACATATATTAATGAAAAAAATAGTGCAAAATAATCACAGCAAACAGCATTGCATAAAGTTATATTAAATTGTATTAAAACATACCACAAGGCTGTGTCTTCCCTCTGTCGCCATACCTCATTCCAGCCACTCTCTCCTGATGCTTTTCGCGACATTGGGCTCTTCTTCAGAAGAGGTCTATAGACTGTAAATGACATAGCTCATCATAAATATTTTTTATTCTTTGCTAGGCGAGTAGACCAATGTTTTGCCATTGTAACTGCGAACACAAAAGTCACTATCATGTTGGCAATACTTTTGCAGCTAATGCAGCTAATGCTAGCTATGCAAGCTCATTTTCACATTATATATTCAACATGAAGTAGGTCTTGGTTTGCTCTTAGCAATGGTACTTGCCATGGCTACTAAGGCCAATACTACATTATTGTTCCCTTCGAAGCATAGATTGCCTGTAAATGGAGCCTGTAACAAGGAATTTAATTCGTAAAAGAAACTGCTCCATGGTGGATATGGCACCAATCAATATGTAGCTTTCTGGTGCAGTATGCACTTCTTAGTTATTGTCTTTCCTACCAGTGACATCACTTCCTCAACTTATATGAAATATAGCTTTTATTGTGGCCCAATCACTAATGGTAATGCTATAGAATTTATACAGTATGGTATGGCCAGATGCAATTCCAAGTATGGGGTATTACCGTCCTTGCCACTAACTAAGTGGAAGATGACTTATTATAGTCTTACAAACTATAATAGTATTTTTTGTGGACACAACAAAAGTTCCACTAGCTGTCCCCTGAGCCAGTAATGAACAAACAATTTTAAGGATGGGTTCATTTTGTTAATTATTTCATAATTTAGTCCCATCTATGCAGTGTATTATACGCAGCTAACACTGCAAATCATTGCAAAGTAACTAACATAAAGGAGGTTTATCCGAGAAGAGCATTAATAAAGTGGTGAGCATACTAAACAATAAACATACTGTGCAAATTCACTGCAGAAAAAAATGTTTTGTAATTAACAGGATTATTTAATCCCTACAGATGGTTTGCTTGATGTTATTCAGAACAGCAGGTTGCTGGGGCAGATGCATCCTGGGACTGCTTTTGGAGAACTGGCAATTCTTTATAACTGCAAAAGGACTGCAACTGTGAAAGGTATGTGTGTGCGTGGAAAAAACATTCATAAATATATATATATTTCCTGTAAAATATTTACAATTCATGCAAACTCCTTCCAATAATTTATGCTCTGTATAGAAAAAAGTAGATAAAAAGACATTAAAAATGCTGCATTGAGTACCCAAAAATTAATGTCACTTTCATCAGTGCAGTAGTAGAAGGAATATAATTATTTTATTTCAATAGATATGAAGGATTATGTCTTCTCACATATCTAATTACTTTTTTCAGTTTCTTCCTGTTATCTTTATTGGAACAATGATATTACAAACTAATGAACCAAATACAATAAAGGAGTCAATTAAGATGCAGCCAAATTTTAAGATAATCATACACTGAAGTATGTATCCAGTCAGTCCTCTGATAGCCTCAAACATGCAGCAAATCAGCTCATCATTTGAATTGCTTTCTATTTTAAGGCTCAATTACTCAAAGACTGCTTGGCCAAATTGCTTGTTAGGGGGACATGTACGTAATATTACTTACATTTTAAATTCTGATTATAAAATGAGCTTTACTCTGTCTACTCTGCATTTTTATTTTCATTTTTTCTGCTGCCGAAATAGAAACTAATCCCATTAGAAATATTCCTGGGTGTTCATATCAAATTGCATTCCCATATTCTTTTGCATTTCAAATGCATTCTAGACACAAATCCTTTAAAAGACTTAAAGCTCTTTTTGGGTGAAGACACACGGTGCTGCTAGTAGCAACTGCTTGATGTGGCTAGAAAAAATGGATAGACAATACTGAGAATTGCCTCTGCTAAAACACACATAGAGGCACATTTATCAAAGGTCAAATTTCAAATTCATGTGAGTTTTTAAAGGGGTGGTTCACCTTTTAGGTAACTTTTAGGGGCACATTTACTTAGGGCGAATATCAAGGGTCAATTAACCCTCGATATTTGACCGTCGAAGTTAAATCCTTCGACTTCGAATATCGAAGTCGAAGGATTTAGCGATATTCATTTGATCGAACGATCGAAGGAATAATCGTTTGATCGAACGATTAAATCCTTCGAATCGAACAATTCAAAGGATTTTAATCCATCGATCGAACGATTTTCCTTCGATCAAAAATTGGCTAGAAAGCCTATGGGGACCTTCCCCATAGGCTAACATTGATGCTCGGTAGGTTTTAGGTGGCGAAGTGGGTGGTCAACGTTTTTTTTTAAAGAGACAGTACTTCGACTATTGAACAGTCGAATAGTCGAACGATTTTTAGTTTGAATCGTTCGATTCGAAGTCGTAGTCGAAGGTCAAAGTAGCCAATTCGATGGTCGAAGTAGCCAAAAAAATACTTTGAAATTCAAAGTATTTTTTATTCTATTCCTTCACTCGAGCTAAGTAAATGTGCCCCTTAGTATGTAATAGAATAGCCAATTCTAAGGAACTTTTCCACTGGTATTCATTATTTATTTTTTATAGTTTTATAATTATTTGCCTTTTTCCTGTCACTCTTTCCAGTTTTTTATCTAAAAAGCAAATGCTCTGTAAGGCTACAAAATTATTGTTATTGCTAATTTTCTATTTCTAGTAAGGTCCTCTCCTATTCATATTCGAGTCTCTTATTCAAATCAATATATGGTTGCTAGAGTAATTTGGACCCTAGCTACCAGATTGTTTTTAATGCAAATTGAAGAGCTGCTGAATAAAAAGCTAAATAACTCAAAAACCTTAAAAAAACAAAAATTAAAAATAATTGCAAATTGTCTCAGAATATCACTATCTATGTCATACTAAGGGGCAGATTTATCAAAGGTCGAAGTGAAAATTTCGAGCTTATTTTTGTGAACTTCGACTAGGGAATTGTCCAAATTCGATAAGAATTTGAAAAGAATTAGAGGACCTATTTGGCCAAAAAAAACCTTCGATTTAATTTCAATCTGTCTTTTTAAATTCAAATTTTGACATTTTTCAAATTCCACCCTTGATAAATCTGCCCCCAAAAGTTAACTCAAAGGTGAACCACCCATTTAAAAACTCCCCTAAATTCCCATAAATTTGAAATTTGACAAATCAACATGTATTAAAAAATCACATTTTTATAACTCGGATGAATTAAATCGACCCGAAAACCCGAATCGAGTCGATTTGAATCTAAAATATTTGTTTCGAGTTTTTTCTCTGAAAAAAACTTGCGTGTCAAGAAGGCTGCAAACAACTCCAAATTGATCCCTGGACCTCTCCCGATGAAACTTCAAAGGAGGCTGACACAAGCCTGGACCCATGAAGTAGTAAAGCCGGAGTCAGCTGGTAAAAGGTTGAAAAAGCTTACATTTTATTTTTCATAAATTAAGAACCAAGGCCTGACGTGTTTTGTGTCTATTAAGGACACTTAGTCATAGGCTGAACATTGAACATAACATACAGGATATTTAAAAGAAAGATAGCCAATGGGAAGTAAGTAGGCAGTGAAACATTCAAATCCTAGGATTCATTAGACACACCCCCTCTCCCATTGACTCAAACAGTAATTCGGCAGGTTTTAGGTATCTTAAATCTTAATTCGAAGAGTATGATATATCTCGAAAATGGAATTCAGTTTTTTTAAAAAAGCTCTAATCGAATTTGAATAACTCCCTAGTTGAATTTCACAGTTTTGACCATAAAAAAATTAGAAAATTTGAATTTCGAATTCAAATTTTCAGTTCAACCCTTGATCTTGATCTGTCCCATAGTGTCTTAGCAAATACAGTTATCACTACTGTCTATTTTGTAGCTGTGACAAGTTGCTGCTACTAGTAGCTCTGTTTGTCTTCACCCTTAGGTCTAGGGCCTAATTGCTCCATGTACCTGCAGTCAGGTGGAAGCTGTACTTGTCAGTGCAGATACACGGGGATAGATAGAGGGTTTGGTTATATATAATGTAAGAATATCGCAGAATTGTATCATCAATTTTTGCAAAATGTTTATTTGAATGTCAAATTTAATATTTTGGTAAAGGAAATTACAAATGGCCTACTCATCTCTTAGTGCCAGTGACATTCATTAGGTAACACCTTGTCTAAAAATTCATGTTTTTTTAATATATTTAAAACTCAAAAAATTTTAACTTATTAAGTGTAAAAACCACAAAAAACACTAAGGGGGTTATTTACTAAACTCCAATTTGTTATGGTCAGCGTTTTAAAGGGGAAATTTTTTTTTTTAGCTAGTAATTGTCTTTAGGGTAGAACTACATGGACGTTTTGGCATCTGATACCTGCTGTTCCAACACGTTGCAAGGAATCGCAGGCGTCACCTCAGATGCGCCAAATCTAATGTAAGTAATAGGAATGTTGGATCTTGTCGCAGCGTGCATCTGACACGATGCTTCCTCACATCGCATCAGAACGGAAGGTATCGGATGTCAAAACACCTGTGTAGTTCTACCCTTAGAGGTTTTAGAGAGATTCATATTTTTTAGTGCATTATTCAGTGTTTTTTCCCATACTTTTTATAATTGCATCTTTTAGTAATTTTCATGACATTTGTGACTTTAGAATGCCATGAGTTCGAGTTTAATCATGGTTTCAAAAGCTCTTAAAACACAAAAATTTTAATAAATGGGCCTCCACATGTCATATAGAATATTGTCTCGGACTCCTGTGCACTTATTATTATCTGTTCTGTATTTGAAATCCATAGGGGCAAATTTACTAAAGGGCAAAGTGACTAACGCTGGCGAAAATTCGCCAGTGTGATGTAATTTCGGTACGTAACTTCATTAGTGAAAGAGACTGATGCTGCCGCTCATTCGCACTCAATCACCAGACGAAGTTGCTTTCTGGTGAAGGGACGTAACTGCGCCAATTCACTAAGATGCGGATTTTACTGAACTTTACCTCTTGCGCCAGACTTGCTTCGCCACCTCAGACCAGGCAAGGTGCAATAGAGTAGATAAGACTTCCTCAAAATTTAGTTGAAAAATACTGGCGTCCTTTCCTTTTTTCAGGGTGATAGGTTGCAAAAGAGCGTAATTTCTTTTTGGGGTAAACGTCTTCCCCCCTACATTTCCTAACATATGGCACATAAACTATACACTGGGCTCATGTGTAGGGCATTATAACAACTATTTTAATAAGCTTCCCTGGGCTTGTGTAATGTAATGTATTTGCTGCAACATATACGTCCATTCAACTTTAACTTCCCGTATGCAAATTAGCCAACGCTAGCGCAACTTTGCTCTGCTTGCTGAATTAATGCTAGCGCAACTTTGCGAGCATTCGGTGCCCTGGACGCAACTTTGCATGTTAGTGAATTAGCATTGTCTGAGTGAATTTTCACTTGACGAAGTGTTGCCTGTGAAGCCGTCGCTGGCGAATTTTATCCGCTTAGTAAATTTTCCACCATAGTCTCTTACCCCATGTTCAGTTAAAAAATGAATCCACTTCTGACAAATCGGTAATTCTGCTGATTCAAGCATTCAAATCCTCTCCATAAACTAGTTTTAAAAGCCATGATTGTGTACTAAGTAATCAGTCTATTGAAGGTTAAGATGAAAAATGTAGTTACATTTTTACAAAAAAAATCAGGTTCCTCCAGCAGATCTAATATGACTTTGGATGCCTTTTGGAGTTCTTTACAATTGAAACCTCTGGGGGATGGCACAAAGCAAGAAAAATATTCATAAATGCTTTCATGCTTGCGTAAATGTAATTGCCAAATAATAAATACAGTTCAAGCAAATAGGAGCAGTAGCACACCTGGTCTCTCAGAATCCTCACCGGTGCTTGGGGTTAAAGGAGGACGGCACCTCCAACCAATGATCAATAGATGAAAACTCCAGCACACGAATGCTTAAGGGTTCATAACCCGTGTTTATTGTCAATGCCAAACAGGAAACAACGTTTCGGGGGTGTACCCCTTCGTCAGGGGTACCTGACGAAGGGGTACGCCCCCGAAACGTTGTTTCCTGTTTGGCATTGACAATAAACACGGGTTATGAACCCTTAAGCATTCGTGTGCTGGAGTTTTCATCTATTGATCAAATAATAAATACACCAGAACTAAAAAAAAAAAAAAATACTAGAAAAGCTATGAAGCATTTCTTATGCACAGAAAAGAATCAAAGAAAGAATTTACAAATTTTGATAAATCTGCCCTTATGGTTTTATATTTTCTTTACCGTGTGGAGATTTTTTGATAGAATGAGATGCGGCAATGCTTCATTGTGAGAAAAGTACTTCCAGCTGTGTGAGCAGCTTTTTTAGAATTATCTTCCCTCAACACTTTGTTTTATCTGGTTACATGACAGATTTGCTTTTATTGGATCCATGATTTATAAAGCTTTTTTAAATGACGAATTTATATGCATTTATATTTCAAAAAAAAAAAGTTGAAAGAAGCATAATAAAAATGTCTGGTGCCAGGCTGCTGTGGGTTGATGAGATCCTAGTGAATCTGCCACCTGTAGCTAGGTTTAGAAGTGACCCTACTATATTTAGACAGAACCTAATTTCTTCTAATAATGGGTGCTGAAAATACCTACTCGTATAGAAAGCATTTGAAAGGCTATTGTATTATATTGATCCCCTTATATATTTATACATAGTTATTATATCACCCATTAAGTGCCTCTTCTCCAGCGTGAACAACCCCAACTTGGCCAGTCTTTTCCTCAAAGATTTTCCATACCTTATACCAACTTAGTTGCCCTTCTCTGGAACCTCTCTAATTCAATAATGTCTGTTTGAGCACTGGAGACCAAAACAGTATGGCATATTCTAGATGGGGCCTTACCAGTGCTCTATACAGCTGTAGAATAACTACTACTCCCGTGAATCTATGCCCATTTTAATACAGCTCAAGACCTTATTTGCTGCTGACTGGCATTGCTTGCTACAACCAAGTTTATCATCAGTACCGTAACTAGAGGGGGGCGGGCCCTGGTGCGTGACGTACAGCCGGCCCCCGCCCCCTCCGTATGGCCTGCATTTCAGGGGCAGTCGGGCTGCCCGGGGGTCCTCGGGGGGTGCGGGCCCTGGCCAGCTCGCACCCCCTGCTCCCCCGGTAGTTCCGCCACTGTTTATCATCTACAAGGACTCCAAGGTCCTTCTCTATTATGTATTTGCCTAGTGCAGTCACATTAAGGGTATAAGTGACTTGGATATTTTTACATCCCAGGTGCATGACTTTACATTTATCAATATTGAATCTCATTTGCCACTTAGCTGCCCAGATTGGCAGTTTGTCAAGATCCTGTGCAAGAATTCCACATTCTGCAATGTTGCAAGTTTACATCTTGTGAAACCTGGAACACCACTGAAACAATGCAGAAATAGGGGATCTAGATACTGATACAGACATATGAAAAGGAAATTTATTGATTTTATTGAATGTGGCTACAGGTATAGGATTCATCTGAAAACCCATCATCCAGAATGATCCAAATTATAGGAAGGCCATCTTCCATAGAGTCCATTTTGATCAAATAATTCTAAGTTTAAAAATGATTCACTTTTTTTCTTTGCAATAATAAAACAGTATATTGTACTTGATCCTATCTAGACTGCATTAATCCATATTGGTGGTGAAACCATCTTATTGGGTTTATATAATATGTATTGCTTTTTAGTAGACTTAAGGTACGAAGATCCAATTTCGAAGTCCATAACCTTACTAAATAAGGTTGAATCATGGATTCTATTGTGGTTGGACTTTATTTTTATATAAATACTATATAATACTTTCAATTGGTCCTCATTATTTTTTTTAATAGATTTTGAAGTATTTACCTTCTTCTTTTGATTCTTTTCAGCTTAGTTTTTCCCATGTCCAGCAGCCACAAAACTATTGCTCTGTGAGGCCACTATTTTATAATTATTGCTACTTTTTATAACTTATTTTTCTATTCAAGGACCTCTCCAATTCATGTATCAGTATCACATTCAAACCACCCCCTGGTTGTCAATGTATTTTGGACCCTAGCAACCAGATACAGATTATACAAATAATAAAAAATGAAGAACAACAGGTAAACTGTGTTAGAATATTACTCTCTACATCATAGTAAAAGGTGAACAACCTGTCTAAGGAATTAGAATAATTAAAAAATAAAAACAAACAAATATGATTGTTTACCATCAACATGGATTTAGGCTATCATAAATTACAGGATGCTGTTTTATTTTTATAAAGAAAAAAATCAGTCAAAAATTATTATATTGCTTACTTAAATGGAAGACTATGGTAGATGGTATTCCTGCATTTTAGGATAACAAGTTATGGGATAATGAAATCCCTTGCATATAGTATATCATCTAGTGGGTATATCATCTAGTGGCCAGTCTAGGGGGTTATTTCTTAAAATTTGAAAAGTTCTCACTATTTTATGACAATTACTCCGACCAAATTCGCATGGACTTTTTGTCCCTATTTATCAATACATTTTTTTCCAGATTTTTTTCCGAAAATTTCTCGTGTTGGAAAAAAACTTGTTCAAATCTGAATTGTACAAATTTTTCTGATTGGTCGCCAAAAACATTTTCAGATTTGATGCTCGAAAACCTCAAAAGTTTTTTTCTACTAAAAAATAGTGTTTTCCCCTAAAAGTCCGACCAGAAAAATACTGATCTTAGTAAATAACCCCCCAAATGTTTCCTTTTCTATCAAGTGTAGTCCCTTCCACTTCCATTATTTTCTTGCCTACATTATTGCTACTATCACCCGTCTTATTCTTCTCCTTCACTTTTCCTTGTGATCCTCCATTCCCTCAAAGGCATCTAATTATTCAGGGAGTGAATTGAGGTATCTCAGATGGTTTAGGGTAGGACTAAACGGGCGAGTGATCCGATGCGCTGTGCAAAAACGCAGGCATCAAATCGGATGCAACGGAAATAAGGTAAGTGAATGCATTGTCGGATGGTGTCGCAGCATTGATCCGACACGCCTGTCAGATGCAGACGCTGCACGCTGCATCCGACAGTCGCGACGCGTCGGATCAACCCTGCCATTCATCCGACATTTTCATTACTTGCCTTATTTCTGTCGCTTTTGATTTTTGCGCAACACTTTGGATTGCTCCAAAATCGTCCGTGTAGTCCTACCCTTAAAGTCTGCATGTCATAAATATGCCAATTGCTTGAGGGAAGAAAATACTTCTCAACAGGTAGTTTGGTAAATGTCTGTGCAGTGTGCTGTACCCGCTGAGTGATCTTTTAATGAAAGGATTCTTATTGACAGCTGAAACGAATGAGCACAATAGGTGCGTCTTCACCTCTGAGAAAATGTTTCTAAAATGAGTCTTTAGTGGCTGTTAGAAATTAGCCTGATTAGGGATGCTGTGCAAATTACAAAGATTGGATGTAGAATCTTGAATAAGTCATTTGAAAAGAATTTTAGCAAGGCTGAGTTTTGAAAGATTGAAAGCAAAGGGCAGATTATCAGGACATAAATGTATAAATACACATTGTGACCCTACAGTGGACACAATTAAATAGACTAGATAGACACACAGGCAGACAGATAGTTACAGGCAGTAGATATTCGCCAAATCCAGGATTTAGTTCGGGCAGTATTAGGCCTTTTTCAGCAGCATTTGCCTGAATCCAATTGCCTGGCTGAACCAAATCTGAATCCTAAAAATCATGTGACTTTTCATCATGCAAACAATTACATTAAACATTATTTAACCTTTAATCCATCCTTACCCTAATTTGCAAATCAGGATTTGGATTCAGTTCGATATTCTTCTGTATATTTCATGAAGGATTCTGCTGAATTGGATTCAGTGCATCCCTAATAGGCAATGATCCAGAGGGACTTTCTGTTGTGCATGTATTACTTAAAATCAAGATGTCATGTTGCTGATGAGACATTCTTTATCCTTAGCTAGAGCAGCAAGTCTAGTTCCTGTAAATTACCCTTCCATCCATTTATTGTTTTCTTAGAAAAATAACATTACACGCTTATTTCAAGGAGAGAAAGAGCTCAAAGTAAAATAAGTACAGGTACAGTATGATAAATTCCTTAAATTTGAATAACTGAAGATTCTGTACTGTATCATAAAGTACAATAAAAGAAGTGCAAAAAATATGGTTCTTGTGATAAGACTACATTGCTGCAATAAAGGATTGTGAGGATGACATTTCACAGCCCAGTAATTGTAAACTAGGGCAGAAAAACATATAAGAACATCAAAGAATTCATGGAGCTGAATAGCTTCCTAAGGAAGAAAGAACATGGGGATAGCAAGCATAATATTTTTGCACAGAAAGTCACAATTGCCATTCCTCTCAACTGGAGAAAAAAGTACAACTTGATGAATTAAGTGCTAACAAGTGCAACAGGAGCATATCTAAAACACAACTATTTAGTCCTGAAATAAGTGTGAGAAAAAACTACTTCTCCTATCAAAGTTGAAATTCCAGCTAGTTAAATTCCAGTGGCTGGATTGACAGCTATAAAATTACATTATAATTTTAAATATTTAAATACGTATACTTAGTTCATTCTTATTTTAATTTTCTAAGAATAAACAGCTCAAACTAACTTTCGTTCAGTACCATTCACAGCGTCATGAAATATGTAAGCCTTTAAGTCAGCACTGGGCCATTTAAGCCAATGATTTAATTTAAATAAGTGTAGAGAGTACATGGTCATGCTGCTTCATAAATACACTTTAAGCACAGTCTCCTGTAAACCTCTTATTAAAATTTCAGATGCGAAAAGGGAGCAGTCTTGTATGGTTTCCCATGAGTACATCAAGTCCATTACTTGACAGCCCCTATCTTGCTAGTTTATCACAAACCGATGAAACATGAATACATTTAATGCCATTATCTGACTGCGGTATAGTAGGGGGATGTCAAAAGCCCTTTTTGGTGCTAAATGAAGCTAGCAATGACCTTTATCGAGTACAGTGTATTTATCAGTTTGTACAGCAGAATCTTTGCTGGAATGGTAACATGTTTGAGAATAATTTACTCTATAAAAAACTACCCAAGCTAAAAAGCTCATTAGATTTTGATTGTATAAGTTATGGGGGCCCAGCATACTCCTACTTTTACTTAGGTTTCTTTTATTGTAAATTTTTCACTGTATGTAATATTTATTGATACTCCTTTTAAGCCAACTCTAACTCTAAAAACAACTCCTCCTCACAACACCAAACACTGCCTAATTATAAGATTCTGACTAGTCAGAACATTGATCCATTAAAGTTTGTATTCTTTCCTCAGTTGTAAGCAGTGATGAGCGAAGCTGTCCTGTTTTGCTTTGCTGAAAAAATTGAGAAATTCTGAAAATTAGCGAAACCCATTGAAGTACTGTATATGGACATTTTTTGTTGAGTTGATGTTCTGCATTGTACAATTCTTGAACATTTTTTGTTGAGATGGTGTTTTTCGCTGCAAAAAACTATGGGCACTTTTTTCTACTTTTGGATACTAAAATGTTTTCAAGTCTTGTTCACTGAATCTGCAGTGTTGGAATTTACAAACTGGCATTAAAAATCGCTGAATTGCACTGAATTTAACGGGAAGTTGAAATTTCATATGTTATTGCTCTTTTTGCTACTATACACATGCCCTATATTGTTTGAGAGCCTCCTATCCACATTGCTACAACTGCTTTTTCAGTAGAAAAAAAGAAGACTCCCATGTTGCCAATTTCATGTCTGTGATATTTGACATTACTCCTGGTTGTCTGGTAGTGGTAACTACTACACTAGGGGAGTTATTTATCAAAGGTCAATATTAGAGTAATGTGAATTTTCAAGGGACCTCTGCCATTGACTTCTACATGAGCAGGTTTTAGAGGGAGAATAGTAGAATAAGAACAGTTTCCAGGGTGGAGGTGTGATAAATCTCACATTCGAATTCGAAATTCGAGTTGATGGTTTTAAAATGGAATTTGTGAGTTTTGACCAAAAAAAATTGAAAATTTTAATTTACCATTCGAACCTTAGTAAATCTAGCGCTAAATAACTATGTTGCTGTAGAATATTTATTACTATGCTAACTTACAAACACGGGCACTAAATTAATTATAACTGCTACTACTAATAATAATAAATATGACCACAATCAGACAATATCTAGGTGCTTGCTAGCAATT
This sequence comes from Xenopus laevis, assembly GCF_017654675.1. Taxonomy (NCBI): domain Eukaryota; kingdom Metazoa; phylum Chordata; class Amphibia; order Anura; family Pipidae; genus Xenopus; species Xenopus laevis. The sequence continues at coordinate 34,356,122 of NC_054384.1, read as the reverse complement.
GCTTAAAACAAATGCTTGAACAAATGACCATACACTATACATACAGGTTCTTATGCTCCCACATTTTCTTTAGCTAGTGTGGGAAACAGGTAAACCACTCAGAAATACCACTTGGAAGTTTTTATAGAGCAGGAGTGCCCATACTTTACTAATGTGGGGTCTACTTTTAATGATGTTGTCCCATTATGATCTACATCCATAAAAGCACTTAAATATTGATTCATAGGAAAATGTATATTGTTATATTTAGCAAACAACTATTTCTTATGTAACCTTAATAATAAATATCTGAATGAAATGCATGAAACAGGAGGGTGATTTAGACAAGCTGTTTGTTGACAGTGTCTTGAAATCTACTGATCTCCAGTTAAAAGTCTACTGGTAGATCCCGATATACCTTTTGGGCAACCCTGTTATAGAGTAAGTTATTCTCACAATTTGCTCTGAAACCTGCAGATACAATTAAGATGAATATTTGCAAATGGGAAAATTACAGCTTAACTCAAAATTCCACTTAAAAGATAATTTAAAGGTAACCATATTGATGTCAAAATTATGTTTTTGTAGTGTTCTTTGTCAGTCTTACTCTGCCACCATGTAAAGCCAGTTTATTTGCGTCTCAACATCAATTGTGTTGGAAAATGAGTTTTATGATTGCACGTCTCATTTGTACCACTCTCTGTGTTGCATTATATTATGATGAGTACTGTACCGAATCTTTTTGTTTGATGGAATGGACATTTCATGATACTAAGTGGTGGCTTATTCTGGATCACCAGTAAAAAAAACTACATGCTGCTAAATTGTTATCATAGAAAAGGGTCATTTGCCTTTTAATGACTGACCAACTTGGCTATAATAAATAGCAAAACTGACACTTGAAAATCTAAAATAGTTTGTTCAGTATTATATCTTTATTCTCATTCCTGTATTATATATAATGTTCGTTTGATTTAGATATCTGCCAATTTTAGGTGATGCTTTAATCGAAAATATGTTTAAAAAAGTTTTTTAACTTTTATTTTATGAAAATAGACAGTAAATTATAGAATTTCCTTTGAATAATTAGTGAACATTACAGGTTTGCTTTTGCATTTTGTTTACATTTAAAATTGGGGAAGAATATATTCAAAATGTGTTCAAAACATATTAGGGTACTTTTGTACCTTGTTTCTCTGCAATTTGCACCCAGTGCTCACAAGTGCAGAATGGAGTGCAGATAGTTGCATCTTTCTCAGAATGTGCAGCACCTCGTAACAGAGGGGTGTCAGTAGGGTGCAAATGAAACACTTCTGAGCACAAAGCACTGAAACTTTTGGAACACAATGCTCAGAAAGTTTAGGGCCTTAACATTGCACAGCAAACAGAGTTTAGTTCTCATGACAGTTTCCCTATCTCATTTAACACTACAATGAACACCAATATGTTTGCTTTGCAGCTGTGACTGATTCAAAAATCTGGGTCCTGGACAGGCAGGTTTTCCAGAACATTATGATGAGTTCAGCTCAGGCCCAACACCAAGAGTATTTCAGCTTCCTGCGCAGGTATGTTGGACCATTATATTTTATAATAAAGATTCTCATATTATAGAACTCAATGAGGCTGCTTTACTACTACAGTATTCTAATGTCAGTTGTAGTCACACCTCCACAGAAACCTCTAAGAAACTTTTAAGAAACCCACATCCCTAATGTATACAGAATTTAAGAACTGTCCTGTAAGAATATTTGCATATTTCAGTTATGAAGACAAGACCAACAAAATGTAAACAAGTATAAGAAAACATTTACCTACCAGTAATAGTGCAGCTTTGCATCTGAAAGAATTAGAGATCTGCAATAAATCCTTCCAGTTAAAAGCTTTTCTAATGTAGTAGCTAACTGTAATCTCTGTTTGCATTATAGCTCCCTCTGCATTTATTATTGATTTCCTATGTATCCTTCCTCCTGTCTCTCTCTAAGCTGAAACACATTATAAGCTACATAATGCAACTTGCCGGATAAGACATTATAGATGTGATGGGTTGGTTCATTAGCAGTGCCAGATAAAGCTGGGGGTATGGAAGGGGGGGGGGTCATAATGATTACAGCAGAGTTGCAAAGCTAAGCAACCCTTGACTACAAGAATAGAGCAGCAATGTATGAGTCTTCTGCAGCACTTTGCTTAAATGACCCCCTACAGGCTAATTTAACAGTTCCCTAAACTCGTTGAAGACAATTTCAAGGCACTGAACCAAAATGCTCATGCTTAGCAGAGAGTCTGGGGTGATTTTTATGTATCTGGGACAGTGGGAGTCTTTCTACATTACAGTTAAATAGTCTTGCGCCACTGTGATATGATCCAGTCTCTGTCAGTCAGCAGCTCCGGCTTTCAGGAAATCATTAAGGAATGTGGGCAACAGACATTACAGGAGAGAGAGTGGGTGAAAATCTATATTAACAGAGGCAGGGAGCAGGGAATGAATAACAGTGCTGTCAATGTCTATTTAAAAATCCTATACAGTAAAAAATAACTTTTTTGCCTTTTTTTTTTTAGTGTTTCTCTTTTAAAAGACTTGCCTGAAGAAAAGTTATCCAAGATTGTGGACTGCCTGGAAGTTGTACGTATTTTATTTCCTGTCTCACAAATACTAAAGGTTCTGCCCTTTTTTGATTATTTTCTAATAAAGCATTGACGTTCATGTTATTATACCCACAAAGGGGTATATTCCTTGTTAAATAGATAAAGGAGTTGTTTAACTTTAAATCTACTTTTAGTATGATGTAGAGAGGGGTATTCTGATACAAATTGCAATTGGTTTTCATGTTTTATTTTTGTTAAAGTTATTTAGCTTATTAATTCAGCAGCAATCAAGATTGCAATTTCAGCAATCTGGTTTCAAAATTACCCTAGCAACCATGCACTGGTTTGAAAATGAGACAGGGATATCAATATGAGAGGGCCTTAATAGAAAGATGGATCATAAAAAGTAGCAATAACAATCAATGCGTAACCTTACAGAGCATTTGCTTTAAGAAAGGGTCTGCGACCCCCCATTTGAAAGTTGGAAAGAGTCAGAAGAAGAAAGCAAAAAATTCATATGCTATAAAAAAGAAAAAGGAAGGCCAATTGAAAAGTTTCTTAGAATTAACCATTCTATAATATACTTAGGGGCAGATTTATCAAGGGTCGAATTTGGAATTAAAAAACACCAACCAAAATTTATTTAAAAAAAAAAATCAGTTTTTTTTGGCCGAATAGGTCAGTTTTTGATCGATTTCTAATCGTACAAATTGAAGTAATATCGCATTCGAATCGACGAATCAAAGTTTTTCCCCAAAAATTTTTTTGCTTTTTCACCAATTATGGTAAATTTATTAACCTGCGAAAATTCGCATGCGATGGCTTCACACCCATCGCTACACTTGGCCAGGCAAAAATTCTTTCAGACAATGCTAATTTACTAAAATGCGAAGTTGCGTCCAGGGTACCAAACGCTGGGGAATTTTCACTAGTGTTATGTTGGCAATCAAAGCGAAGATGCTCTAGTATTCAATTATGCCTAACGCAACTTTGTTAGAGGTCTTCGCTCAGGCTAATTTGCATACGGCGGGAAATTATAACATTTAATGGACGGATATGTTGAAGCAAATACATAACATTACACAAGTAAGTAAGGAACCTTAATAAAGAAAATAGAGTTGTTAAAATGCCCTACACATAAGCCCACAGTATAGTTAATGTCCCATATGTTAGAAAATGTATGGGGCAACCCCGTTACCGAAAACCCTTTTTAAGGACTTTTGCAGGCTTTCACTCTGAAAAAATGAAAAGACACCAGCGTTTTTTGGGACTTAGAAATTTTTTCCACTAAAAATTGAGGCAGTCCTATCTACTCTATTGCACTTCGCCTGGTCTGAGCTGGCGAAGGCAAGTCTGTCGAAAGAGGTAACGTTCAGTAAAATCCGCATCTTAGTGAATTTGCGGAGTTACGTCCATTACCTAGTGAGAAAAATCGCCTTGTGATAGAATGTGAATGTTCGCTAGCGTCTATCTCCTTTGCTAGCGAAGTGACGCCTGTGCTCGTTAGTAAATTGGCATGGTAACGAAATGACGACACACTGGCGAATCATCGCCAGCATTAGTCACTTCGCCCTATAGTTAATGTGCCCCTTAATAGGTTCTAGGAGGTCCCCCATAGGCTAAAACAGCAATTTGGCAGGTTTTAGATGGCGAAAGGTCAAAGTCAAATTTTTAAAGAGACAGTACATGATAAATTTTGTTATTCAATTATTTTTTCAAATTCAAATCGAATTTGGACTATTCCCTAGTCGAAGTACACAAAAATTAGCTCAAAATTCTAATTTTTTTTATTCAAATTTTTACTTCGACCTTTGATAAGTCTGCCCCTAACAGTTAATGTAAAGGTCAACCACCTCTTTAAAGCTCCCATTTCTACATTCAACTTTCTTGTGCCTAGTACTGAAAATATAAGAACATTTTATTTATTCATGCTAGATGCATGTTCACGCTGTTTGAAAAGTTAACAAAACCTTTTTCCATATATCTATCTAAATAAAACAGAAAAAATATAAAACGTCATACATATCTTACAGCCAACAGTATATGGCTGGCCGGGGGCATGGAGATGACAGTATATTGAGTTGAATATCTTGAATAGAAACAAAGCTATCTACTGAATTGCAGGTTTTTATAACTGACCAGAAACCCTGAAAGGGAAAGAAGAAAATAATGATTGAAACTGACATACTGAGGCAGCTCTCATCCAACAATAACTAAGATAAAGACACACAGACACATACTCTCAGTTTCATCAGCTCACCATAAATTAAGTATAAAGTCTGCTAAGTGGGTACTTATGGTGAGAGTTGACTTAAATATGTGGCATCATCTGATTAAGATATTCATTTTACTCACAAGTGGCAATCTGGTCAGGACATTTTTTCTTTAATTGGTTGTCCATTCATTTAATTACAGAAGGGCAAACAAGCACTTTCTGTGAGCCACAAAAATAAATGTCATTAAAATTCTAGTGGATTTACAGTGCAGCAGTGGAGTTCTGCTGACACAGTGGAGCAACACACTTCTCATCAAGAATAAAGAGAACAATTACAATCTAGTAGCTGGTGAGAGCACTGTTGCTTGACTAATTGTTTGTCCCACACCAAGCAAATTGCTCATCCTCCATCTGACACGTGCAAATAATTCAGTGAATGGGATGCTGAACTGAATATAGATGCTTTGTTAAATTCTAAGGGATGAACACAGCTTTGTTCTTCATATGGGCATTGTTTTTTGACCAAAAGTGCTGCAATTTATGAAATTATTTAAGGTACAATCTCAGGGAACTTGATGCCTATTGTCTGTGAAAATGCAGAAGAAAATGTAACAATGTGCTCTAGAATTCCACTCATTGAGTATGCAGTGACTTTAGCATGTTTATGCTCTAATTGTTTCATTGATGATTAGATCCTAATGCAAGACCCCTTCCAGACACACTCATACTTATGTATATATTTACATGTATGAAGATGGTAAAGAAGAACTGAAGCTTAAAGCTATGGTCACACAGGCTATTGACTCTGGTTGTAGTTAGCCTGCATATTTTTGCAGGCTCAGTGCCTTTGCTCAATTGATTTCAATCCGATCACCCTGTGTGCGGCCACACACAGACTGAGATCAGCCCCAAATACTGACCTCAGCTTCAGCTCTGCTGTGTGACAGTGACCCCCAGAAAACCTTAAACCGTGGGCTCACTTTCCAAACTATTATTCCGCCTCTCCACACTCAACCTCTTTATTCTCCTACAGGGAATGTAATAAAAGTTGCAAAGAGCAAAACAATTTGCACTAATAAGAATAAAAATCCACATCTCGCAATGTAATATTGTTCCTTAAACTGTTATTACATTGCGAATTTTTAATTTTTATTGCGCACTCTTAAGAAGTGCTTGAAGGTGTCATAATCTTTTGGAGCAAACATAACGACTTTTTCAGTAAGAAGTTTTATTACATTTACTGCGCATTGGCGCAAACTATAAAATTCGCAAACGGTCATCCACTGTCGGAAGTGGTCGCTAAACAGTTTCCGGGTTCGCAAAAGCTATATTAAGTTCACGCAAATCAAAATTTGTTTGCGCAAAGGCATAACTTATCGCATTGCGAATAGTTTTTCCGTTACCGACTTTTATTACATTCCCCCACATGTCTTTTATCTCTACATACTATATTCTATTCTTCCATTATTAAGCCCCTTAAAGAAATAGGGAATGACAATGAAATAGGCCAAATGGTTAGAAGCAAGAGGGTCCACTGACACCTGGGCCTACCGGGAGTTTTCCTGGTATCCCGGTAGGCCAGTCCTACACTACAGGCTGATAGGATTCAAATGAATGGATCAAATGCACTTAGCAGTTCCTTGCCTTCTTTTCTGCTAATTCACTGCACATGCTCTGTGCTGTTGTTAGTTACCTGAACTTAGGGACTGACTCACAATAAATTATAAATAGACAATTTAAAACTCCTCCAATACAAGGCTGATTACTAAAGAATTTTGTCATTGCATGGCAACTTGGAAAGCTGTGTAGTTTGCATAAAAATTTTATAATAACATCAGAACATATGAACCTAATTTTCTACTTGATGATTTGTCACAACCCTTAAGCTTAATTTCTCTACAGCTGCTCAGAGCCCACTGACCATGTGAGTCACTGACACTTCTAACAAAATCCAAACTTTAAAGTGCACAACTTTAAAGTTTTTAAAGAAGTTGTTCACCTTTAAATTGATTTTTAATGGGATGTAGAGGGTGATATTCTGAGACAATGTGCAACTGGTATTTTTTGATTATGTGTGGATTTAGAATTATTTAGCGTTCTGTTCAGCAGCTCTCCAGTTTTCAACAGCTATCTGGTTGCAGGAATTTCAACAGCTGTCTGGTTGCTAGGATCCATATTACCCTTGCAACCAAGCAGTGATGTGCATGAGAGACTGGGATATGAAAAAAAGAAGCCTACATATAAAGATAAGGTATAAAAAGTAATAATAAGAATAAAATTGTAGGTTCATAGAGCGATAGTTGTTTGGCTCTGGAATCAGTGACCCCCATTAGAAATCTGAAGTCAGAAGAAGAAGGCAAATATTTCAAAACATTGCTAAATAATGTCCAATATATAGCATACCAAAAGTTTACTTAAAGTTTAACTACCCCTTTCATCATTTCACTACACTAACTTTAGGTTTGTGCTGTAAGTTCAGTATATAAAACACAGCATTTATACCTATATATATATTTTTAGGGTTTAGTTCTCCTTTAAATAAGTTGCATGACATAATATTTCATCGATAAGCTCATCTTTCCTTTATAGTTGGCATCTCGGTGTCTGCTTCTGAAAAGCACACAGTTGTCTGCCCCCAAGATAATCGGAAGAAGCAATTAAATGGCAAAATTATTTTTCAGTCATTATTTGCATAATTAAATTTGGGGAGATCATTTAGTACAAATGAAGAGAAAATTATCCTGCTTTGGAAAATGAAATGACTTACAGTATAATATCAAGAACATTGTTTTTGTGAGATAAATTAGTGTGGGATGGTTGATTTTATTTGCTCTGTCTAGCATTAAGATCAGTCAGCAGAAAGATTTGCAATCAGGTTCGCTTTATCTGCTGATTGCAGAAGGTGCTCCATGTGCACTGATCTTATATGTTACAGGAGTGCTAGATTGCTACATAGATTAAGGCAAACCCTATCTATATTTCTGTACACAGAGCCCTCCTGTTCCCACTGGACCACTGATAGCTTTCTCTATCATATTTCTTTTGACAGGATTTTTATGACAAAGGGGATTATATCATCCGAGAAGGAGAAGAGGGTAACACCTTTTTCATTATTGCCAAAGGAAAGGTAAGAATGGGTTATTTAGGAATATAAAATATCTAATAAAAGTCTGAACTGTTTTTGATCAAACTAATAATTGTTATTGTTTTTTTTTTTACATTAATTTTTTTTTTTTACAAAAAAATCATGACAGCTGCGGCTGCTGGGGCAAAGCTACATTCATTAGAGGCAGTGAATGCTGTACTCATGAGCATTCTGAGCTGTGATTTATTACAGGTGCATTTGTTTAGACGCAGCAAGTTTCTTTATTGCGCGTTCAGATATTCATAAAACAGAGTTACGATTGGAACAGAAAATAAGGCACTTAGTTTTTCTGGCTCAGCATGTGTTTAAAGAACACAGAAAAAACACCTGTGTGTAAGAGCCGTTAGGGAGATGGTAAATGTGAAATGTTGTTGCTTGGGCTAAATCTCCTCCAGCATAGGCAAACAAATGTCCGAAATGTTCAATCTGCTAGTAAAACGTTTGAATTGTGTTATGGTGTGACATTGCCTAGTCCTTCGCGATTATGCAGTGTAAATGGTTTGCCAGTGGCAATTCGGACTTCAATACAAAGGTATTTTTGGGCATTTTATTGCCTGGAGGAGTGCAATGAACAAAATGTCCTGCGTGTCATCACCTTAAGAAGTGCAGCAAGTAGAGGAGAAATATGGGATGTAAAAAAAAAATGTTAGAAACATATATGAACTGAAATGCTGGAAAGGGATAGTGCAGTAAAGCAGAAGAGAAATACAAGAAAATAAAAGGGGAATGAAAGACAGACACTAAACGGTAGGATACTAAACATTTTATATAGACCCATAAGGTATGGGGGAAATCTTGAATGATGGGTATATTTTTTTTATACAAGCACTGTGGAATATGTTGTTGCAATATTTATTTATATATATATATATATATATATATATATATATATATATATATATATATATATATATATGTGTGTGTGTGCGTATACATAAAAAGTTGCTCGAGAGTAGGTATGCACACTGGGATTTTAGTAAAAAATCTATTTTATTTACTCAAACGTTAAAAAGAAACAGACCAACGTTTCAGTACCCGTGCATTCCTACTCTCGAGCAACTTTGTACAAATGCCAAGGAATAGCACCTGGGTCTGATACATACCTGCATGGGAGTGCTTATACCTATGGAACTTGTGTGTGTGTGTGTGTATGTATATATTTAATATATATATATATATTATAATAATACCGCCATGGCCCTTTACCCTGAGTAACTTGCGTACCAAGCAAGGGCCTTGTTGGTGCTGCATTAGTCTGCTGATAGATCAGAACTTCCTTTCTGATCTGACTATTGTATTGTGTCACCTGTTAGAATTTGCCTCCTTGGCTTTTAATGATTATACTGCATTTTATTAATTTGCCTTCTTGATTTTTAGGGGCAGATTTATCAAAATATGAGTTTGAAATAAAAAAAGAAACACAGATGCAGAAAAAAAAATGCTGGCAAAACATGTGCATTTTTTTTAACTAGATTTTTAGAGAATATTCCCATTGACTTCTATACAACCTCGCCAACTTAATGAGTTTTTCTGGCGACTCTCCTCATTTTTTTTTCCTGTAATAAATTCCAAACCAGGAAAAAATGCCAACTCGAGTCTTGATAAATCATGCTTTGTTGTCTGTTTAAAATCATGTTTGTTGGTTTGGAGTGGAAAGATACATTTACCCATTTTATCATCACAAAGTATACAGTTTTCTGGGGTCTTCTAAATGCTAGGCCCATGGTACACGTGTGTTAATTTGCCAGTGTAAAAACAGCGGTGGAGAAACGGCAGAGCCATCCTTGTTCTGTTTTGTATGTGTAGTGAAGCACATGCCTAGAGTGCAAAGGTGAAGGATGCTGGGCACTTACCTCTTCCATCCACCCATAGTCCAGGCCCTCTTCCGCACAATAAACATCATATGTGAAGAATCTTGTACACAAGGGAGGGGGGAGCTTGCCTAAGGATCTGATTCACTCTCCCTTTAATCTGGAAGAAAGCTATGCAGGGAAAAGAAAAGCAAGTGTAATCAATGAAAACACTAAATTTGTTAGAGACATATATTCTATTAATTGCCTGTTTTTTTGGAGGGAGAGGAAACCTTTAACTATAACAGTTTGTCCTTATTGACTAAAATCGTTCATGTTTACAAACGCTCTGCACCAACTGACAGATGACAAGTAGGATTCAGTTTCCCTCCACAATCTATTAGTTGGACTTCAAAAGTGCTCATATTGTAGGGAAGCTCCTTCTGGTGTTGATACAAATTAAATGTACTTGGAGTTCATATGTGCCAGTGATCTGCCAGTTCTTCATCAAACTAATTAACAAGCTAGCAGCAGCTGATGATACTGTAGGTTTGTGTGGAAATAAGGAATGCAAGAAGGCATGAATAAACCTGCTAGGGCAGGCCCAAGGGAAAGCCTGGAAACAACGTGTTCCTGGCACATCAGCCAATGCTTATTTTTCAATACCAACCAGTTTTCTCAAGGATGAAATAGGGGAACCTGTAAATTGCAATAGAAACGTGTTAGATTTCTTGTTTTCAGTATATATTTACACACAGAAAATTGATACTGTTGTGTGTGTACAAATATGATCAGCTGATGAAGACAAAAGGAATGGAAAAACACATGCAAAAACATGCCTTACCTTTTATGTTGATTTGCATATTATTGGTCCACTATGCTCAGGTGCCCGTAAGTGTGACCTGCAGAGGAACTGACCAAAACTTGCCATAACAGTATATAAACCTCTGCATGCCAGCAACATCAGCCTTTTTATTATAATGTAATCACTCCTGCATTACTCATTATTGCACTGAGCATTTGAACTGTATTCTTCTCAGGTGTGTGTAACACAAGCAGTAGAAGGATCTCAGGAACCACAAGAAATTAAGACTTTGGGAGTTGGAGACTATTTTGGAGAGAAAGCATTGATTAGGTAAAATTCTCTCTTATTATATACTTTAAAAACAATAAATTAGGGACACTAGATTGGAAAAGTATTTGCGAGAAGTATTGCATGTAGTTATGAGCGAATCTGTCCCATGCACAAAAAATTCAGCAAATGCACTGAAGTCATTTAATGATTTATGTGGCATTTTTTTCCACTCAAAAGGCACTGAATGTTTTTTTCACAGCAACCTTTTTTTGCAAAAGTCAATGGGCATTTTTTCACACTGACTGTTTTTGGTCAAAATATATTCGAGTCAAAGGGATTTTTTGAGTGGAATTAACAGATGCCAAGTTTTTGATGAAAATGTTTGCTTATCACTAAGGGGCAAATTCACTAAAGCGTGAAGTGCCTAATGTTAGCACAAATTTGCCAGCGTCATGTCATTTCGTTACTTCGCCGATTTACTAATGGGCGCTGGCGTAAATTTTACGACAGGTGAAGTTGCGCTTTGGCGAAGGGTCAATGTAACTACGCTAATTCACTAACTAGCGCATTTTACTGAACGTGACCTCTTGCGCCAGACTTGCCTTCGCCACCTCAGACCAGACGAAGTGCAATAGAGTAGATAGGGATTGCTTCAAAAAGTTGAAATTTTTTCTAAGTCCCAAAAAACGCTGGCGTTTTTTCCTTTTTTAAGGGTGATAGGCTGAAAAAGATCGTACTTTTTTGGGGGTACCCTCCTTCCCCCCTACATTTCCTAACATATGGCACCTAAACTATACAGTGGGCACATGTATAGGGCAATATAACAACTCTATTTTATTTTATGAAGCTTTCCCAGGCTTGTGTAGTGTAATGTATTTGCTGCTACATATACGTCCATTCAACTTTAACTTAGCGCCATATGCAAATTAGGCATCGCTAGCGTAACTTTGCTTTACTTGACGAATTAACACTTGCGCAAATTCGCTACCGTTTGCCTCCCTGAGCGCAACTTCGGATTTTAGTGAATTAGCGGCACCCTGGCGAAGTGCGGCGAAGTACGGCGAAGGCGTCGCAAGTGCATTTTCGCTGCTTAGTGAATTTGCCCCCAAGTGCATAGTTATACGTGTATGTGGAAAGAATGGATTGGGTAAGAAGATACCAATGAGGAGATATTGTGAAAGTAATAAATATTGTAAGTTTCCCCAGACAGTGGCTGCCAACAGTTTTTGCTGTTTGGATATAAAATGCAATTGTTTACCCTTACATGTATCACAAGAACTTGTATACACCCATTTCAACAACTTTTGTGGTAATTCCCCCCCCCCCCCCAACATGAATTCAAGGAATAGAACAGGGGCTGAACGTACTTTTTGCTTATTGTTTTAATCACAAAAATCTGTTTTTTTTTTATTTTAAAATTTAGGTAATTATTAAATTACAAGGGCACAGATAGTTCCCTGCATAAGGGAGGGGTTTATATACTGGCAATCTAATTATCTACCTTGCAAGGACCACAAATGGAAAAAACAAAAGAAGAAATTACGCAACAATTGTGTGAATAAAATAATAGACAAAAAGTATATTCAGTACAAGCCCTATATACTGTATATATATATATATATATATATCTATATATATATATATATATATATATATATATATATATATATATATATATATATATTTCCGAATACTATCAAAACCCCTATAGCTGATTGGCTATTAGGTTTGTGGCAATTCTATGGTTTTAACCTTGGCTTGGTCAATATGTGGCATAAAAAAATTGCATCTGACCTTAAATTGTTAGCCATTGCAGTCAAGCACACAAAAGCATTTACAAATAATACACCTCAGTTGAAGGAGATTTTACTTGGGTCATAGCTTTCAGATACCCTATTTTAAGTACAGAACAAATGTTGCAAATTTATTAAAATGCCACAAGTTTTATAAGCCTAGTCTCGTTTTGAGATAAAGGGATAATGGAAAAAATATTGGATCCAAACAAGGGCGTGATCTAAAAAAAAGTCTTAACTGTACTGTACTGCATCAGCCTCCCTCTTTAAATGGTAATGTTGGCGTTCGCAGAGATGTACACTTATTTAAAGTCCTAAGGAATAAAGGGGGGGAATGTAATTAAAGTTGCAAAGAGCAAAATAATTCGCACCAATAAGACTAAAAATCCACATCTCGCAATGCAATATTGTTCCTTACACTGTTATTGCATTGTGAATTATAATTGCGCAATCGTAATCTTTTGGAGCAAATATAATGACTTTTTCAGTAAGACGTTTTATTACACTGCATTGGCGCAAACTATAAAATTTGCAAAGGGTCTTCCACTGTCGGAAGTGGTCGCTAAACAGTTTCGGGGGTTCATTCAAATATTAAATTTGCACAAAGCAAAACTTGTTTGCTCAAAGGAATAACTTTTTGCATTGCGAATAGTTTTTCCGTTATCGACTTTTATTACATTCCCCCGAAAGTGTCTTGCTGTAGTTGTTTCCTTATTTGTTATATTAGGGGTTAAAGGGGATAATTAGCAATACATGTCTGAAGTAATTTAGTGTGTGAAATGAATGAGGTAGCACATCTTTCAAAGTATTAGATATGGGATTATGAGGGCTCTGGGCAATAGAACAGTGAGGAGATGTTTAATATCCTGTTAATGTTCAGAATTGGGTGCATTATCTTTTTCCACACAAGTGGGATTTGGGGGCAATACACTACTGTTACTAAAGACAAAAATGTGTTGTGGGAACTGAAATGTATTCTGATCCAGATCCCACTTCCATTTTGGTCATTAGTGATAATAATTATTACACAAATTTACATTTAGTTTAAATGATGCAAAACGGAGAGCGGGAGACTAAGGCCAAATCCTGGTGTCTCTAGCTACTTTCTTTTATCTCCCTTATATTAAACAGTCAAGGGAATGTGCGCACTGCGCAAGGCAAGGTGATGTTACAGGAGGAAAATAGAGTTAATATCAGAAACACTATTAACTGAATATGTGACAAATACTGTATGAGAAGGCTCTGTTTTTTTTATCTCTGCCTTGTGTTCTTGCCACATCAAATCACTCCATCAAGTTTGTTTCAATCATCTGATCGATAATGGGATGATTGAGGATGTGAAACATAGCTAATGGAATCTCTAATGCTTAATTTCTCACTGTGATCATTTTTTGAAGTGAGGATGTTCGTTCTGCCAACATCATTGCTGAAGAGGATGACACGCAGTGCCTTGTCATTGACAGAGAGTAAGTATAGACCTGCAAAAAAAGTGCTTTCTCTCTCAAAATCCTGCACACACCATACTCTACAGCCAAAAAAAAGTCTTAGCAATGTACGAAATAAAAACAGCAAAAATGACAAGCAAACGTTGAAAATGCCGTCATCTGAAAAATAAAGGTAATAAGAATAGAATAGAAGTTATAAATGTTTCTTAATTTTTGGCAAATTCTGCCTGTAGATACTTCCCAATCAAAAGTGATGCATTAAGCTTGAGCAAAACAATTCTGCTCTCATAGTCTGTGTATTCAGAATGGTAAGGGCAAGGCCAGACGCTGGAGTTTTTGTGGCGTTTTTAAAAAAGAACAGCCAGGCGTAAATATGCATAAACTGCACTACCACTGAAACTAATGGAAAACACACTATGGCAATTCACACAGGGCACTTGCAAGCTGAAATCCACCACAGGACGCCAGTATTGCCATTTTTTAGCAGAAACGCCAATACGTCAGGAAACTACCAGATCAATAGACTCTATGGGATCTGCATATTTGAAACCACACTTTGCGTAAATACGCAGCGTATTTTAAATATGGTGTCCAAATTTTCAATGAGAACAATGAAAAGTTCATGTTCTGAAAAGAATCCTACGTTCTGAAAAACGCATGTTGACGGTCGCATGTGGTTTCAGTGGCATATTTATGCCTGGCCGTTCTTTTTTAAAAACGCAACGTAAAAACGCCGCAAAAATGCCACATCTGGCCTTGCCCTTAGGGTTCTTCTTATATATAAGCAGCAAGCCAAAGGTACTGGCACTACCCATTCCCACACCTTCAATGTAGCTTCTTTGAGTAAATGATGGTGACACTTGGATTAAAAGTTCCCTTTTCTACTCCTTGCCAAGCTATCAATATCCTTTTAGGATGCAAATCTCAGTAATGAAGGTTTGAAAATGCTAATAATAATTTTGAAGCGGTGCATGACTTTTTGAATCCATTAGACCCTCGATACATTGGACACAGATCATTAAAACAATTGTATTCAAAACCAGAAAGCTTCAGCTTTATACAGAAAAAAACATATAATCAGATCTTCATTATTCAAATATTTATTTATTTATTATTCAAATATTTCCCTATATTTTTCAATAATGCATTGAGTTTTCTAAGTTATTGTTTGGAATCTTTCATAAGTATTACACTGGGCACCTTTTGGCAGTGCAAAACCTGCTGATCCTGATCTATATTAGTGTATACTTCAGTAGTAACATTTCACAACACTCTATTTACATGACTTCCTTGTAAAACCATCCCATGTTTTGCGGTTAGTAATTAAAAATCGCCTTTATATCTTATCAACCTATTTTTATAATTCTGGACTTTTGCTGGTTTGACTTGTTCATTAAAACTAGGACATCTGTTGTAATGTCTTATTTGGAGACTCAGGCCAATTATTCATATAATAAAAGTTGATAAATGAGCCATCTGTATGAAACAATACTTCATACCTAGAATATGTTCTTACGCCCTTGACATCTAACAATTAGAATAATATAATAATTTATGTATAATAAAAAATGAACAATTAACTGCTACATGAAAAAGTTCTTTCTACCTAGAATATTTTCTTACTCCATTACCAAATCTTATTGAGAATTTTTAAATATATCTCGTAACACCCCAAGCAATGACTCATAATGTCTCATAATTCGATTTTATTTGTTATGGGGCTTACAGTTTATATTTGAAATGGAGAGGTAATAAAAGCAAGTCTAGTATAATTGCTTCATTTGTACTTCTAACTTGTTAAAGGTACAATAATCTCTAATTACTTTTGCTAAATGTGAGCAATGCTGAGTAAACAACTCAATGTAATGTTTAAATTACATATTGTGGTTGCTGGACTTTATCTTTATCTCTACCAAGACAACTGTTGAAACAAACTGCACAATGTGGCATCATGGGATATGTTACCATCATGGGGTTTGTAAACATCCTATTTACAAGGCCATGACAAGGGGACTCCTCAACTGACCCTTCGCTATCAGTAATCCCACTAAACCCCTATTGTGACACATCTTAATGAAACACCAGGAGCCACCGCATTTATTCACATTTTATCAAATAAATAGGACCTTGCCAGCCAGAATTCCATAAAAGATTGCTACTATGCTCTGAGTTTCCTCAGTGAATATGTGAGATCAACACTGTGTCATTATATCCACCACTAAGTATTAGACTGCCTCTACCTACAGAAAGGCATGGTCCCCAAAACTGCTACCAACAGGAGCTGCATCCCCCACCATGAGAGAAGTTCAGCAGCCCCGCTGGCGGCCCTGAATCTGCAGTGTCTCGATGATAGGAAATCCGAGCAGGCTGTCACCTAGCACAAGCAGTAGTAGCATCTGTATCAATCAACCCACTGTGCTGTCACAGGAGAGAGCCTCCGTTCTCCCTCTCCTTAAATTTCCTGTGCAGTACTCTGGCAAGGTCCTACCGCTGCTGCTACAAATAAAACTTAAAATATAATATCATATGTGCTCTGTTTTGATCCAGAGAAAGGCAAAAAAACAGTCTGAAGCTAGTGCCAATTATGCCTCAAGAGGGAAAAAATCCCTTCCTGACCCCAATGGCGATCGTTAACATCCCCTGGATCAAACATTTGACATTCATTTAACATGAATGATACCATGCAGACTATCACATTTTTTCTTTGTAAACAAAAACCACAATATAATAGTGCATGCAAGAAAACATCTACATTAGGTTATTAATAGATAATATGAGAACATAAACTGACATTTCTGATCAGACTGATCAGTAAAAAATTCAGATTATTGGTAGATGGCAGCCCAGAAAACCTGCACAATTAGCATCAGAATTTAATAATCAGCCCTTTAGCATCAGGATTTATGACAGGCAAATCTCATTTTCTGCTTAATAATTTTCCACAACCCCTATGCTTAGCTTCTCAGCAGCTGTTAAAAACTCAATTATGTGAAAAAAGTGACACAGTGGCACAGAATCTCATACCAAAATTCTATATAACTTCTGTGCTAGCCAGTGCTTTTCGATTTACTGTATAAAGGTTTTCCTTATCTTCAGTATTATATTTTTAAAACCTCTCATATTATATTAGGCTAAAAGCACCACTAGGGAATATACTTTCTGCAGAGATGGGTTAAGAGAATTCTGTATGACTGACTAAGTGAAACCATCCTGTGCTTCTGGGTTCGTTTTTTTTTTTTTTTTGTTTACTATAGGAATCTGTAGAAGCACTTTGTATCTGTTGGAAGTAAAATTACCACAGGGCATGTAGGCTCTACGTTTACTCTTACCAGTTCCTTTCTTCGTTCCTTTGTTAAGAAAAATCGACAGAAAACTGTAGTCTGTAGTTCCTCTTTGCTCACATTTTATGCCTAAAGCAGAAACATTTTGTTTCTTTGGCAAAACAGTTCCTTCATAATAATAACTATAACTGCATGCAATAAATAACTGAAAAACGTATACACCTGTCATCTTCAACAGGTTTAAAAATTAAAAATATTGATACGAAAAACCAATATTTCAATGGTCACTAGGAACAATAAATAAGACAGGCATGTGCTTCTGTACCTCCATTTTTGGCACAGTTGTTTTTTAACTGTTAGCTGTACTTTAACTGTAGTTCCCAATGGAAATAGTAGAAACCTACAGAATAGATTTGCTGAGATAAGAATCCTCTTGTGACTGGATGCAAGCACCTATCAGCCATCTACATGGATGAGGTTGCTAGTGCAGCTGTTGGAGGACCAACTTCAAAATCCTTTTCCCAAACTAAAGGTATTGATATGAGCAGGCAGGTATCCAAATACTTTTGGCCCTCTAGTATACAGTTATTGAGCCTAAACCCTAGGCTCCCAATTTTTAATTTCAGAAGCACTTAGAAATGATAGGAAAATACTTACAATTAGCTAGATGATGAACCCCTATCTGCCGTTTGCAATAGAGATGATTATGTCTATGTGATATGCACCTCAGTGTTTACAGATTGATTTTCTTTTTTATTTCTTGCTTAGTACCTTCAATCAGATGGTTGGAACTTACCAAGAGCTACAGACTTACCTTCAGCAGTACGTCTACCAGCTTGCACTTAATGACCATGATAGAAGGAATGCCAGGTAAAATTATTACTGTATTATTCTGATTTGTTTTTTTATTGTGAGTCCTTTGCAAAGGCAGCCGTGTTTTAGAGCTTTATGACAGATAAGCTCGACCTCATACATTCCAAGTAAAGAAAAACTTTTACATAAAACAGAAAATGATTTTTAAATTCATAGCTTTTGCCTTCTTGACATTATTGCCCTTTTAGCAATCTTAAGCAATATCAGAAAATCTATAATTGTTGGAAGAGTTAAAATATATCACATTCAAATGTACGCAAATTATTGCACATATGTAGAAATAATTGGAAATTAAATGGCCATTTCTTTTTGGTCGAGAGAGGTCTGCCAATTACTATTAAAATTTGTAATGCATAATAATTAATTGTTTGAATTAGATAAAAACGTATTTCAAGTCTGTTCATTAGATACTATTTGAAAATGAACAAGTGCATTTTTAATTGCCTCCAAATGACTTTTTTCCGTTGAAATGTATGAATGGAATACAATTACATGTGTTGGTATGAAGAACGTTAAAAATTAATATTTTAAAATTGCAAGTTCCTTTTTAATTCTAATGCATCTGTAAGAGTACTTTTTCTTACTGGCAAGTAATTTTTCCTGTACTGGCAAGTGGCTACCTAGGTGAAATTGTTATGAAGAAAACTGAAGGATTCTCATTAATTTCAGAAGGTAAGGAAAATGTATATTTGTCAGCAAATAGCTTTTTACCTTCGGAATTCCAGTGTAATCGGGGGGACGACGACTGTCCATTGCAGTTTGCTCAAGATGCACCAATATGGCTGCAAATTAGCTATTCGATTTGTCTGCAAGCAGTAGGTTTATCATGTTTTTAGTAGGCATGCCAATTTTAGTAGAGGTGACAGATTACTTGGCCAGTCTTCAATCCATTTTTTAACAGACAGTTGTAATGTCAGCAATTGTGAGTGACTTTGTGGCCTAAAACATTGCTGTTTGTCTGTGATCTAAGTAGTGATGAAGTAATAAAGGCTCCTTAATCTTGACTTGATGGTGCTGTTAGTCAGTATTTTGCTACTTAATGTTTTAAGAAAGAAATGTCAATCCACTTAATTGTCTTCAAATGGGATTCATTCCATATTTTATGCAGAGATTTACAGGACAGAAAAACCACAACATTCTGGGATTCAGTCCACAGAGCTTTTCTTGCAGCAATTAATGTGTTATTAACGAAAAACAACTGAATTGATGCAATTGGTAGATGCCTCCCTGAGGTAAATTTCAATAAAAATTTTGACATTCTCTCACGGAGATAAGATAAGCAAATGGCATAGATTACCACATTCATGTGTGAAAATTCCTCCTTGGGAATGACTTAATATCCTCTTCAATGTGGAGTCTTGTATCTTTGCACCCTATCTGGTCTTCAACTCGTCCACTCAGGGTCGGAACTAGGGGTAGGCAACCCTGCTTTGCTTGGCCTTTAATTTTATAAATTTTATAAACTGCCTGTTTCAACCCCCTCTTGCCCATGATTCTTACTGCAGGCATAAGCACTCCCCACCTCCCTGTGCTGGCACAGGTACATATTTGTGGGCAATATCTTAGCTGCTGCTTGCACAGGAAAACAGATAATTAGGGGCAATATGATGGGTTTTTTGCTGCTACTAGCACAGATACATATTTGGGGGCAATGTGATGGATTTTTGGCTGCTGCTGGCACAGGTACAGATTGGGAGCAATTTGCACAGGTACATGGGGCAATATGGTGGCTGCTGGCACAGGTACGGTACACAGATGTTTGGGGCAATATGATAAATTTTTGGCTCCTGCTGGCACAGGTACAAATTAGGGGCAATATGATGGATTTTTTTGGCTGCCGCTTGCATAGGTACTGGTTGGGGGTAACAATAATGCAGGACTGGGTGGGGGGGCACTGATTGAAGCCCTTGCCTGGGGTGCCAAAATACCTTGGCCCGGCCCTGCGTCCACTAGAAGTCCCTGTGCTAGTGGTTTCCAACACCACAGGGTCCTAACCCTTCTGTTTCTCCTCTATGGAACTAGGGCTGCTCACTTCATTTCCTAGGCCTCCCTTTCACTCATAGAGCTCATACCACTAGCTAAGCCTAATCTAGTGTTGAACCAAAACTGGAAACCCTGGGCCTGTATCAACCTCTTAGTGAGGTGAGGTCCCAGGAAAGACCCTGAGCACATGGTGCTCTACCCTTTTCTATCAGAACATACTGCCCATTACTGGAAATGCTTTGGGCCAATCATTATCTGGGTGAACAAATGACCCTAGGGCATCCAAACAGCTAATACTGCCTGTATAGAAACCCACAGAATTCTCAGGGTCTCTACATGATCAATAGAATAGACTGTCATTATAACCAAATGTAGAATAAGTATAGCATGTGAACTGTACCTGGGTGTGCTTTTCTGTTTACTTTATGTTGCCCTATAAAGTCCTAAGCCTGGAACACCGCCTAGACAATCTGCCTAATAAATGTGGAACCCCTCTGAAGACAGCCATGTATTAGGGCTTTCTTCATGATCAACTGTTCTGGGATTTTACTGTGGGCCAAAACATACAAAGTTAGCAATGGATGGAGGACACACCAATTTAGCAAAATATTCAGTAGAGAAAAATATGAGGTGCAGAAACCAAAATCGCGGTTGGCACCCTAAATTCCGAACCAATGCTAAGCACCCTGTTCTCGGCTCTTGCTTCTGCCTTTAACAGCCGCCTTTCACCTCGGGAGGAGCCCTCGGCTAATCGGATGCCGCCAGGTCTTATTAAGAGAGGTGCCAAGCGAAGAGTTCTGAACGAGCAAAGGGGCACGATAATGCAAAGTCTTTTGGGCAGACGGTCACGGTACAAGGCGTAGACAGAAATCTTAGTCAGATCAGGCCGGGTCAGGGCAGGCAGAGTACAAACGGAGTCAGGCAGGCAAGGGTCAAACCATGAGATCAATCAGAAGGGATAAGCGAAGTCGGATACCAGTCAGGGGTCAGGATACAGAAGTCAGAATCGTCAAAAAACCAGGCAGTGGTCACAACAGGAATCAGAATCAAATAGAATAAAGGGTCAGACCCACCAGGAAATCACTAGAGATTATCCTATAACGGGCAGTGAGAAAGAGTACATTGGCCCTTTAAATAATCTAAACTTTCGCACCATTACGCCAATAAATCCATCAGACGTCGCGCCGCGCATGCCCTAGTTACCGGCGCATTCAGGCACAGGAGGACGGTGAGGCGAGCATCCCCGCCGATGGCACAGTGGGCGTCCCCGCCGCACCATTGGATCACCACGGAAGTAAGTTGTTACAATGGCCTTATGGACTATGGCCTTTGTCAAGGGGATTTTTGTTTTCTTGCCGAAAAGTTGGTGCTATTCTCATTCTCTTGGTAGGTGTATCCGTTACACGTTGTCCTTTTTTGCCAAGCAATGCTACTGGGTGGTATATATGTATTTGAATATATGATGTATGTATACAGAATTTGTTAATTCAACACTGAATTGTTCTTGAGATTTATTTTGCATAACAGTAAAAAAACTTTTTTATATACCACTCTTGCTTTTGAATTTTTGTATTTTTTGAACCTATGGATATATTGTTTAACTGTGGGCCCCCAGTCCTCCTCCTTGAGAGTGACAAGTGTGTGAAGGGTTTCTATATTACTGAGATCTCTGGTGTGTCATATGCATCAATGGGATGATTGATTTAAAAAAAAAATGCAGAACGCTAATTGGAATTTATGATTATGACAACTTTGTCAGTGTTACTACATAACTGTGGTATCATAAAGGATGAGCCAATGTTATGTAGACTGATGCAGAATACAGTTAATAACTTTGACAGGAACAAGAATACTACTGGGTATTAGTTTGAAAATATGCACAGTGGCTACGCTTTAAATTTTCTCACACCTATTAATAACTGTAGGAAGAGGCTCAGACACATCATTATGCACCAGGACTATACATGCTTCCATTCTTAACCATGTAGGAGCTGTGAATAGCATTATGGCATAAGTCCCATGGTTGCAAGCAACATTTGAAAGGTCATTTTTTCTAAAAGCGTTCTATTTGTTTTTCTATTTTGGACTCAAGCCAAAGTTTTCAGAGTTCCAGGCTTGCTATTGTGCATAGCTATGTGCTATAAGCACTGTGTGTCCTGAAACAAAATAAAGGGGATTAGTATTTATTATTGTTAAAATTCTTGTGAAAAACAAACATATTGTCATTTATGAATTTTATATTTGTTCAAATTTTGATACAAAATTTCAGAGGATGACAGAAGAGTTCCACGTTACAAGCGAGGAATATCATCATACTAAATATTTGATTCTGTGTATTTTTGAACTTCAGGCGAAAAAGCCTTCATCATTCAATGTCCCGAGATAATTCAGAGGTCAACCAACTGAGAGAAATAGTTTCTAAATTCTCCAGCACATCTCCCTTTCGATATTTGGATGTCATCACTACTCTTGGAACAGGAGGATTTGGACGTGTTGAGCTGGTGAGATTACACTGTCCCTTATTCTCTCAGCTTCTGTTCACAGGTACAAAAAGAGGAATTGGCACACAAATTGCGTTTGAGGTAACCCTCTTCTTTAAGGGTGAAAATTGCTGCACTTGAGTAAGATGATTACCCTCTGAAAGATTGTGCCTTCATTCTCTAGTTATCCATAAATTCTGTAGAGTGTTATCCCACAAAGTATTCCAAGTGCCAAGCACTCTTTTTGCATGGACTATAGTGGCCTGAGATTACCGCACATCGTATAAAGTTAAGTATATGGTTTTCAGAAGTTATTGTAGTTCAATGTTACTTTCCTCTGTTCACGAGTCAGCATCTTCATTCTTCAAATACAGTCTCTACATAAAATGGTCAGTGGCTGAGAACAAATTGATGCAGGCTGTGTTTGATATAAACACTGAAACTACTGCCTGCATGAGAGCATATAGGGACAAAAAAGAAATTATAGGATGTATACAAACCCTAACATTGCACACACACACAAGTATAATAAATCATCAAAGAAGCAAACATATACAGACTATTGTCCAGAAACTGCCCTGTTTTAAGGTTGCTATTGAGACTGATTCATAAGCAAACATCATAGTAGCACATAGATAGTAGGCCTGGGCTTGAAATTCGTTGTTTATGGAAATATATAGTCATAAGTTAAAGTGGCACTTCTGAATTAATAAGATGATTTTAATGTGGGTATAGTAAGAAGCACAATCATTATATATTGTATATTTATATACAATGATTGTACATTTTAGGGGCTCAGTAATCATCTGTGGATAAATTTGCACCTAGGTACTAACCTATAGTAACCAATTGGTGACTAATGTTTTCAGTAAGCTGCAGATAGATCACTGAAAGCAAACATTTGACTGGTTGTCATGGGTGAATGCTCTGGTACAAATTTGACTAATGGATAATTTATGAAGACAGTCACAAATTTGGTTATACAAAAATGGGTGCAATCATTGCATGTATTGATGCCATTCATTTAAAGCAATAAACAAGCTCCACGTACTTGCGTCAAGCACAATTTCCATCTTGTCTGATCTGATTATCAAATGACGTGCAATCACCATATTAGCGCAGACTGTCGGAAATGATTCAAGGCACACTCCAGTAATTTTGTTCCATCAATTCATCAAGTGCAATTACATGTGTTTTAATGCATCAGAAACAATTGTTGAGGGAAACTGCATTATTGGAAAAAAAAAGATGGTGAATTGTGTCCAAAAATTGCACTTCCATTTTGCATTGCATTTGTAAAAGAGCTCTCTAATGACTTTACATCTCTTTCAATACAATTAAAACCTTTTTTAACACAATCAAGGCACTTAATTAATTCAAGACACTTATTTAAACAATCATTTACTAGTATGCTGAAAGGACAAACTCTATGAGAACCCAATACTTTTGCCATTATAAAAAGAAATACAACATGCATTTTGCAAATGGGTTAGTACAGATAAACTCACTTTTCATTTAAAAAGTGCCTAACATATTGTCATTGCCTGCCCCCCTCCATTGCAATGTATTAAACTGATCACTTTTTTTTAGTGCAGCCATGTTTTTCTAAACTGGCAAATGCATAGAATTGTAAAATAGCAAAATATTACTTGTGAATTGTGCAATTCTACAAGTCTGAAGAAACCACAAAAAAAGCCCCACTTACCATTTACTAGGGATGCACCGAATCCACTATTTTGGATTCGGCTGAACCCCCGAATCCTGCGTGAGAGATTCGGCCAAATACCGAATTCGAATCCCAATTTGCATATGCAAACTATGGATGGGAAGGGGAAAATTTTTTTACTTCCTTGTTTTGTGACAAAAAGTCACATGATTTCCCTCCCTGTCCCTAATTTGCATATGCAAACTAGGATTTGGATTCGGTTCAGCCGGACAGAAGGATTCGGCCAAATCCTGCTGAAAAAGGCAGAATCCTGACCGAATCCCAAACCGAATCCTGGATTCGGTGCATCCCTACCATTTACTAATCATTCCTTGTCCTTTAATGCTGGAAAATGCTTTGGGTTAAAAATAAATCTACCCAGTCGGTTTTAGTGCATTCAGGTTTCACGTCCTGAAAATTTCCTTTCTTTGGGTTGAACATTGTAAACGGAATAATTTAAGGACATTTCGCCAATAAATATTAAATGAATTGATATTTAATGTATATGAACCACAAATACATACATATTCCTCTGTTTAATGAACAACCAAAATATACGGCAGTTCTACTCATAAGTACAGGAATGGGACCTGTTATCCAGAATCCTCTGGACCTGGGGGTCTTCTAAATAAGAGATGTTTCTGTAATTGGGATCACCATTCCTTAAGGTTACCAAACATTAATTAAACCCAATAAGATAGTTTGAACTCCAATATGGATTAATTAATTGTTTCTTACTTAGGATCAATAACAGGTACTGTTTTATTACTACATAGAATTTTTTTTAATTATTTAATTAAAATGTTTTTTATGGGAAATGGTCTTCCCATAATTCTGAGCATTTTGAATAATGGGTTTCTGGAAAAACTATTCCTATACCTGAACATAAATACTTTCCCCAACTGCTTGTGGTTGATACCACTCCAGAGGCATGTATTGGCTAGCAATACTTTTTTCCCTTTAAATGAATTGAACCTGAAGACACAGGGGCTAATTTAGAAACACAGGTGCCAATAGCAACATATCAGCAATTATTGGTTACCACTGGCACTGCATTTGTGCAATTTAGCACCAGTGCTTGTAAATGAGCCCTAAACAATCCACAGTGCTGGAACTTTTTGCCAGAAACCTAGATTTTATGTTGCTGAAAGTGAAAGTGTTATTGAAATGCCCATTCTGAACATATTAGGCACATTTCATCCTTTTGACTTGGTAGAATCACATTTGTTTTTTCTGTCATACACACAAAAATAAAATCTGATGTGCTAAAAAATGCATATTTTTTCATTCAGGTAAAACTCAAAGATGAAGATATGACTTTTGCACTGAAGTGCATTAAAAAGAAGCATATTGTAGATACACATCAGCAAGAACACGTATATTGGGAGAAGAACATTTTACAGCAAATCAACTGCCCCTTCATCATCAGGTACATCTTCTAAAAGAATGATGTTAATTGAAAAGGCACTTAATCGGGGATATTAAAATAAACTACTTAAAAGCACTTTAATCTGGAATATTAATTTAAAATACAGTATTATCCACCTGTGCAACTGAACAGTTTGATACATTTTCTGCTATATGAACTCCTTGGTTTCTATTTAAAGATTCAAAATTAAATATCTTAGACCCATTGTCCTACCTTTAAGTCTCTCTTCCCTTTCCCCTTTTCCCCTTTGTCACCCCCAATCTTGGCAATCATTGAGATGTTTTTTAGCAAAATTGAGACGAGCCTTAATGTTCTTTTTGCTTAAAAGTGGTTTGCGCCTTGGAAATCTGCCATGCAGGCCGTTTTTGCCCAGTCTCTTTCTTATGGTGGAGTCGTGAACACTGACCTTAATTGAGGCAAGTGAGGCCTGCAGTTCTTTAGATGTTGTCCTGGGGTCTTTTGTGGCCTCTCGGATGAGTTGTCTCTGCGCTCTTGGGGTAATTTTGGTCGGCCGGCCACTCCTGGGAAGGTTCACCACTGTTCCATGTTTTTGCCATTTGTGGATAATGGCTCTCACTGTGGTTCGCTGGAGTCCCAAAGCTTTAGAAATGGCTTTATAACCTTTGAAATTGAACTCGGGTGTGATAAACCACAGTTAAGTTCTTTTTTAACAAGGGGGGCAATCACTTTTTCACACAGGCCCATGTAGATTTGGAGTTTTTTTTCTCCCTTAATAACGTAAACCTTCATTTAAAAACTGCATTTTGTGTTCAATTATGTTATCTTTGACTAATAGTTAACGGTTTTTGATGAGCAGAAACATTTAAGTGTGACAAACATGCAAAAGAATAAGAAATCAGGAAGGGGGCAAATAGTTTTTCACACCACTGCATTATCCACCTGTGCAACTGAACAGTTTGATACATTTTCTGCTATATGAACTCCTTGGTTTCTATTTAAAGATTCAAAATTAAATATCTTAGACCCATTGTCCTACCTTTAAGTCTCTCTTCCCTTTCCCCTTTGTCACCCCCAATCTTTCTGCTTTCCTATCCACTCCTTTTTGTTCTTTACTTAACTACTCTTTTATACATTAGAGATTTATACAAAGTGGGCAAGGTTGAATTTATAATGAAATTTGCCAAGTTTTTTGCCCACAATGCAGCATTTATTCCTCATAATTACCATGTCAATCAAATGCATTCATTGTGGCAAGTTTTGCAAAACCACAATTTGGCTGTGGTTGTAAATGAGCCCTCTTATTTTAATTAAAAAGGCTAATTAACATGTACAGCAATGGCTGTTGCTCATTTAATGAGAGTGACTTTAATAATCCAGATGAATACAGAAAATGTAACCCCCTTAACATGACAGAATACAATCAAAACCTGTGTAAAATTTTAACTGCCATTATAATAAAAAGCGAATAATTGCATAATGGCTGTATCCCATTTGGCTTTTAATCTAATTAAATCTAATTAGGGCAAATGGTTTGAATGAATAGTTTTCGTGATAAAACTCTAATTAGCAGTATTAATTTTTCGTAAAAAAAATAGCAGCATAGTTCAAACATTTAATTCTCCAAATAATATATAAATATAAACTGAGGCAACGTGTATGAATGGCTATATAAATTTTGATAACTTAACATATTGGCACCCAGCGTATTAGCCTTTACTTGTCCTTTAATGCTGGAAAGATACCTTGAATTGCAAAAAATCTAGCCATTAAATTTAGCTTTATTGTATTCAGGTGTTTAATATCCTATTGCAAAGAGATGAAAAATTTATTTTATTAAGGGTTTATACAACTAGAGCAAACAAACACAAATTACACATACAGTATACACTGTATATATATATTTTTGGATGAATCGCTCAAATGGTAGTAGTGGCAGCACCTTTTGTATAGATAATAGACAAGGACACCAGGTCCACACTGGCCTCTGCCATTTTTTTTCCCACATTCATAAAATATTAAGAAAAGTTCTTTTCATGCAACAAATTAAATACAAGTTTGTACAAGTTTATGTATCGGACCTCAGAGTAGACTCAGCAACTTGCAGTTTTATTTATTTAGGTTAGGGCCAGATGATGTGGATTATCTGCAGGCAGATAATCCACTGCCCAGTCATTCCCATTCTTTTTTCTGTAGACAGGGCTGGTTTTTGAAATACGCTGCCTGCACCCGAGCAGAGACAATGCTTCGGGGTGCTGGCAGACAGGAGCAGAAGAGCAGCAGGGGAGCGGATTTCCAACCTACAGAGAAACACAGGCCGAGATCTGCAATCATTTGGCCCTAGACTTCAGTTTCACTTGCAGGAATGCTGCCCATGGGATGGCACCAACCAATGTTCTAGCAAACAAGTCCAACACAAATGTGTAATTTGCACTCAAAGTATTATAAAGTCATTAAACAATAAATAAAACTGCATTATAAGATGAATAAGGATTGTTATCTTTTGAGCATGCTAGTACTAATACACCAGTTAGTTTGTGTTAGTCTGTCAACAGTGCAACGCAGAAGACACACGTGAGGGTCATTTATCAACACTGGGCAAATTTGTATCCCATGACGACCAAACAGATTGCTGCTTTCATTGTTCTACTTGCAGCTGGCTTCAAAAAGTTAATCACTGATTGGTTGCTATAGATAACTGCCCATGGGCAAATGTGCCCAGGGTTGATAAATAAGCCCCAGTACTGACACACAGTTTATAAAAAAACACCTGAAATACTGATGCATGCTTAGCTAAGACATTATTTTGATGGATGCTTGGTGACAGTGATACAAGTGGACAGTGAGATTGCATTGCAATCTATGATGATACTGACAAGTGTAGATAATTTAAAAAAATGTAATCTTTATCTTTTCTGAGCAGAGAAGTAGATATAACTGATTGCAGGATATGTTATGCTAAGTGGAGATTCACTAAACAGTGGGAAACTGGATAAAATCCTTGTACTTCAAGAATTGTACAATGAAAATGCCTGGAAGCCTTGTTTTTTAAAATAATATTTACCAGAAGAGCTTAATGAAACATAGCCAGAGGTTAACAGATTGTTTAATGAAGCTCATAGTGCAAGAGAATAATGTCTGTTTTCCATCTGCAGAGCCTAATATATAAATAATAATAAAACCTATAACAATCTGATTCCTCTCTCCCTTTACATTTATTTCTGAGATTGCATAAAACAATTACTTATACACAGGGCTGGAACTAGGGTTAGGCAGAAGAGTCACCTGCCTAGGGCGCACCGAAAGGGGGGGGGGCTGGTCTTCTGCCTACCCCTCGTCCATGTTCGCTGCTTTTCCCTCCCTCTCCATTCCCCTCCAGCGCTCTCCACTTCTGCCTTTCCCCTCCCTTCCCTTCCGGAGCTCTCCCCTCCATTTTTTCCGCTCTCTCTCCCCTTCCCTCTGGCAATCTCCCCTGCCCTCCCCTCCATCGCTCTGCGCATGTACAGGTATGGGACATGCTTTCCAGAATGCTTGGGATCTGGGGGTTTCTCTCTCCATAATTTGGATCTTAATACCTTAAGGGGCAGATTTATCATGGGTCGAAGTGAATTCAAGGCAATTTTCGAAGTAATAAAATTCGAACTTCTAAGTTATTTTTTGAATACTTCAACCATTGAATATATTACGAATAAGAATTCGAATTTACTTCGACTTTGATTCGAAGTAAAGATCGTTTGACTATTCAATGATCAAAGTACTGTCTCTTTAATAAAACTTCGACTTCAATACTTTGCCAACTTAAACCTGCCGAAGTGCTATGTTAGGAATACGATTGTACGATGAATAAAATCCTCCGACTTCGAATTCGAATGTCGGAGGATTCTATTCGATGGTCGAATTTCAAAGTATTTTCCACTTCAAAATTTTACCCTTGATAAATCTGCCCCTAAGTGTACTAAAAAATAAATTAAAAATTAGTTAAACCTAAAAGGCTGGTTTTGCTTCCAATAAGGATTAATTATATCTTAGTTAGGCTCAAAAAGGAACACCAAGAGCCCCAATAGTGTAATATATTTTTACAAGGAGTAATGGTAGAGTAAACAAGTTAATACTCACAAATCAGGGTTACTGATAGGCAACCACTGTATAGGCAGGTGGGGAAATTATCCTGACCCCACTCAGGAATAAGACGTCGCTCTCTGTAGAAGAAGAAAACGGGGATAATACCCCTCCACTCAGGGTGGACTCGATATGGTAGTAAGACAAAACAGAGGCGCCAAAAGGATAAAAATAGCTAAAAGCACTTAAAAACCCAATGGGTAATTCAAAGGAGGTAGTAATGAACTTACCTCCTCCAAGCAGACACTAACAAAAGTGGTAATTTTCAATAATAGTTTATTCACAAAACAGTATTGTGAATAAACTATTATTGAAAATTACCACTTTCGTTGGTGTCTGCTTGGAGGAGGTAAGTTCATTACTACCTCCTCTGAATTACCCATTGGGTTTTTAAGTGCTTTTAGCTATTTTTATCCTTTTGGCGCCTCTGTTTTGTCTTAGTTAGGCTCAAGTACAAGTTACTTTATAATAATTACAGAGAAAAATGAAATAATTTTTAAAAAATTCAAATTGATTAAAAAGGAGTCTATGGGACATGACCTTCTCGTAATTTTGTCACCTTCTGGATTATTGGTTTCTGGAAAATGGATCCCATACAAATCTGAATCCTCTCTAACCATATATTTATTTTTTAGATTGTACGGAATAGTCTAAATTCTTCTTCTTTATATACTGTTTGTCTGAAAAAGGCATTTTTAAATATTTGAAGACGCATTGGAGTACAGTCCAGAATATATATATATATATATATATATATCATTACTTCTAGAGTTTAAACTTAAATGTAATTATAATATACATAGCACAGCCAGCAACCAAAGATATGTTAAACTTTCACTTAAATATACACCAATCTCGATCATCCAAGCAGTGGTGTAACTAAATATCACTGGGCCCCACAGCAAATAATTTTATAGGCCCCAAAAATGTCTAGAGATTGACCTGTTTTACCAAGTTGTATTGAATTTGTATATGAATTAGAGCCTCGTGGGGCCCCTATACCTTCTGGGCCCCCCTGCAGCCGCAGGGTCTGCTTCCTCTATAGTTACGCCCCTGAGTCCAAGACAAAGTTGGAAACATATTGTATGGAGCACCTGCCACTGTCCAAAGATTGGGCAGATATCTATTAAGCATGTTTGAAAATCCCATTGAGGGATGGGTTACCATAGACCCAAAGAATGGTTTAATAGTTGGCTCCAGGCAAATTTTGGATCTGCCCAATTTGCCCCCAGGCATGGGAGACCTTGCCAAACAAGCTTGATACAAGTAAATAAACCGCATTTTTGGATAATTTCACTACTAAACAGCTTTAAATGTCCTACTGTAAAGCAAAATAAAAGATTAATTTTAAAGACTGTACAAACTATGACTTTTTAGTGCACCATATGACTCGCCAAGAACAGTGTGAGAGTCTGTCTATGTCTATAAATGTTTGAATGCACACATTTAAAATGAATAAAAAGCTGTTGTTTTATTTTTTTTCAGCTTACTGTTAGTTTGATAAGTGACAGCTTTCTTTGTTTATGTAATATGTCATTAAAACCGTTCATGTGCACTCTTCCAAATACAAGTTTGGTTAGTGTCTTTTGAGCAGCAATATTTGTTTTTGCACATAACAGATGTTTTTTCAATAGATAGCCTACAAAAAGATGCTGCAGTGGATACAACACAAGGCTGCCTAAAAATATAACAGAATAATACAAATGATTTTGAAAAGTACAGTGCAAATTACTGATCTTCAGTCTTGGCAGGCGACTGTCAGTGGCAGATGTGAGGATTTCTCTT
This sequence comes from Xenopus laevis, assembly GCF_017654675.1. Classification (NCBI taxonomy): domain Eukaryota; kingdom Metazoa; phylum Chordata; class Amphibia; order Anura; family Pipidae; genus Xenopus; species Xenopus laevis. The sequence goes on along the minus strand of NC_054384.1, from coordinate 34,324,484 downwards.
TCTTTTGCAGGCTCTACAGGACATTCAGGGATGCCAAATATGTCTACATGCTTCTGGAGGTGTGTCTAGGAGGGGAGCTCTGGAGCATTTTGCGAGACACGTGAGTTAATGAATCTGATTATTGTGTCTTGTTGCCTAAGCCTGTTTAGCTTGGATTAATAAATGGTTTGTATAAAAAATAACCTTATGTAAAATTTCCCAGATTTATGCGAATTCTTATTGGAATATAGTGTTATATATCACAGTTTAAAAAGGATAAGGGTAAAATAGAATTATTGTATCATTTATTCACATATTTATATTTCATAGAGATAATATAAATAGTAGATTTGTAAATAGTTTATTAGTCTGCATCAAATTTTAGTTAGGGGTTTTCTTTCCTCCCAGAATAGTAAAGCAGGTTGGAGTTTACACAATGTTTTCTGGTTTGCATGGGTTGGAGACTTCATGTTTCCATAGAACTCCCAAGCATTGGCCTTAATTAGGAAATGAAGATTACATGCCCAAACCTGCCTTTTATATGCTAATGAAGATCTTCTAGAGTACAAGTCTTTATTTGCATATCACATAAAGCCAGTTTTTATTTGCCAAGAAGCAATTCCATAAAACATAGGAAGAGCGTAATGACAGAAGAGAGCACATCCTTTAAAGAAGTGTATTATTTCAAAAACAGAAATTTCAAAAAAAGAAAATAAGATTGTTCTTGTGCTTTCCTGCGGCACGTGTAATGATGATTAATAACGTGGACGTCCTCTTATCAACAACTGTTTACATGTTGCAATAAACTAAAAATGCAGCTTGGCAAATAGTTTCATAGATTGCCACGCTGAATTTGATATAACTCTGAATTTATCTGTTTGTGTCAGGAAGCCAGGAGTCACTAATGAACAGCAGGGACCCCCTAGGACAAGGGCACATGGAGCATCTGTACTGCTGCTCTCAGCATGCGCTTCTTCTGCAAGCTGAGAGGAGCGGATCTGCTCCCTTCCGCATCTCAGTGTATCTGTACTGGAAAGTACAACTTCCACCTGATCGCAGGTACATGGAACAGAGATAGACCCAAAAAACACAAAAGTAGGTGTAGGAGGGTAAAGCTTTTGCTAACCTTTAGGTCTTTTGGTCCCCTGGGCATAATTTAGACACCTAGGGGGTTATTTACTAAACTCTGAATGCAAAAATCACATAAAATCGTTTTTAAAAAAAAAAAAACACAAATTTTTCAGAAATGTATTAAACCCAGTGGATAAAAAAGTCAGAATCTGAAAATCCGGCATATAAGTCAATGGGAGAAGTCCCAATGATTTTTTGATGTGCGCTGGGTTTTTGGCAATACCTCGAAGTTTTTGGGCAAAATTCTGACTTTTGGGTGAAAAATCCAAAAAAAAAACATGAAAATCGGATAAAAAAACGAAAAAAATCATGAAAATCGTGTATTAATAAATAAGCCAAAAAAAACTGTGATTGGGTCCTCAGTTACACAAGGGAAGCTGTTTCCTTTGTCTTATGTGAAAATATTTTGCTGGCAGTTCATTGACTGGCCAGTAGATGTCACTATGTAAAAGGGTAAAGGTGTTTCTATGCCCCAGTGAATGTTTTAAGCAGGCCATAGACGCAAAGATCCGATCGTACGAATCATAGTATGATTGGACTTTCCCATCTCCCGACCTGCCACTAACCATTCCGATCAAATAAAGCAAAAAGAACAGATCAGCCAATGTTCTGCCCCTGACAGCAATTATACGAAAATTATGTCCAACCAAAGCTAGTGACAGTCTCCTTCTGAAAATCATTCGATCGGTAATACATGCAGAGATATTACCCGCAGCCGACAGAAATCTTTTAACCTGTCCAATCGACCAAACGACGATCTCTGCCGGACGAAAAATGTCGGGACTCTCCACACACGTTCCGAAAATCGTACGAATCCTCGATTCGTAAGATCAGATCTTTGCGTCTATGGCCAGCTTTAGCCAGCTAGGCTGGGTCCTTTTTTTCCAAGGGGGAGGGGGAGTAGTTCCCCAGCGGTTATAAAAAGGGATGTTGCCATGTGTTCTGTCTCTGTACTGTGCACCCTTTGGAAGTGGAATGTGCTGCTAGGGCCTGAGGTAGAGGTAGGCCTCAGTATAGAAACAAATAAGTGTCAGGTCAGAAAATGTAATAGGTCACCATAGGAGTGACAGATAGGTTCAGGAAAGTTAGTAAGCAGCTAAGGCTCCAACGAGGAGTTAGTGAAGGGTTAGCACCCTATGGTGACATTGCCGCAAGGTTAGGGACTCAAGTGGTTAGGCTCAGGGATAGAGAGATCCTTGGAGCGTGAGACCAGCTGTGAGGTCACCTTCAATGGAGATTGTGCACCAAACGCAGGAAAGGCAGCTCAATTCACAAAGCTGTCTAACAAAGGATCAGGCAGTATCTGTGAGTAATACATTTGTGTAACTGACATGCTGCCACTTCTAACTTCGTGAAGTGTACCATCTGAGGCTGAGCACACATCTTAAATATGTATTGAGAAGTGTACCATCAGTTCAATAAATTGTTCTACTGTTTTAAAGAACCACTGGTGTACAAAGTTTATTTGATAAAGAGTGAATTCTGTGTGTGCTTATACCAAGTGGTAATACCTTCCTCCATACCATAAGTGGGGGCCTCATCTGTAGGGATGTAGCGAACTGCCGTTTTGGTGTTCGCGAACGCCGTTCGCGAACACCGGCAAAAATGCGAACAGTTCGCGAACAGTTTGCGAACTTCGAACACCCGCAAAATCGTTTGATTCGAACGATCGAAGGATTTTAATCGTTCGATCGAAGGATTTTCGTTCGAATCGAACGATCGAAGCCATTCGATCGAATGCTTTTCATTCGATCGAATGCTTACAATCGTTCGAACGAATGGAAATCGTTCGATTTTAGCGGTCGAAGGAATCGAATGGTCGAATGGTCGAACGATTTTTATTCGAATCGAACGCGAACTCAAATTGGCGAACGTCGCGCGACGTTCGCGAACATTCGGCGGACGCGAACAGTCGAAGTTCGCGCGAACTAGTTAGCGCGAACTAGTTCGCCGGCGAACAGTTCGCTACATCCCTACTCATCTGAAGATAGAGCCTGGGTACCGAAACCAGTGTACAGTAACCCAAGGGAAGGTTTAGGAAGACCCTAACCCATCCACCTGTTACATAGGTATTTTCCGCACAAAAATGCATTCTGAGATCAGTGAAGCCAACACCATGTGCCCTTCCCCTTAAGGATTTAGTGAAGATATAAACAGGCTGGTACATGAAAACTATTCCTTCAAATAGTGTAGGTTACTATAAAAATTCATTGCATAAAGCATAGTTTTACTTAAAACAATTCATTAAATGCACTGAAGGTCTTTTTTGGACAAAATGCATTGGTGTCTATGGGTATTTTTTCTGACACCCAAAATGCATTGGAGTTAATAGCCATTTTTTCTTCTCTCATTTTTTTGGTGAAATTTTGCAAATCCATGCCTAAACAGACATTTTGCTGGAAAGTATGTACTAGATCATACAAGATACATACATAGATCATACAGAAGAAAGGAGACAAACAAAGTGGCAAGGTAACTTTAAAAGTGGGCCTTTTTGAATTAATCACCAGTTGGGCAATGCACATTTGTGTCATCAGGAAATCCCTGTGGACTAAAGCCAGCTGACTACTACTACCTTTAGTGGCATTGTAGTAAATACATTTTCCTGCCTGAATACATTGGGATTCTTGAGCAGAACAAGGTGTGCAGGCAGAAGGGGCAGCTGGGTGCAATTCCTGTCTTTCCTCTATTCCTGAAATGGCAAATGGGGCCAACCCATGGGTGATTGAGTAGGGGGACATGGGTGGCAAGTGAAGTAGACTGGGGTAATGAGTGAAAGGGTGGGCTGTTGTGGCGAGCGAATAAGGCAGCTAGAGTGATCGAGGCCTTGAACACTAGTACCTCTTGGCCTGAGCTAAGATGGGCCTGACCAAATGGTGGACTGCTTATTGAGAATATAACCCCCAAGTAGTCCTAACATACTCTCATGCAGTATCAACACCTTATTTTTTAATTCGTAAGACAAAGGTAGTTCTGAGTGGATGGGAGGAATAAAGGTACAAACATCCATTTGTGGAATTTAAAGCACAGAATATATAAATTGTTTGATAAAAAATATACTGTGAGATAAAGCTCTCACTATCCTAACAGTTTTTATATCATGATCTGTGCAGCAATAACTTTAAACAAACTCTCTTTTTTTTTTAAATAGGGCAAAAACCCTTGATGCTTTCATTCTGTGCCATGTTCACTAGGCTTTTTCATCTTTGCAAAAGAACCCAGGAAACACAAATCTGATGTTTTTTTCCTTACAAAAAGTGAACAATTTTACAGGGCTGCTCTCGAGGGCTTAAATCGATTTCAACTACAAGGAAGTTAATCCCTAAAGAAATGCCAGAGTTGAATTTTCAATGAAATTTCATCTCTGTAAAATATAGTTTGTCTGTGCTGCCAGTCATTTTATATTAAACCAAGGCTTTAAACAACATTTTCATCTAGAATTTGATGTTGTTTCATAATAAAAGCTATCAGCCTTCATTATGACAGATTTTGCTTGCTGTCAACCACTCAGCTGAATAAAATATAATAATACCAACTGTTGCAGCTATAGACCATGGGGTCTGCTTCTTCTATAGTTATTTGAAACCCCCCCCCCCATCTACCAAGGCACAAGTAGGTGGGGAGTGGGGGACGCAAGTGGAAGGGTTTAGTGGGGGATAGAGGATATTATGCGTGCCAGGCCCCTGCAACCATTTTTTATACCACTGGTGCATTTCTTTCTTATGAAATTCACTTTTGCATGGTTTGTAGCATAACTTCTAACTTCACTCTTTGATAAATATACCCCAAAGAGTGAACAACATGACATGTGGTTCAGTCAAACATTATTTTCTGCAACAGGGACCTTTACCCAAAAAAGCCGACTTCTGAGACTTTTGTTTGCAATGAAAAATGACCATTTACTTTGATTTGCTTCATCACGTCAGGCTATGCTATATTTATTGGATTTTGGATCCAAACATAAATTTTCCTTGATAAACCAAAGAGTTGTATAGTCCTGTGTCTGCCAAAAGTGCCACCGATGTTATAATTCATCTCTGTTGCTCAGACCTAAATGTATAGCAGCGTCAGGCTGGGGGTCCACCTCAGGGGCTTGTTGCAGCCGCGATTAGTGCCAGGGTGAAAGTAATGGTGCATCTCCCAGGATGGTGAGTATGTCTGGGTCGGCATGGCCCACCAGGTTTTTTCCTGGTGTCCCATCGGCCCAGTCCGACTCTGTGTATAATTAGCATAAAAGCATAAATTGAGAACATTGTGCCTTTTGTGGTAAAACACTACTGAGGAAACTAGAATTATCTGTGCTAGAGACTATGTTGAAAAAACACAATCCTTGTTTCAGAGGATGCATTCATTTGTGGAATGAGATTATTATTAACAATGTTAATGTATTCTTGAATGTCCTTATATACACAAGTGGTCCATTTGAGGAAGGAACGGCACGATTCTGCACTGGCTGTGTTCTTGAGGCTTTTGATTACTTGCACAATAGAGGCATTGTCTACAGAGACCTTAAGCCTGAGAATCTTCTTCTTGATTCCGAAGGATATATAAAAATGGTAAGCTCCAAAATATTTTGTGTTAATTTAGCCCTGCATGTGCCATTAGCAGGGCTTGCATCTGCCTCCATTTCCATGTGACTATACAACGAGTCTATAATTTGCCTATCTGTATATGGTGGATATGCGCACAGCATCAGTGCTGTTTAAAGTACATTCAGTTATAGTATACGTTAAAGGATACATTTATTTCGAATGAGTTCTACTCTTAATTTATGCAGTATACATTTGTGGAGACGTCCTACAAAAAAGGTTATATCTTCTTTAAGATTAAAAAACAGATAATGTAATAACTAAATAAAAAATGTCAGTACTATAAATATTGCAGTCATATTTTATGAGGTTAACATTCTTCATAATCAGGGAGCGTGGAACTCTGCTTAAAATAGACTTTTTAGTGTCCTCAGCTGCAACTAAAATAAATAAATTGTAATAAAACTGAGTAGCTTTTGAAACTTGCTTTACTAAAGCAGAAATTAGCAATATCCAGACTAAAGACATCTCTAAGAAATGCAGGTCACATTTGAAAAGTCCATTATGTTTGACTGCCATAGGACACTTGGGGGTTATGGACAACAAGGGCAACATGTGCTATGGATTTGTAACTAAGTGTTCCTCATTCTAGGTGCTCTATACCAATGACTATTAAATGACTGGATCAATCAATATTTATTGGTCTAGTGCACCTAGAATAATGAATGTCAGTATCTCATTGGTTTCTATGGGTTACTGGGTTAGGACAGATGGTTGCTCTTGAATAATGTTATTATGAGACATGCTAATGTGCTATTTTTTTTAATCTGTTTCTTTTTTCACAATTTAAAATATTTGTTTTCATATTGATGACGAATATTCCCTTTTCACTTACAAAATATTAAGGTCTCTCTTTTTTCTATAAATTTACTTACACTATACTACAAATATATTAACATTATTATATATGTATGTGTTTTACCTATGTACTTCTCTGTAGCTTGATGAGGGGGGTTACACTATGCATAATAGCATATAGTAATGTGTTTAACTATAAATCTTTCAGGTTTTGTTGTCCATGTTTTAATCCATGCATTTTAGGTGGACTTTGGGTTTGCTAAAAAGATTGGACCAGGGAAGAAGACTTGGACATTCTGTGGAACACCTGAATATGTGGCTCCAGAAATAATTATGAACAGAGGACATGAATTTGGGGCAGATTACTGGTCACTTGGAATACTCATATATGAACTACTAACGGGAAGGTATGGGAACTGGTTTCTTATTTCCATGTTATACATGCTTTTGCGTTTTTATTATATGCAGCAAGCTGCTTTAAATTAGTGAAAACACTCAATAAATGCCTGAAAGAGTCAGATGAAACATATGAAAGATTTTTGTCTGAACCAGAGCTACAAGCATCTGCAAGTAGGTCCAGAATCAAGTGAGAGGAAGATTCAGAATCAGAAACAGTTGAAACCTATTAAAGATCATGGTGTGAATCAGAGCTACAAGCATTTGCATAGCACCAGCCCAGAATCAAGGTAAACCTCAGAGGAAGATTATGGGGCATATTTATTATGCTGTGTAAAACAAAATTAGCAGAAAAAACTGTGTAAAAAGCTGTGTAAACTAAATGGCGAATTTATCAAGGTGTGTGTAGTTTTACACCAAGAGGGCGCCAGTTTTTACCATGTTATTTTACTTGCTTCCAGCAGCAATCATTAAGAAATAAATGCCTTTTTTTAACGGCGAAGCTTGGCAATGTGTGGTGTTTTATCCCGCTGTTTTTTTTTTACACAGCATAATAAATATGCCCCTAAGAGTTAGAGGAAACCTATGAAAGATTGTCTGAAAAAGAGCAACAAGCATGAATCTGCAAGTAGCACCAGTCCAGTGAGGATCAAGCAGGGTCGGACTGAGTTGGCACAGACGGCTCCCCTTGTTAGCAAGTCAATGTTTGCACGGCTGTTTGCTCATGATGCGCGCCTATTCGCACATGCGTGCGGACATAGTTTAAAAGTTGGGAGGGGGCCCGGTGATCAGTAGGGCCCTTTGGATTGCAGTCCCGGTGGGCCCCCAATGCTCCAGTCCGACCCTGGAATCAAGTGAGATGAAGATTTAGAATTGAAGTAAGATAAAAACTATGAAAGGTTATTGTCTGAACCAGAGCTAGAAGCATCTGCAAGTACCACAAGTCCAGAACTAAGTGAAACCTCGGGTTCAGGTAGATTCAGATGAAATATATGAAAGTAACAGAATAGAAAGAAAAAAAATCTGAAGATGAAAAGTCTAAAAAAGTTTTACACAAAATTTCTTTGTGCATCATGTGAATGCTTAATAAATCTAGACCAATTTTAAACTTAAAAAAAAATCACAGATATTACAAATCGTTAATTTAAAAAACAAACAAACCTGTAGACCAATTACCTCCATCATAAAGTAAGTGTAACAGTGATTTCACCAGTTAAAATTAATAATTCTAAATTTGGTGTTATTTACACAAGCAAAATGGTGTTAATAGCAGCAACGCCCTTAAACTGCTCTAAGTTGTTCTGAGACATTGGTGAGTTATGAAACAACAATTGAATGCTAAACCACATATTTATGAATCTGGAATGAGGCTTTTGTGAATACATAGTTTTTAAAAGATTTTGCTCAATTAATCTTTCTTACCCCACCTTTTGTCTGTGAAGTGTTATGTGTTAAAATCGATCTGCACTCAGGGCCGGATTTACATAGTGGGCGCCCCTAGGCCCACTACCGTTCGTCGTCCCTGTCCCCTCCAGGGGGACATGAGCAATGGGGATTGGCATACGGGAAATTTAAAAAATTATTGTATCTCCAACGCATCCTCAGTGTTTTTGAACCAATGTGGGTGTGGTTGGGCAGCATGCCGCCCCCCTAAAATCCTGCCGCCCTAGGCCCAGGCCTAGGTGGCCTTTCCACAAATCCGGGCCTGTCTGCACTGTCAATTTGAGCAATTATTTTACAACTTTAGTGAGGGGGACAAATCATAGTATCCAGTGACCAATTAGAACTCCACTCTACCTTAACAGATAATACTACCAAGTATTAATAGTAAATCTCTCTAAAACAAACTGAATACTGGCTTGTGTGTTTTTCTTTCAGTCCACCTTTCTCTGGAACAGACCCAATCAAAATTTATAACATGGTGTTGAAAGGTATCGAGAAAGTAGACTTCCCTCACCGTATTGGAAGACGCTCTGAAGATGTCATCAGGAGGCTTTGCAGGTAATAATCTATATTTTTATACTATGTATATTGTTCCTAGTTAAATAATAGATTACTTTTAGAAAATAGAACATACTAAGCTTTTATGGAAATATAAACATGATAAGCATGCATTCCAGGGAAAATTAATATATGGTAGGTCTCTATGCCCTGCCCCACCCTCGATCTTACCATCTGCCACTGTCCTATCCATCTCCTCTACCGATACACATGGACTTGCTCTAGCCGTGTCCTCATTTGTTGATACTGGGGATCTTTCAGTTATGGACCACTCATGCAAATCTGCCACTGAAGGCTTTACTAAATAAATGTAGCTTTAGATAAGGTTTATAATAAAAAAGGGATTATAAAGTTGTTATGAATGAAATCCCTGTTGAATGCATGTTAAGGCCTTGGTCATAAAATTTAATGAACTTTTCAAATGTATGCATATAAAGTGGTGATTAGATAAAATAAATGTGTCACTTCATTGGAATTGATAAGTTTATCACAAGTATATCACAAAATGGGTCTATTCTATGTTGAATAGCTACGTGCAATGAGATATGTTATTCATGGAATACTTGAAGCTTCTGTGATTAGTATCTTGGAGCATCTCTTTATAAAGAAAAAGAAAAATGCCTTTGCTTATCATCATAGCCCTTGTGCTTTGGCAAACTTGAACTTAGCAGTTATCTGTCAATGTGCGCAATTCTGCTTCACAGCAATATTACAGCAGTGGAGGTGTGAAGTTCTGTGGGAATTATAATACAGGCTTCTGCAAAAGAACTCTCTATCTCTGTGATTAATAGTGCAGTGGATGCCTTTGGATTTATGAAAAATGATCCATTGCTGAATGTATTTATAAGATAGTTTTGTTCAAGTAAAGTTAACATTTAAATCCTGTTTTTCAAGATGTTATATAAGGGATGTAGCTGCAGAGGTGGCAAATGCAACAGGACTATGGGACCTTATGCACCACAAAAAGCCAAAAAACAAACTAAATTAAGGGGAACTTTTACAATGCCCGATTGAGGGGTATAGGTAGTACTTGGGGGTGGAATCAAGAAGCTGGTTCTCCTTTTAGAGAGGACGCCAGTGCGTCAAAACGAGTGCAGCGCATCAAGCTTGGATGCAACGCATCAAAACGTGCTCAACGTCATGAAGCCAGCACGTCAAAATGTGTAGCGTCAGCTCCTTTGTCGCAAAATTGGGCCTATATAAGATGCCAGAACATTGCAGGCCTTGCCCAACTGTGTTCCTGGGTGTGATTTCCTGATTACTATTCTTGAATCGTGTGTTTGACTTTGACCTGTAATATCAACTAAGAAACCTTGCTGCCTGAATTGATCTTTTGCCTGGACTTGACTATTCTTCTTATTCAACCCTTCGGATACTGTGAACTGTGTTGGACTGGCTGCTTCCTCCTTGGTCCGCAACTCCTATAGAAGCCTTCGGACTCTAACACATCTTTGGTGAAAAAAACATCAGAAGTACAAGGGATAAGTACAGGGCTACTTTGAAGTCCTGTGCCTTGAACCAGATGATTGAACTACTGTGTCTGCACTTCAAGTGCTAAGTGAATGGCACTCTAGGAGGCAAAAATGTGTCCCTTAGCAAACCAGCATCTATCTAATTATAAATGAGCCTAAAAGTGAAAATGGGAGCATGAGGCTGAGACAGTCCCTCAAGCGTAGAAAAATCCAAATAATGTGTGAATGGCAGTTAACTATACAGCAGGAGAGCTCCCTTTCATTTTATATATATATATATTTTTTTATAGTACTTTTGTAGTGAAATTCAAATGGTTTGTAATAGATGACACAGCCAAAATATGAGTGACTGCAGACTATACAAGCAGCCAGGGGAATATCGCCTTTGAGTCAGACATGGGCAGTGTGAGTCATCATCACGTCTTCAGTCCACAGAAGATTTAACATTATTCCTAGCACATTTCATTGCAATGGGTAAAGGGTTTTTCCTCATTGTAGTCTAATTGGTTTAGGGAATTGGTGCATGAGTTTTTAGATATTTATCACAAGTAAATAGCAATTAGTCTTGCATTTTGATATGGCAATCATTTTTGCTGGTAAAATGGAAGCTAAGTGGATGCTGATGTCTGCAATTAAAACGAACATTTTGTTGAACTTTAATCTATATTGGGCCATAGAGAAAAGCAAATCAAAAGATAAATGATTGGAACAACCTTATGTAGTACTATAGTTGATATAGATGGGGATAGAAGAGGATTTAACCCCTTGCATCAGAAAAACCATGCCTGAGGTTTTATATATGCACTTTTTTGGGATGCTTTAACCTGTTTCAAGCTCTTGACTGTGAATCATAAGGGTCGGCTATGTTTTCTTCTTCCATTTTAATGTTATATTATTGCACTTGAATGCTTATTTTGCTCATCAGCTAAGGAATAATAATTGCCTGTTTGTTTGGAAGGTATTTATTTAAAGGGACACTTTTCAAAGAGAGACTGCTGTATATCTCAAAGGCAAAAAGCCAATGAGGGGGAAAAAACCAGAAAAATAATATAGTGTAGTACTTATGAATGAAATGTTCACATTAGGTATGCACCGAATCCAGGATTCGGTTCGAGATTCGGCCAGGATTCTGCCTTTTTCAGCAGGATTCCGATTTTGCCGAATCCTTCTGCCCGGCCAAACCGAATCCGAACCCTAATTTACATATGTAAATTAGGGGCAGGGAGGGAAATCGCGTCACAAAAAGTAAAAATGTTTTCCCCTTCCCACCCTTATTTACATATGCAAATTAGGGTTCGGATTTGGTTCGGTATTCGGCCAAATCCTTCGCCAAGGATTCGGGGGTTCGGCCGCATCCAAAATAGTGGATTCGGTGCATCCCTAGTTCACATACACTTTAAAAACTATTTTAAGTGCTAATTCACACCAAAATTTTGTTGCGTGCCACCTTGAAGTATATTTATCCTGACATGTGTGGAAGCTTTTAAACAATTTTAATAAATAGTTGATTATACTCACAAAAGTTTCTTCTTTAAAACCGGTTTAAAATCAATGCAGCGCATCCGTTTGGTAATCCGAGTTCTTTAGCGTCTTTTTTTATTCCAACGAGTTTGTCTCAGGTCTCCGGCTGCTGCTTCCACACCCCTGTGGAACTAACTGACCAACTTTTATCTGACCCTAGAAGTTGTCAGCTTTAGTCCTTTATGAATATAGTCTGGAGGGAGCAGAATAGCTGTGTATGTGAAAGTCAAGGAACTTTGATTATAGCAACATATATTTACCTGAGTACTGTATGGGATATCCTATGCAAGTCTTCAAACACATGCTCATACTCAGAAAGTGTAAAAAAGATAGGATTGTGTGTAGCAGCTTTAGTCATTTATTGTGATGAACACAAGTACAATTAAATATTTTAGAGTGGACAGTAGCCTCAATTTCTCAGGCATGGCTAAAGAAGGGATGCTGCATTTCACCTCAAAATATTGCATTAAGCGGACCTGCATCCTAATAAATGGGTTACATCTGCACAATCCAGTTGAACTTATGTGTTTTATGGTTTTATAAGGAATTTTATATTACTCAGGAGACATGGGGCAAATTTACTGAAGAGCGAAGTGGCTAATGCTGGCGAAAATTTGCCAGCGTGACTTCATTTTGGCACTTCGCCGATTTACTAACGGGCACTGGCTTGATTACATTAGCGAAGGAAATAGACTCTGGTGCAACTTCGCACTCTAACGCCAGATGAATTTTCGCTCTGGCGAAAGAGCTTTACTACGCAAATTCAACATTTTTCATTTTACTGAACGTTACCTCTATCGCCAGACTGGCCTTCGCCACCTCAGACCAAGCGAAGTGCAATAGAGTAGATAAATAAGTCCCAAAAAACTCTGGCGTCTTTTCCTTTTTACAGGGTGATAGGCTGAAAAGGATCGTAATTATTTTTTGGGTACCCTCCTTCCCCCCTACATTTCCTATCATATGGCACCTAAACTATACTGTGGGCTCATGTGTAGGGCAATATAACAACTCTATTTTCTTTTATTAAGGTTCCCTGGGCTTGTGTACTTTATTTGCTGCAACATATACGTCCATTGAAATGTAACTTACCGCCATATGAAAATTATCTAACTCTAGTGCAACTTCACTATGCCTGGCGTAGTAACGGTAGTGAAACTTCGCAAGTGTTTGGCGCTGGCGACGAAACTTCGCAACTTAGTGAATTATCGTTGGCTGTGCGAAGTTTACCCTGGCGAAGTGTGGCGAAGGCAGTATCTGACCAAGGCAGTATCTTTCCTTGTCATTCATGTCTCTATAATAGAAAGTTTCACAAAGTTGTGTAGGGGAATCTAAGGTCATGTGATTCACTGAAATTTGAAGATTTTGAAATTCTATTAATATGTTGTATACTATGTTTCTGAATCAAAAATCTATTCTTTGGTGGCTGTAGATAATAACAATAGTTGGTTATTAGTGATGGGCGAATTTATTCGCCAGGCGCAAATTCGATGTGAATTCCCACGATTCACCGCTGGTGAATAAATTTGTGAAACCGCTGCAAAAATTTGCCGGCGCCGTTTCGCAAATTTTTCGCTGTTTCGCAAATTTTCTGGGAAATTCGTGAATTTTTCAGCAAAGCGAAACGCCCCAAATTCGCCCATCACTATTGTTTATTTCTGGTGCATGCTGTTAGAACAAAAAGCCCAGTCCACTGTTATATGCATAGATGTGTGTCTGTTATCCCTCAGTAAAGAGGTACTTCTCTCAGTCTATGTAGTGAAAACACATTTGCAATGTATCTAAATGCAAAAGTGAACCTCGCCTTTTCTCTTTTATAGGATAAATCCTGCAGAAAGATTAGGAAACCGTAAAAATGGCATCAGTGATATTCGAAAGCACAAGTATGTACTTCATCAGTCATTCCATCCCTGGCACTAATCAATTATTTTATCTGTTATTTCATTTGCCATCATATTTTTCTTCTTGCTACTTTGGTTTTCAGATACCAAAATTGGTGACACTGCTTTTTCTAACAATAAAAAACAAATCGATGCAACGTGTTTATGTTTAATATTATTTAAATTCAATATTAAGGTATCATTGATCAAATAAATAAACAGAAGTTATAGGTCTCATTTATCTTTTCAAGGCAAGGTGCAAAAAAAAGTGCAAAGATATCTGGCCTATACTGGATGCAGTTCTGAATAAAAGCAAATACATAAGAGTGGTATGACATTTAGGGGCACATTTACTAAGCTCAACTGAAGGATTAGAATAAAAAATACTTCGAATTTCAAAGTATTTTTTTGGCTATGTCGACCATCCAATTGGCTACTTCGACCTTCGACTACGACTTCGCATCGAATGATTTGAACTAAAAATCGTTCGACTATTCAACCATTCGATAGTCGAAGTACTGTCTCTTTAAAAAAAACTTCGACCACCTACTTTGCCACCTAAAACCTACTGAGCACCAATGTTAGCCTATGGCGAAGGTCCCCATAGGCTTTCCTAGCAATTTCTGATCGAAGAAAAATCGTTCGATCGATGGATTAAAATCCTTCTAATCACTCGATTTGAAGGATTTAATCGTTCAATCAAACGATTTTTCCTTCGAACGAATTGCGGTAAATCCTTTAACTTCGATATTCGAAGGATTTAACTTTGATGGTCGAATATCGAGGGTTAATTAACCCTCGATATTCGACCCATAGTAAATGTGCCCCATAGTGATGATCTAAACTACTCTGTTTCACTTTGCAGTGAAATTCACAAAACCAAAGAAATCGCGATGTTAGAGTTAATGGGAGTGTTTTTTTCTTGCACCAAATGCATTGGAGTCAAATGACTTTTTGTGCCACATGCGTTGGAGTCAATAGTCATTTTTTTCTTTAACCAAATGCATTGGAATCAATGAGCATTTTTTCTTGCATTTGTTTTACCCAAAAGTAAAAAAAAAATTTTTTTCAGTGAAACAAAACACATGATAAAATTCTAGATCAGAATTGCCATTACAAGTATGGGAGCTCTTATTTAAATTGCTCGGGACGTGGGTTTTTCTAGATAAGGATCCTTTCTGTAATTTGGATCTCCATACCCATAAGGGGCTTATCATGCTATGTAAAACATTGGAGAAAAACATCACCAGTGATGTAGCCCAGGGCAATCAATCAGAAATTATATCAGGATCAAGTATAAAGTACAGTTGTATTATTATAGGGACAAAAAGGAATCATTATTAAATATTAGAATATTCTTATTAAGCAAAAATGGCTTTTTGATTGCAAAAGCATGCCGCCTTTGTGTATTTGTCTTAATAAAGTTTGCAAAGTAAACTGTTTATGGTTCCAACCTTTTGGTTGTTGATATGTACTCCAGCACCTTATTTAACTAATAAACTTTTTCCAAAAAGTTTTTATTGTGGCAGATTTGTGGCAGACAGAGTTTTGCCAATGAGTGCACTCTATTTATTGCAGTTATCTAAATGGGCATTCATACCCATTCATTAAAGCTGCCCATTCATACTGTATGTTTGTGTGTTAAAGGGGACCTCAATGCACCCTTTATTATACTGTGATACCAAAAATCAATATTGGTGCATTTAACTGAAACACATATTTGTTCCTTAGATGGTATCAAGGATTTAATTGGGAAGGACTTCGAAGCCGAAAGCTGCTCTCTCCATTAAAGCGAGAGGTTGGTAAATTTACGAGATAAATGCTTTAAAATGGACCCAGTGCTGATTTTTCCAGATATGACTTAATTTTTCTTATTGCAGATCAAGGGAATCACAGATCACAGCTATTTTGACAATTTCCTCCCTGAATCCGAAGAACCGCCAGATGAGCTATCAGGCTGGGACAAAAATTTCTAAAATTTGTATGGTCCTCTTACTATTTTGCTGCTATGTCACTGCTGATTACAATCTGACATCTTTATCTCAGATCTCTGGACAAAACCAAATCTCAGCAGCAAACCCAGCATTTAAAGATTCCAGCAATCCATTAATTTTTCATATAAAACACAAATGTTTCAGATGATTATTATTGTCTTTAATAATTTGTCAAGCAGTTGAAAATATGCTATGGATCTTACAGTGATCTTACAGAAAGACACGTCGTCTTCTTCTGTTCATTACCTTCGTTGTCCAGTCCTGACTCAGAAGATGAAACATTTCATTTTGTATAATTTGGTAAGGACGTATTCTCAGGAGCTCTTTTATTCTCCCCCATAGACATGAGTAGTGATAAAGCAAAGCTTTATGGGTTCTTCTGCTTTAACATGGGGAGTATTTTAGGTTATTAAAAAACAATTGAACAAAACACCTATAAGATCTGATGAATGTAATGTACGTGAGACATTTGCTGAAGCAAAAAAAAGCAGATTTGTGAGGCTCTTTTGTAACAAAAGGAAGATCATTTTTCTTGATAGGTGTTTTGCACTTCCCTACAGAGGAAATTTTATAGATGTACCTCAGTATCTGCTTCTTTCATTGCACAAAACTGATATACTGTATTAAAGAATATCTTAAACCGATTGATAATCTAACAATGCCTGTTGGTTCCACTCAGAGAGTATAAAATGACCACACGCAGAGAGGGATTAGCGTAGAGCATAAAGATCTATGATTTCCGGAGATTCAAAATGAATAGTTTCCCCGGCCTTCCATACCTCCATTCCATTTGATATGTGCCTTTTAGATTAGGTTTCCAAAACAAACAGGGCAGTAGGGTAAATGATGACAGAAGCAGTCAAACACAGTTATTTGGGGCAAAACACACATAGATATAGCCATTCTGGGAGTCCTGAAACAAATCATATACTCCAGAACAGTAATATCACTCTTAGGGGGAAACGCAATAAAATTCTCAAAGAGTAAAACTTTTCGAATATTCTTCGTTAGGTTTTTATTGCATTGCAAATCTTAATTGCTCATTGTGAAACTTTAACACCTGCCCTGCAGTTTCGTTAAATATTTTGTCGCAAAATATGGTTTGGGATTTCGAAATTTAAATAAGATACACTGAGAATGTCCGTGAAAGCAATTTGGTCATGAACTTTGAGAGGGAGTCATTGAGGTCTTTACTCAGTCGAAAACTGTTCAAACATGGTCGCTAATGTTCGAAAGCAGCTTTGCGATTGTTTTATGCACTAGTGAAACATATTACATTTATTCTTTTGTGCTGGAAGAATTGTGCTTTTTTTTAACCTTTTATTGATTTTTAAATATATATATCTCTGAAGTGATTGATTTGATGACAAAGGACGTTTAATACCTTCTAACAGCATTTGTCATGCTGATTACAATCTAACATTTTAAGCATTACAAGTATTACAATTTGTTTAACCCTTTGTTTCTTTGGACAATACCATGTAACCTGGCTGGACATTTCCTCTCCTCCCTTCATCTTGCTACATATTCCAATGGAACATACATGCACACACCCATCTGTGCATGATCTGTGTCTCTGGTGGGCTAGCTGGATGGAAAGGAATGGGAACTGTTATCCAGGATTACATATGATCCCTGAAGATACAAAGCACAGAAGCAATATTTTATATGTGGACAAATATCTGATTTCAGATGTTAACTGTCCTTAAAACCCTATAATCTACCATTCTAAAATATTTGCTTGTATAATAGTAGGCAAGCAGGATTTTAAGCAGTCAGCGCAAAAAAAAAACCCACACCCAAAGACTCCAATGTATTCGGCACGTACAAATTTGCTACAAAACAGTTTTTCTGTTGTGCTGTGAAAAAACAGCCATAGGGGCAAATTCACTAAGATTCGTAGTTGCGCCAGCATCCGCTTCGCCACACTTCGCCAGGCGTATTTTCGCCAGCGCTACGCAAATTCACTAAAATCCGAAGTTGCGCTCAGGGGAAGCGTAAGGTTGCAAAGTCGCGCTAGCGTTAATTCGCCAAGCAAAGCGAAGTTACGCTAGCGATGCTTAATCTGCATACGGCGCCAAATTGAAGCTACAATGGAGGTATATGTAGCATCACTACACAAGCCTGGGAAACCTTCAAAACAGCAAATAAAATTTTTATTTTGCCCTACACATGTGCCCACTGTATAGTTAAGGTGCCATGAGTTAGGAAATGTAGGGGGGAAGGAGGGTAGCCCCAAAAAAAAAATTCGATCTTTTTCAGCTTATCACCTATAAAAAAAGAAAAAACGCCAACTTTTTTTGAAGCAATCCCTATCTACTCTATTGCACTTCGCCTGGTTTGAGGTGGCGAAGGAAGTCTGGCGTAAAAGGTAGCGTTCACAAAAATTTGCGCGTCATTGAATTTTCGTAGTTATGTCCGTTGCGCAAATTCGCCAGGCGTAAGGGTGCGAAGTAACACTAGCGAATTTACGCCAGCGTCCATTAGTGAATCGACGAATTAACGAAAATGTGCTATGCTAGCGAATTAACGCTAGCGTTAGGTGCTTCGTCCTTTAGTGAATTTGCCCCATAGACTCCAAAGTTGCCATGAAAAAAATTCACCAAAACCAAAAAAAGTCACCCACTGTTTTGCAACATTTTTTCATTTGGGTCAGATTCGGTGAGAAAAAGTTATCTTATGGTTTATCATGTGAAAACTCCTTGACAAATTCAATTCAAGGAGAATAAATGTTTTAGTAAATTCATATTAGACTTCAATAGAATTTTTGTGTGATAAACTATGAGATACCAGTAAGTATATATATGAATTACATAGTGACATAGTGAGTTAGGTTGAAAAAAGACACACATCCATCAAGTTAAACCTTTTAACTCTATTTTAAACTCCCCAATTGCTAGTTGATCCAGATGAAGGCAAAAAAAACAGATTAATTGCATCTCAGATTGAATATCAGATATCTTCTAAGAAGACCAATAACAAACATGGTTAGATATATGATTCCCATTTTGTTATAGTAACTTAAAAGTTTGTATACACAGCTGCTGTTATGTTATTATTTTAAGGCATTATTGCAAAGTCAAAGAACTCGGGAATTTTAATTATTCAGTATTGCTTCAGAACAAAAGGGATCAATTTCACTGAATTTTCTGCCACTTATCTCACTGCACAATTATTACTTAAAGGAACAGTAACACCAAAAAATTAAAGTGTATAACATTTATTAAAATATAATGCACCGTTGGCTTGCACTGGTAAAAACTGATTTGTTTGCTTCAGCAACTCTACTATAGTTTATATAAACAAGCTGCTGGGTAGCTGTGGGGGCAGCCATTCAAAGCTGAAAAAAGGAGAAAAGGCACAGGATACACAGCTGATAACAGATAAGCCCTGTTGTATACAGGGGCATTTCTGCCATGAGGCAAGGTGAGTACCTTGCCTCAGGCGGCAGCTCCCCAGAAGTTACCAGGGGTGGCAAAAAGCCGCTCCTGGTAACGTTAAGAGCCGAATTTCTGTTTATTAAACTGGAAATTCGGCTTTTCTATCGCAGAGAGCGATATTTCGCACTCTGCACTAGCAATGTGCCCCTCGCCAGACCTCCCATTGTCGATCTTAAGGTAAGCCTTGGGGCGGCATTGATGCCTGAAACGTGCCTGGTCGTATACAATGCGATTCGGCATAGCTTATCTGTTATCTATTGTGTATCCTGTGCCCCCATAGATACACAGTAGCTAATTTATATAAACTATTATAGTCTGAAGCAAACATCCCATTTTTACCAGTGCAGGGCAACACTACATTATTTATTCATTACTGAAATCATTTATTCATGTTACTGTTAAAACTTCTAGCACAAGCCCCAACATTTCTCATATCTTCCTTTCAATAGTCCATTTTAGCTGACTGTTCAACAACCATGGCCTCATATTGAAACAAATTATTTAACCGCACTTACTCCTACTCATGACATACAGAAAATAATTCAGGCGCACACACAGTTGATTATAGAGCATTCTTTTGTTTGTTTTGGACAATTTTAGACCTTGATGAACGTTATAACAGTATAATCTTTAAGGAAAAGAAAGTAAAACGTTATCTTGTAAACATAATTCTAGTTTTGTGTGTATAATTATTCAAAGGGAAACTATATTCTAGTTTTTTATGTACATAACTTTATTTTTCCTTTCCCCAATGCATCCCAAAGTACTGCATAGGCAGTGATCTTCATTCTGTAGCTCCATAGATGTTGCTGCACTCAGGCATAACTGTAGGCGGTTATAAGCAGCTTCAGTTTATGTCTATGAAAATGATCTTATTCCCATATTATAGGGTCCTAAAATAATCCCTAGTAATAGTGCCCAGTAAGAGGAGTCTAGGCATTGCACTTCAGCAACAGCTGAGGAGCCACAATTTGAATTTCACTGATTTGTGGAATTTAGATGTTAAGCAAATCTGAAGCCAATTACAAAAGGTGCCTGGCATATGTTTCAGGATCCTGACTCGTGAAAACCGTGACAACTGTATTCCTAGAAAAGAGTTTGGAGATCAGTTTAGTATCATCTTTGAAAGAATGAATTGAGCCAATGTCCTTAGGTCCTCGTTAGGTTATTAAAACTCTGTTATCATCACAGCTCAAAAGTCAGAAAGTGGTTAGTAGTGATAGGCGAATTTGGGCAATTTCGCTTTGCCGTATAATTTGTAAATGTCCCACGAAATTCACGAAACTGCGGAAAATTTTATTTTTGGCGCCGGTGTCCATTTTTTGGACCCCGCGCACATTCAGCGGCGAACATGCGCTGGCGTCCATTTTTTTTATGCCGCCAAATTTTTGCAGACGAATTTTCGCGCCAGTTTTGCCCATCACTAGTGGTTAGCTTAAAGGGGATGTAAAGGCAAAAAATGAAATCCAATTTTCACTTTCTTTAATGAAAAAGAAATCTATCTTCAGTTTACTTTAATTAAAAAATGTGCAACATTTTTATAATAAACTTGGCTGTATGCAGTAAACCCCCCCCCCCCCCTTTGTTTTACTTGCTCTGACAGCTGTAGATAGGAAACTGCAGACGGTCCCTAACTGATCTGCAGGGAAACTGATGATATTTTCAAACGGCAGGGGGAGCCCCCCACCTTACTTCCCTGACCTCGAATAGCTTGGTTTGTTTCCCTGTAAAGCAGCTGGCGACTGTGTAGAGATTCATATCCACAGACCCAATGCAGTCTGCCTAGTCTGATTATTAATCAGTCTTGCTGTTTCGGCTTCAATGACAGATATTATCTGACTTGTGCTGTTTTGATAATTTATGATGATCCCTTAGCTAAACCTCCCAACTGATGCCCAGACCACACTGAACATGTGCGTAGTCTTGGTCTTGCAAAGATGTTTAACCATGTTACAAGATGACAGCTCCCTGTGGCCAACTTTGAAAACATAAATCATTAGTTCAATTGGGCTTCTGGTGCAGTAAGTTCATGTTTATATTTGGTATACAAAATACAGCATTTCTAGCATTATTCTATTTTAGACATTAGTTCCCCTTTAAATTGACAGTTTAAATAGGTAACATATATGTAAATTTGCATAGGTGAATTACATTTTATATATATATATATATATATATATATATATATATATATATATATATATATATATATATATATATATATATGTATGTGTGTGTGTTAATAAAAGCAATTTGATTAACCACAAACTGGAGAGCGGGTCCACAACAAGATTTTTGTATATTACTTGACCCTGCTTCCATATTCACAGAAATAATCCGGATCAGAGTGTGGCTGTTATTTACTGTGTATATGTATATGTATATATATATATATATATATATATATATATATATATATATATATATATATGTATGTATATATATGTATATATATATATATATATATATATATATATATATATATATATGTATGTATATATATGTATATATATATATATATATATATATATATATATATATATATATAGATATAGGGTTGAAGTCATTAATAGTACATTATTAAAACCTGAGTGACTCAGATTGTGAAGATTTTCAATGTTTAGAGAAGCTGTGTAAACAGATGGATTAGAACTGTGTGTTTAGCCATTGTACTGTGAAAAAGCAGAAACATTTCTGATGGCATACACTGTATTTGGCTGAATGGGCCAACGCTGATAAAAAGAACATAAACACAAACTTGTCATGTTGAAGAAAATGCCTTGATTACCCTATTAGGTTTCCCTTTGTTCTCAACTAAATAAACATTAGGTTTCAGAAATCTGACTTGGAGTTGTTATTTTTCATTCTGATATCTTCACAAGCAACAGACCGTTCCTTTACTAATTGACAAGGATGACAGGTAATTGTCCTAGGAACAAGTAATTTTCTCAAGTCACGACTGACAAATCATGCTTGACCACTCTGTCCTTCTGTGTAGAACATCTATCTCAGTGAGAACAGAAGGATGTTACTTGAGCTGAACATAACAATTGCAGCAGGGACATTTTCTGATACCTTATGTGAAATTTTCTGGCTATGATAAAATTGGGTTATATTTATTTTAATGTCCATTTTTTCTTGAGCTTGAGTTTTATTCATAAAGATATACTAAAACCGATCAGTATACAACTATTTACCCACCCAATTTTCAGCACTTAAATGCCAATGTTACTGGTATAAAACTCTTTATGATGCATGTTAAGACACCCATGCCTGTTTGCATGGGTGTGTATGTAAGTATATGTACTTTTATACTAAGAACTGAGTAAATAAAGAGAAGTTAATCAGATACGTTTTGTAAGGGTACAACTACACCGACAATTTCCCTGCGATTGTGACGGATCCGACTATCTGCGGCAAAACGCAGGCGTCAAGTTGGATGCAACAGAAAACAAGGTAAGAAATACAAATGTCAGATGCAGCGTCTGCCTCCGACAGTCGTGTTGCGTCGAACGAACGATGCGACACCATCCGACGTTCCTGTTGCTTACCTTGTTTTCCGTCGCATCTGACTTGATGCCTGCATTTTGGCGCAGAGCGTTGGATCCGGGGAAATCGTCCATGTAGCTGTACCCTAAAATAAAATGCAATAGCATATCAGTTAGATATATGCTGCTGAATGAATATGCAATATACATCTACATTTAATTACAATTAACCATGTATAACAACAGTTTGTTCTGTATGGATGAGTTGGTGGGTTTCTAATGTGGAACATAACTACACATTTTCCCTTTAAAATTGACACACATGAAATTCCATGTAGTAAGGCTTATTATTAGCAGTCAGAACACCAGCATACCGAGGCTGAACTGTTTTCTAAACAGGCATGTAGTTGCAATGATTACCAATGAGCACCACAATTAGAGGGGCACATATGTGTCTTTTATAAAGGAATGAGAAGGCAGCCACTTCTGGTCACCTATTTTAGCACCCATCTGGCAGAGGTTCAAACAAATTAGTCAATTACAATGTGTTTCCACATTTTCAGATTTATTCTTATATATTTATATATTTTTTGCTGTTTCTGCATTTCAGCTCAAGAATCAACAGATTATCTTGGTGAAATATAGAAAATGATAGAGAAATGTGTTTAATGCACAGCATAAAGGCCATTCTACAGATGCCACTTATTATAGTTTTAATGCTGAGTAGATAAATACCATATTGCTGTTACTAGAAGATGAGTGTAATCATATAGTTCACTTCTAACTGTTGGGGATGTTTGGTAAAGATGAGCAAGTAGGATGGCTGTTTTCTCTCGGTTTATTGCAGCTCCTATTATGAGTTTCTCGTAAGCTTTACAATTATACATACTGTGAACTGGTAACTGGAGAACAGTTTGAAGGGAGATATATTTCCTCTAGGTTCCTTTCCTACTCCCATATCTACAGCAACCCTGAGTAGGTCAATTCACCTAGAAAGTCTGATCTGGAGAATAATTAGCAGGCTAGGTCGGCATGCTGCAAAAGAGAAGGACGACCCCAGAGGACCCCTGTGGAGTTATACTTTTGTGTTTGGCCAGAAATCCCAGTAGGGGACCTGTAGTAGAGAGTTAGTTAGAGCCCATGTGTGGCAAGGGTTTTGTTTTATTTTGTACCTGTTCACTCACAGAATCTGGAACTGTGAATAATAAATTGGGCTTTAACATGCTAAAACACTGTCTGTTCATCTGATCCTGCTCACAATACCCACTTGTTTATTTTCTTTTGATTACAGGACATGTAAAGCCTACATTTTTCTACCATGTATATAAGTTGGGCATATCTTCCCCACCCAAGCCACATCATTTGTACAGCATAGACTCCCTCCATTGGCCAGTGCCATCACATTTTCCTAAAAGAAATAGCAGCTTTCACCGGGTGAAACATCATCAGTAACACTGAGACATGCAGAATGCAGGTTTACACAGGCACAACATACTTTGATAAAAAGTTCTCCTGGGGTTGAGCACTGTCTATCTCTCCTCCTCCATTGTATCATTCTCTGCTCCTCAGCATGTGTACCATTTATTCTCTCGGTGGACATGTTGCTGACTGGATGTGGGGTCCAGTCAGTTGCAAATCCAGCAGGAACAGTCAGAGCTAAGAGGGGAATTTCGACAGTTTAGCCCATGGTAAGTGCAGTAGAAGAATTTTTTTGAGTGCACTGCTAGGGATTGTGGGACATTATCTTTGTATAGTTTGGGCACTTACATTTTAAAAGAACTATGCCCTGTCTTAGAATACACCCAAGTTTCCTGCCCACCCGCAGTTTCAGCCCTGGTGCTCACAGACAAGCCCAGGCACATGCATTTTACCCAATAAATGAACAGAACCATATCTTTTACTTTTTTTTACCAGATTCCTTTCTGTAACATTAATTTTACCTGTCATGATCAGATCAGAAGTGACACAGAGAACACCCTAAAATGCTGGTACGAGGTAAAAGGGCAATATTTCCTGATATGTTCATGCTATTTCATAAGTTTAGTTTGCAAAAGGAAGCATTTTCACAATATTACACAAGTCAAATGATTCGGGTATAGGATATCGTGGGCCATTGTTTATGAAATACCACCCAATTACCTGAGCATAATTATGACTAAATATATTTCAATTCTAATGAAGTCCCTGAATGTGCATTTTACCAATTTTTTGAAGAACAAACAGCTGATTTAAGCAATGAAGCGTCAGCAGTACTTAGGGCATGAGAAAAAAGATATACTCGACAGATGGAGAAGAGACTTTCTCTGCAGGCAGATCTCAAGTGAATACATGCTGTAGCTCAGTGTTATGCCATATCCAGTAGGGATGGGTGAATTTGACCCGTTTCGTTTCGGCAAAAATTTGTCGCTGGCAAAATGTTGCAGACGCCCATTAAAGTCTATGGGCGCCAAAAAAGGTTTTTGTTTTTTTTACGCATGCCGCCATACAAGTCTATGGGCGTAATTTTTTCGGCGAAATGAGGTGAAAAAATTTGCCCCTCCCTAATATCCAGCAATTTCTATTAACATTGCATTGTATGTGGTTGCCATACTGCTCGCTTTTACTGCTACTACATAAGACATAGTCAAGTGTGTGACCCCATCAATATCTAAAAACATTTGTGTTATTGTGCAGTCATATCTCTGTGTGTCAGGGGCCTATCGGCTCCCAGCAGGGAGTAGTCAGGACCAAGGAGAAAGCTTAGGGTTCAAAGTCCAAGTTTGTGGTACCAATAGGGATCGGGAGTAAACGTTGTCAATTTCCAAGCAGAGGTTTAAAGGCAGGCAGATTACAAGCAAGGTCAAGGTTCAGGCAAGGTCAAAGTCCAGGAATCAATACAGGAAGTAATAAAGAACACCCAGGAATGCAGAAACAAAATCCTATTATCGGGCATTGAACCTGTGACTTTGGCATCTTTTTATTTCAAATATTTGCGCCAGATGGGTGACGTCATTGCGCAGGCGCCGAGCTGCCGGCACCACTACCCACGTGTCGGCCATGGGCGCCGCTATTTTGGGAGCAGCGCCAATGGAGACGGGATCGCCATCAGGCACTCCTGACACTGTGTTCTTTTATACACCACATGACCCACAATTATGTGTTTATCAAAGTACTTTCAAAATAGAATAGAAAAGAGAAATGCTTGTAGAAACTGTACTTCAATACCATAAACGCAATAGATATTTAATAATTACATTTTTTTTTTTAGATAATTTAATAGTTACATATTTAAGTTGGGTTTATAGCAGACCAAAATCCATCAAGTTGAACCCTTCCAAATGAAACCCAGCATCCATACATACACACACTCACACCAACGCCTCCATACACTCACATAAACTGCACATACCAATATTTATACTAATTATAGATTTTAGCATCACAATATCTTATGATATTATGCTTGTCCAAGAAAACATCCAAGTCACTCTTAATAGAATGAGCCATCACATCATCTTCTGACGTGTATTCTACAACCTCACTGCCCTCACTGTGAAGAACCACCTACACTGCTTCAAATGAAAGGTATTTTTGAATTTCATCTTGTGTGAACCATACATCATTTGTTGTATTACTAGAAATGAAACTATTAAGAAGGAAAACTTCATTAGCTGGTTCCTCATTTTGTGGACCGAAAGGAAACAACAGTTCAGAATCTCAGCTTTTTCTCTGTTCTCATCAACCAGCTGACCCCTTACCCTCTGATATTAAGGGTCTATCCCCTTCCTGCTTCATCTTTTTACTATTAAAATATTTAACAATAATTTTGGATTCTTTTTACTCCTTGCTGCATTACCCTTTTCCATCTCAATTTTAGCTTGACTGATGCCTTTTGCATGATTTATTGGCCTCCTTGTACATGATAAATGTAAAAGGTTTTGTTTTGTGACGTATATTTATTAAGCAGAATTTTTGTTCTGCATTTAACCTTATGAAAAATCTTTCCCAGTTAATATGTTACAGAGATGCGCTTATACTGTTAAATATGTTGCAGAGATGCCCTTATACTGTCAAAGTTTGCACTACAATTTAGTTTCTGTTACTCACTAATAGAATTGCCTCTGCAGCATAATCTCACACAAATGCTAGAGATGAGTTCAGTAATTACAAGGTCCAAAAGAGAGTCATTCCTAGTAGGTTCTTGAACGAGCTGAAATAAAAAGTTGTCATTCAGCATATTTACAAACTTACTAGCTTTGACTTGGCAACCCCATTAACCCAGTCAATGTCTGGATAACTAAAGTTGTCCATAATAATAACTTGACCTACTGTAGTTGTGAAGCCCTTTGTTTTTGTAAAAGTAGCTGGGGTTCATTCTCATCACTTATATGAGGTGGTTTATAGCATACAGGGTTGGACTGGGGGAGGCTGCTGTCTCAGGGCCCCCTGAGCCTGTCGCAAGTCCATCACCGGCCCCTAGCCGCAGCCACCTTCAGTATGCACACGGAGCTTGCGCGCATGCGCATTCCTGTTTCTGAAGCTACCGGGGACAACTTCAGGACAAGCTCCTACCGCAGAGAGCGCACACGCATGCGCACACCTGTTTTTTTAAGCGCCCATGGCGGCAAGAAATGAGATTGGGGCAGCCCCCGGCCACAGCCACCTTCAGCATGCCTGCCCTCTTGTAGCGCCCATGGCCAGAGACGAGATTGTGGCAGCAAGGGCAGGGAGCGGGTCTGGGCCAGCAGGGCCCACGAGAGTTATACACCAATGATAATTTTCTTTGTTACCTTTTGGCTAGTCAAAATATCAACCCAGAGAGATTCCACACCCTCCCCAGTGCAATCCATGGTTATTTCTTTAGAGAACTACCTCATCATCCTGCTGCTGTTCTGTTCCCACTAAACTATCTGACCCTGCTAGGTCCTGCTCAGTGAGCAAGAGACTCCTCTCAAGATTGTCAATCAACCACAGACCAATTTGTTGCTATACTGCTCAAACACGAGCCTCTAAAGTGGCAATTTGCTCACAGCCATCAAAGTGGTAAGCAGCCATCACAGAGGTAAGCAGAGGTAAACTCTTTTTCCACATCTGCATACATGTTGCAGACTGTGCACTGGGTCAGACCTTCAATTTTGCTAGCACTCATTATCCCAGTTATATATCAAAGAACAGAAACAAAAAAAAATGTTTTTACCTTGTTTTAACCTCCTTTAGTTTGAATGTCCTGTGTTTGTAACTCCACTTAAAGAGTACACATGTAAAGAGCAGCTATCCACTAGATTAAGTGCCACTGGAGTCCCAGGGGTTCTATTTATACCATCTGTTCAGATGCTCTTATCAAACCCCCACCCATCTCAAACTGAAGGAAAAGTACTGCAAAGTAAAGCAGTTTGTGGCAAACTTGCTGTAAGCACAATAACAAACCAACCTTTGCTATTTAGCACCAAAGATAGAACAAAAACTTTAAAAACCACAGTGATTAAATATATAAACCTTACTTTAAAATAACAGGTAATAAAAAAATATGTATCCTTTTGTGTTGATTTATGCTTCAGCAAGTAGGCATTTGAAAGATGCTAGAAACATTCAACAGCATCACAGTCTGCATGGTAATAGAGGAAGTTGCTAATCCCTTAAACTGCTGAAAACGCTTGTTCTTTTGCACTTTGGTCCCTGACCTATAGGTAGCAGAAAATGGAGCACAGAGATCTGCCATTGCACCATGGATACATCTTTACTTGCAATCAGTAGCATTGTATACATAAAGGGGAGGGGGGGACATGTATGCAACCTCCTCCAGCTACCTACCTGTTCCCTAACTTGTCATTTAGACAAGCAAGCTAATATTTGCCTCTAGTTTCCCGGGATTTTATACCTGGTGCAAGGTGCAGAGAGCACAGGCAGACGCTGGGCGCAAGTACACTTTAAAGGAGAAGGAAACCTAGTCGGCGCAAAAACCCTCCCCCCCTCCCGTGTGTTGCCCACCCTCCCTCCTCCCCCCTGGCCTACCCGTCTTGCTGGGCAAATGCCCCTAACTTGTTACTTACCCTTCTGCGCAAGGTCCAGTCTACGGAGTTCACCGACGCCATCTTCTTCCACGCAATCTTCTTCCTACTTTGACCGGCGCATGCGCAGTAGATCGTACCGGCAAAATGCTCCTACTGCGCATGCGCCGGTCAAAGCAGGAAGAAGATCGCGTGGAAGAAGATGGCGTCGGTGAACTCCTCCAAAAGTCACGAAGAAAAAAAGAATAAAACTTTGTGACTTTTGGCGCATGCGCAGTAGATCCGTACCGGTGAAATGCTCCTACTGCGCATGCGCCAAAATGCCGGTCAAAGCAGGAAGAAGATCGCGTGGAAGAAGATGGTGCCTGTGAACTCTGTGGACTGGACCTGCGCAGAAGGGTAAGTAACAAGTTAGGGGCATTTGCCCAGCGGGACAGGTAGGCCAGGGGGGAGGAGGAAGGGTGGGCAACACACGGGAGGGGGGGAGGGTTTTTGCGCCGTCTGGGTTTCCTTCTCCTTTAAATGGGCATGAAAGGGCAAACTTATTAATGCTCTTGCATTTGGGTCCAGGGTCTCAGTAAATGACCCTAAGATCATTTAAATTCCAACTGACAATATTTTGGGAAGCAGCTTTCTAAACAGAAGAAACGTAGCCTTAGGGTCTGGCCACACGGCCAGATTCGGGGAGATTAGTCACAAGGCTACAAATCTCCTCTTCTTCATGGTGACTTATCTCCCCGATCTGCGTTCCCCTGCCTTCCGCCGGCTAAAATGTAAATCACCTGGGGGCAGGCATATGGAGCAATTCGTTTTCCAAATTCGGCCGTAGTTTCCTCGCGATTAATCTCACTGAATCTGCATGTTTGGCCAGACCCTTATGGATTATTGCTGCGCTATACTCTCGCAGGAAATAATATCTAACAGGGAAAATTTGGGTATATATAGTTAATAATGGATGGAGGGCACACCAAAAACGTTCAAAATTTAGCAAGAGGTGCAAAAACAAATGTTACCCCTACCAAAGGTAACCAATATCAATACTAAGTCAAAATGTTTGCACACTCAGAACAAAACAATTGGACATAAGGGTGGTTTGAAAAAATAATTTTTACTATTGTTCAAGAAAACATTTTACATGGATAATGCCATACAATACATGGCGCAATTTATACAATGTTAAAAAGTAGCATAGAAAATCAATCACCCATTAGTCTCATGTAGCAAGCAAGAAATCAGCAAGGAAGAGGATACACCTACCAGAAAAATGAGAATGGCCATTCTCATTTTTCTGGTAGGTGTATCCTCTTCCTTGCTGATTGTACATGTATTGTATGGCATTATCCATGTAAAATGTTTTCTTGAACAATAGTAAAAATTATTTTTTCAGAGCTTTCTGGATAATGGGTTTCCAGATAATGGATCCCATACCTGTACTACCATTCCACTGACTGATTTCCCATGCTGTGCAGGAGAATTTGTTGCTCAGCACCTGTACCAAAGAATTACAGCCATTCAGCAACTATGCAGACCTGACAGGGAACTGTATTTTATCTGTCACTTTCTGAAGGCAGAGCCGTGATTGGCTACTGTGCTTTTAAACAGGGACCACTCATTTGTAACACTGACCAGAAATGATTTATTGGGAGCTCCAATAAAGGTGTTATTTATAAATGTAACAATCCCTTTTAGCCCAAACTGAAATCAGGAACCATACTGTATATTATTTATCATTGACTAGATGATGAGGGTGACTTTATAAACTGCTTTATGTCCTCCCAGCCTAAAACATGCAGTGAATTTTATACCTAAATACTTATTATAAAGTTGTACAAATAATGTTTCATAGCAAGGGAACAAAAAGTGACTGCAGTTTTAGATTGATTTGTCCTTATATACACATTGCCAATTAATACATTGACACATTTGTGTCAGAAATACCAGACCCCTCATTTTAGATGGGAATACTATTACTTCTTAGTTTTGGGATAAATTCATAGTGTATGTTATACGAATTGTTATAATAGAAATAGGAATAACTCAGGTCATCATAGAAGCTTTAGTGAACAATTCCAGTGTTTTATATCTCTGCTATAAACTGTATGCTTCATTTCTTCTGCCACTTGGAATAAGAGGGAATTAATTAAATGATGCTAGATACCCAAAGAACATGAGTTTAATTTAGTTTAATGACTTCAGTTAAAGTAATATTCTAATTTACCTTAAGTAAATTCCTAGAGTACAAGAAAATGTGTATTTTTTTCTGTCCTTCTTTCATATGTAACAAAAGACACAATGTTTGTCTGGGTGTAGTAACCCATAACAACTAATAAGATGTTTGCTTTCAAAAGGGGACTAGTAACTTTGAGTATATTGAAAGAAAGGTGGGACATCATTAACAAGGTTTTTGATGAAGAAGGGAAATGTGGGGGCTATGTTCCACCTATGATATTCATTTTTGGATATAAACACAAATAATGATATCTATTTAAACAACAAAATTTGAAACACAATGCGAAATTTGTATGCATACACATAACTAGGCCCATGTCATGTGCAGTTTTTTAGTGTATTGACCAAAAAACATTTTTGTGAACATTGGCCTTAAAGGAATTTGAGGAAAACCTGAACAGGGTCCACCAATAGGATCTATGCCTTGGGCCCACTAGTGCCTTTAAGCTCCCCCCCCAAAAAAAATAAAAAAAAATCTACAGGATGACAGTGGACACCTGCAGAAAATATACAAAATGTGCTATAAAAAATTTTTTAGTGGTGAATATTTTGTCCATTGTTTTCCATTATACTGGACCATTTTATCTTTAAGCTAAATATCTTCTCACACATGTAGAATACTCTAATAGTGATGGGCGAATTTGGTTTTGTGAAACAGCGCCGGCGTCTTGTTTTTGACGCCTGCGTCCATTTTTGATGCCGGCATCCATTTTTTACACCGGCGTTCATATTTTTGGAAAATATCTGCAAAAAACAGATGCCGGCAAATTTTCGATTGCTAATTTTCACTGCGGTTTCGCAAATTTATTCGCTGGTGGCGAATCCCGCAAATTCGCACCTGGCGAATAAATTCGCCCATCGCTATACTCTAATTAATAGAGAGGTGGTTATGACTTGTTTGGAGCAAATTATTTGCTGACATTTATGTGAGAACCCAGCTTCCCCAATAGAATGATGTTATACTGTATGTGGCACAAAACACAGTCGTTTTTATGGGACCACACAAAACAATTTTGACTACAGTTTAAATTTTTTTGCACTTAGATCTGATATACTTACATATTTGGAGACAACTCAGATATGAATTTTATTAGTTTCAATACTTTATTGAAAGAACGGGAGCAAGTATTTATAACTGAGACCAGAGATTGATATAAAATAATAACACAAAAAGTAATATTAAAAAAAGTATGGTACTATACACCCAGGAAAGGACAAGTTTTGCAGTACATGAAGTTGACTTTATGTCTGAAAGGGACTTGATTTTGGAAATTTGATCAAACTAATAGCTGAAACTAAAATCAACAGGTGATTGGGCCCAGGATGTTGCAAAAGACATTGGGCTTACTGTGAAAAGTGCAGGTTTCCGGAGGATCAGAGGCAGAGTTTGATATTGGAAAGGGACTGGGGGCATGGGAGGGAAAACTGACTTGTCTGATTGCAATCCTGCCTCAACCTTCATCTCTCAAAACAATATAGTTTTTTTTCCTACAGGTCATCTTCTGTTCTGCAGCCACACAACAGCCACCAAATTTATTTGCCAGTAACAGACCTCTTTGTGTGCAAAATTCCAAATGCGCATTCCTACTGAGCCAGTCCTCACTTCCCGATTTCCAATTTAACAGAGCTCACTAGCCACTTCCTATTTTCAGAAGGCACCTTGGAAGAATTCAATACTCAATCCTGATGGCAATGGGGATGGGAAACAATAAAGTAGCACAGATCTAGCATCTTGTTACCATACTATGAGCAGACATTGCTGGCAAATGAAACACTTTTTTAGATTATTTCATCTAGGGGCAGATTAATTTATCTTGACCCATCTATGTTTGGGCAACAGATTAATGAAAGAACAAGCGAGTTTCTGAACTTGGCTTTCCAGTAAATAAGTGTTGTGGCTTGTTGGTTAATGACAATTAACTTATTTTTCCATGAGCAGTTTTTTTTTAACAAAAATTAGAAGCTTTCTAATCTTAAACCTGTCAAAAATTCCCTAGAGGAAAAAAATGCCAATAATCTTATGTAATCTTATGAGCTACTGTATGTATAGATATACAGTACAGTGTGGAAGAAAAGGTCATAGAAGAAGAATTTAAAATCAGTAGATAGAATGAAAGTTGATTAGTTGAGTATAGAGGCATGCTCCTCACCAGGCTCTGACTAACTCCTGTCTTATAAACAGAAACCATTCTCTTTTCTTAGCATAATTTTAAATATTGTGTAAATGCAAGAAAAGATGAAAACACAAGCTTTATGTCATTTTTTCCCCTGCATTTTCTGTGTTTTCTGAATTCATGCTGTTTATTTCATGTGGTCACAAAATGTATTTAGTATTAATATAATTCATGCTAAAATATATTTTGTAAAAAAGTATATTTGTGTTCATATGGTTATTTGTATCCTTTTGTTAATAGGGTTTATCTTTTGTTGAATAAATTATTTTGTCAAATTTTGTGCTGACAAAACTTATATTGTGACTTCAAAATTATTTTTGTGCTAACAAACTTTATTTTTTTAGACATACAGATTTTCAAATAAAATGAACATCTTTTGTGGCTACACCAAATGGTTTAAGTCTGGGGGTACCTTAGAAAGGATCTCTCCCAAACTTTCTCTAGTGACATATTTACACATCTTAATCTCTCCAGCACTCAGTCTTGTTTAAAGGGGACCTGTCACTGTAATAAATAATTCCAGATCCTAATTTATGAGTTTATTTAAGTAAAATGCATTTCACTTACACTATAAAAATTAATGAAATCTTGTGTTTATTAGTCTTGAAATCAAAGCAGACAGGCAGGTGCCATTTTGAAGACGCTTTTATTAAAGTAGGCTCTGCACCATTCCGAAATCTTGTTTATGTGCCAGAATGGGGCACCTGATATCCATGTCTATGCACTGGATACACAATTAGATGGTTAGGAGGGCAGGGAAATATGAGGAGTGCAGTGAAATCTAGGAAGTGCAGAATAGAAAGTGAAAGTAATTTCCTGCCCAGCCCCTATGCCTAAGGCATAGAGGAGGGGCAGGTAATATATGACAGCTGAGACTTTTAGAAGAGTTTATAACTGTAATGAATGTTTTAATAACAAAAATAATTTGGGTTTCATGTTTTATTTGAAAAGGACTTTTATTATACAGCTTTTTATATCTGGGTGACAGGTTCACTTTAAAGACCCCTACTAGCAAACCAATAAGAGAACCCCATCCCTGCTGCAACTCTATAATATCAATCAATGTTAAGTACCCATCTTTCTTTAAAGCTGGCACTTGGCACTTAAACTCAGTTTGTTTAAAGGATTCTGTTATGATTTCTATGGTGCAGTATTTATTTCTAAATTATACTGTTTACATAACATGTAAGCAACAAGTGTATTTTTAGCTGTAATATTTGTGTGTAGGCAGTCAACTCAGGTCATTGTGCCTGATCCTGTGCTTTCAAATAGAGCCAGCAGTTCACAATAGAACTGCTTTCAGATAACCTATAGTTTCTCCTACACAATGTAGCTGGAGGAGTTGTAGTAGTATTTTTTTACTATTCAGAGCTATTCTCATATCTGTCAGGGAGCTGGTATCTTGTGTCAAGTTGTCAGAGTTGTTATTTTGTTACCTTCCCAATATTCTGTTGACTGCTGTGGGGGGGGAAGGTATGGGAAGATAGTTCTCCAATTTGTAGTACAGAGTGAGTGAAATTTCTGAGATCACAAGTCACATGACTGAGGGTACCTGGTAATCTAACAACATGTCTAGTCGCATGTTAGATTTCAAAATTAAATTTAGAAAAACAAAATCTGTTTATTTTTAAAATTATGCTTTTGAAAAAAAATGACAGAATCCCTTTAAACAATCCCTAGTCAACATGACTAACATCTCACAAAAGAGACAGGGGCAATTCCTAAAATAATTATGCTCTCTCTCTCTCTCTCTCTCTCTCTCTCTTTCTCTCTCTCTCTCTCTCTCTCTCATGCCATGGGAGTTATTCCCTTTAGTTTACATATTAATCACATGTCCATTATGATTGCAGTAATCCATAGATAATAGTTTGAAATTCTGAAATGATTATATTGTTGACATGGACTGTGCATTTCAATGTGATATTCACACTTATCTGTTAGGACTAAAACAACTGTTGCTGGAGGCCTAAAATGACTTTTATTTCTCCTTCAAAATGTAAAAGTGTATTGACTTCAAACTGAACACACAATTTAGAAAATTTTACTAAACATGTACAATGGGTATAGAATCTTCAAGCTCACTTACCAACCAATAAGGGATGAAGTAACATTACCCATTCTGTTTCTACACAAAATTGCACAGCATGTAGCACAGGTGCATTATACTAGCTTTCAAGGTGTTTAAAAGATTATATGCAAAATATGTGCACCTGTCCTGTTAAGTCTATGAGGTACTTATCAAAATAAACCTTAGAAATAATTTACTTCAAATGAGGGTTGCCATGGAAACACCTGATGGTGTCCAGGAGTTACAAGTACAAAATAAATGCTAAGTGCGTCATCGCTATAGAAACACATTTTTGTCACAGGCTATCAATACCCACAATCATTGCATGCCATTGGATGTCCAATGTACTTTATACCTGATCTATAACATTATTCTACCGTTTTTCTACACCAGAAGGCAGCAAATAATAACCTGGTTATTTTTATAATTTAGAAGTCTATGGATCTTTTTCTAAAGTAGCAGAAACCCACATAATATTACATATTTTCCTGCTACATCTAAACAAGCATTTTGCCCTTTTCATGAGCATTTGGTCAAAAGGGGGCCCCAGCTCTTTATAGAGTCTACGGTTAATATATACCTGGAGCTAAGTGGTAAATCCTGACCTAGGTAATACATTTTTATATGTGCAAAAATAATAATAAACACGTGGTACATACCTATTATCCATCAAAACATCCGTATGATGATTGTACGGGTATGGCATCCATTATACAGAAACCTGTTATCCAGAAAGCTTCAAATTAATAATGATGTCCTTTTTCTCTATAATAATAAGTAGAAGTACCTTCTACTTAACCCCAGCTAAGATTTAATTAATCCTTTGTGGATGCAAAACATTCCTATTGGGTTTAATAATTTCTAAATTATATTTATACTTTAAGGGATCCTGTCATCGGAAAACATGTTTTTTTAAAAACGCATCAGTTAATAGTGCTACTCCTGCAGAATTCTGCACTGAAATCCATTTCTCAAAAGAGCAAACAGATTTTTTTATATTCAATTTTGAAATCTGACATGGGGCTAGACATTTTGTCAATTTCCCAGCTGCCCCAGGACATGTGACTTGTGCCTGCACTTTAGGAGAGAAATGCTTTCTGGCAGGCTGTTGTTTTTCCTTCTCAATGTAACTGAATGTGTCTCAGTGGGACATGGGTTTTTACTATTGAGTGCTGTTCTTAGATCTACCAGGCAGCTGTTATCTTGTGTTAGGGAGCTGCTATCTGGTTACCTTCCCATTGTTCTTTTGTTTGGCTGCTGGGGGGGGGGAAGGGAGGGGGTGATATCACTCCAACTTGCAGTACAGCAGTAAAGAGTGATTGAAGTTTATCAGAGCACAAGTCACATGACTTGGGGTAGCTGGGAAACTGACAATATGTCTAGCCCCATGTCAGATTTCAAAATTGAATATAAAAAAATCTGTTTGCAATGGATTTCAGTGCAGAATTCTGCTGGAGCAGCACTATTAACTGATTCATTTTGAGAAAAAAAATTTTCCCATGACAGTATCCCTTTAAGGTATTTTAATCCAAATTACAGAAAGACCTCTTACCTGAAAACTCCATGTCGCAAGCATTCTGTATAACAGGTTCTATAACTATATTACAGTTTGTTTTTACTGTTCCAGCATTAAACCAGATAAAGAGAATTGGATTGAATGATGTCCATGGTGGATGTTGAGGGTTGATGTTATAGCATAAACAAATCTAAATCAAATTCAAAAACTAGCAACTAGATCCTATGCTGTGGGCATATGGAAGGCCCTATTCTGTCCTCATACACCTGGAACAGTAAAAAGGTTTCTGTTGATCCGACTGTGAGGAGGCATGCCTGCTTAATGTGTGATAACTTAACAGTTAACTAATGTAACCCATAGCGTAAATAACAACACTGAAACAAAACTTCCTTTTAGTGGGTTAGGGTCGGCCACAGCTTTTATTTAAACAGATTCTTATTCATACCGTACACAGAAAAAACTTGCCATTAATTTACCAACCATTCATTTCCAAATGCCAGCCACCGCAGCCGCGGTGGGCATGTAGGTCATTCCAAATACCGTCTGGATAACCAATGGCAAGGACACTTTTACCCCGCCACGGAGGAGTACCTGTACACCTACACGGGACTCCGACCCCCACCCAAACGCACAAGAGCAGCACCAATACCATCCTGTAAACCAGCAAGAAAAATGTCAAGGCCGATATCATTCAAGTGGACGCCATCTCGCAACATGAGGCCCTGATCAATACCTTCCAATAGTCTATGGCGAACTACAATACCCCCCCTGTCGCGAACAAAGCGGGAAATCCGGGAATTAAGAAGGCGCCGGGCTCTCTCAATAGCACCCGGGTCTCTCGCCCCCCTCCAGCAGAGCCGGGGAACGATTTCCGACCAAACTAAGACCATATCCGAGAAAAATGCGTTAAACCTGCCCACATCAGACCTGATGAGGGACAACAGCTCCGCTACCCGTACCCTGCCTAGATCGTTGCCGCCGGCGTGAATGACCAATATGACCGGGGGCGGTGTAACCCTGCTGATTGCCACTACTTCTGGTAAGATCTGCAACCACCGCAAACCGCCAATGCCACGCCATTGAAACTGTACCCCTGTAAAACCCAAAGTGTCTCCTCCTGGACGAAATGCCGCTCTCTGTTCAGCCCGCCGAATATAGGAATGGCCCACCATCCAAACCGTCGCACGCAGATGCCCTGAAAGAAATTAAAACGTCAGTAAATCAGGCCGTACGTAGGTTGTAAAACACGCTGATTTCCAGCGACCAAGTTTCTTAATGTGTTCATCCTTGAGGCCACAAAGACTCGCTTCCGTTGCCGCACCTATGCGGAACGAGTGAGTTCCAAATGCGTTAGGATTGAAACCAAGCTGACACAAGCAACGCTTAAACAGGGCCGCAAACTGAAAGCGGGTCAACGGGGAACCATCAAGGTGTGAAAGAAAACGGTCTCCCAGAGATCTAATCGATGAAAACTGAGACACCAGGGCACATGGACAGGCAGGGCCCGCAATCGCCGTTAATGGGATCCAGCACCCTTTACCCAAAACATCAGTCTTAGAGCGCCGGATGCACAAAAGAATGGAAGAGGAATTACCGAGCACATCACCGGATAACAGGCCTCCCGCTTTTGATTTGCTTTGCGGAACCAGTTCACTAACTCGCAATGCTGCGAAGAAAGCTAAAGCAAAAGCGGTTCTGAAAAGAGCTACTTCATAACTGGATATACAGACGTTGGGTAATATAGCTAACAGCCTGCACAGTAGTGCAAACGAGACTGGACGTCTGGAGTCCTTCTTAACAGAATTCCGGGCCCAACCTTTCATGGCTTGCAATATGGGAAAACGTTTCGTAACATCCTCAACCCCCATTAGCTTGAACAAAAATGCCAAACCCGTCAATCGCTTTTTAACAACTGCAACTGAATGGCCACTCCCTCGAAGTAGCAAAAGGTAATCCACAGCCACCTGAAAACAGGTATCGGGTGCCCAGGAGGTGTTAACCGGGAACAAGGAGAACCACTCCGCCCAAGCCTTACCATGCGCCGCCCAAGTGGCTGGAGCCACCGAAGTTCGGACCATGTTCATAAGCTGCGCTCCACTATCTCCCATAAGGTTGTTGGGCACTCCTGTCCGCGGGACTCCGCCTCTGGGACTAAATCCCGGAATTTCTGCCACTGTGAACGAGAGAGAGCATCAGCTGCTGAATTGGAAACCCCCGGTACATGCTTGGCTCGAAACCAGATATTGTGCGTCAAGCAAAGCAGGACCAGGTGGCGCAACATAGCTAAAACAGGCAGAGAAGAAGATGTCAAGTTGTTAATTGCAAATACGACACTCAAATTATCAGTCCAAAAACAAACTTTTTTATTTGACATGCATTCGCCCCAGAGTTCCACCGCTACCACAATAGGGAAAATCTCAAGTAAGGTCAAATTCTTGCAAAGGCCAGCTGCAGCCCAACACTCGGGCCAAGCACCAAAGCACCACTGATTGCCAAGGATGGCCCCAAAACCTATCGAGCCGGCCGCATCCGTAAACAGGGATAAGTCGTGATTACAAACTTCAGGGCTCATCCAGCATGACCTACCATTGAAGACCTGCAAAAATTGTTTCCACACTTCTAGATCTGCCTTCAACTGCCGAGTGATCCTGATATAATGGTGGGGGGATTTCGCTCCTTTCGTAGCCAGGGACAAGCGTCGGGAAAAAACCCTACCCATGGGCATGATTCTGCAAGCAAAAACCAAAAGACCTAACAATGATTGGAGCTGTTTCAGGGTAACTTTGGAGGCCTCCTGTACCTGCTCGACTAGCGCTAGCAACTTAAACATCTTATCGCTGGGAAGACGGAATTCCATCCGAATGGTGTCAATCTCAATGCCGAGGAAAGTCAAAACTACAGTAGGACCTTCTGTTTTCTCCTCAGCGAGAGGGACACCAAACTGCTGAGCAACAAAACGAAAGGTGGCTAAGAGGCCTGAACAACTACTGCTATTCGCCGGGCCTACGAACAAGAAATCATCTAGGTAGTGGGTTAAAGAATGAGAGCCCGACTCGCAACTGACAACCCACTCTATAAAGGAACTGAAAACCTCAAAGTAGAAACAGGAGATTGAACAACCCATAGGCAGGCACATGTCGTAGTAAAATTGACCATCAAAGAAACAACCTAAAAGATGAAAACAATCTTTGTGGACCGGCAGGAGCCGAAATGCGGATTCGATGTCAGCTTTAGCCAAAAGTGCACCGTTACCTGCCTTACAGACCAATGCAATTGCCCGATCAAAGGGGGCATAAGACACGGAAGCATCCTCCTTACTAATGCCATCATTGACGGATCCGCCTTTAGGGTATGATAGGTGGTGAATTAAACGAAATTTACCGGGCTCCTTTTTGGGTACCACACCTAAAGGGGAAACCCTCAAGTTGGGAAAAGGTAACGATTGAAAGGGGCCCGCGATCCTGCCTAACTCTACTTCCTTCCTTAACTTATCGGCTACCACACCGTGGTGCTCTTCCGCTGACCTGAGGTTAGTGGAAAACAAGGGTTGGAATTTCAACTGAAAAGGAATGAAAAATCCAAAAAGAAATCCACATCTAAGCAGGGCGGCTTCCCGCTTCCTGGGGTACTGATCTAACCAAGGTGACATTGCTAGCACGTTCACTGGGGTTCTCTGTTCTACCTGGGAGTTGAGGTGCTGAAAGTGGCTTGCCCTTTTTAAAGCACCTGAGGGCTGAGTGGGCTCCACCGCAAATGGAGCACTCATGCTTAAATTTACACGTTCCGAAGAATCTGCAATGACCCTCATTGAACAACCAGCAAACCCCCGGCCTTCTGGGGGCCGCAGAGCTGGCCTGTGAGTGCCCAGCGGCCCCCGACAGAAAGGGAGGGGGACGCTGGGCCATCATAAGCCGAATCCACACATCTGTAGCTTTCATGTCCCAACCCAGATCAGGATGAAGAGCAAGTTTCCTCCTGAATTCCTCCTCATACCTCCACCATGCTGAACCCCCGTGCACTTTATAAGCCCCATAAATAAGGTCCTGATAAACAAAAAGTTGAGAGCACTTTCCAGGATGTTTTTGACCGATAACCCCTGCAAGCACAGAAAAGGCTTGCAGCCAATTTCCAAACGTTTTAGCGACTCTAGGCTTCCTGTCCTCGCTTTTGTCAAAACGCCTCTCCTTATCAACCGTCACTTGATCAGGCGAGATCAGGGACCAAATATCAATGTACTCATTATTCCAAATTTTTTCCCTGGTCTCCGCTGACAAATGAGAGCCCAGCGGGCTAACCCCACAAAAATATATATCTTTGTATGTGCCAGCCGACGGGGACTCAGTCGGTGGCGTAGGACTATTGGCAACTAATTTGCCCAAAATTTGCTTAAGTGCTACAAGAACGTCACTATTAGTATCAGCAGTACCCACCCATGCCCCAGTACAGTCATACCCACCCGATCTTGAAGGCAAGGGTGTAGCAGCATCCCGACTCCGCTGAAGAGAGGTGGTGTCATCCCGGCACGAGCTGTGAAACCGGTTGGAACCCTGATGTGTTCTGCGACGCTTGCTCCCCTGTCGATCCTCTGAACTCCCTCTTGAGGAAGAGGAGGGGGAGTATGGCCTCGGAGACTCCCATGCGGAAGAACAGGAGGGTACTGGGGATTGGACCCGTGAACCTCGCCTACCCCTGGTATCCCTAGGGGGTCGTTCGCCTCTGTTCCTATGACCACTAGTGGGGCTATTGCGAATACGCGTGTCAGCCCCCCGAGATGCCGAGCCACGGCCAGCTAGGGTAGCATGTGAAAGAGGGGTGCTGTGAGTGGTGGGTAAAGCGGCAGCATGGTGGAAAGCCTGCATAGCTGTAGGAAACCCCCCAACCCCAGAGTTATTGCTGCCTGACATATGGGCGGGGGAACTGTCCGCAGAGGAACAAACTGGGGCCACCTGCTGCTGTGTTACGGCTGTATGCCGTGTACTGCGTGCCCCAGTGTGCTGGGTTACTGAAGGGGCAGGAGCAGTCTGCGCAGAGCGCAGCCTGCGAGCATTTTGTGGAGGGGAGCTGCGGGAAACTAGCATAGGTGAAGGAGGCAGCCGCACTGTTTGAACAGAAGTGGCAGCGGGAGGGGAAGCGCGAACTGCTGCGCGCGCAGCAGCCCGCGCTCTAGTGACTGGGGGCCTAACATGCGTGGTGACAGGAGGAAGCGCTCCTGTCACCGTGCTACCCGCTGGAATCCTAGAAGCGGCAACGGCGGGCGCCTTGCGAGGCGCACCCTTGGACTTACTCCTGGGGGGACTTGGACTGAGTCGGGAGGGGGGCGGGAACGACGAGCGGGACCCGCAGCAGTGTTCCGCGCAGCAGTCCTGCTGCGACCTGACACCGCTGCAGCTGGAGAGGGGATCAGCTCAGCTAAAAGCTGATCCACCCAGCCTGTCCCTTGCTGCCTTACTCTCTCCCTCACCTGGGCCTCTAAGGAATCGGCCATCGTGGAGAACTGGACACACTGAGGACTGCAACTCCACCAGCGCTCCAGGATCCTGAGGGAAGAGGAAGCAGGTAAGGCACTCCTTGCTGTATATATATCTGCCCTCCCCTTCTGCTCCCACCAATAGTATTCTAGCCTAAACCCCCAATCACCAATCCCCTGGCTTGCCATCCCTCCTCCCAGTCATTGGCACCCTCGCTACACCCTTTGGTGCCCTCCAGTATCCTTATTTTTAGCTAACTTAGGTCAAACAAATGTTAGTCGTTGAACCAAGGAGGTGTTGAACCCCCATATCAGCAGCCTCCCTAGCAGCATTTCCTCTCTCCTCTGGCTCAAAAACTATGGGAATGTTATTTTTGAGAGTTACTTTCAAGAGTTATGCCATTCCATACCTAGATGTCTTATCTGAAGATCAGCAGTTGGTTACCTGACCGGAAATGTTTTCAATAGCTTTCAGCTGCAATTGTTTTCAACAAAACAACTTATGAATTATCTGAGACTGTTCTGAAGTAAGTGAGAATAAGTTATCTATCAAGTGAAAACTCACGGACAATATTCAATTTGAGGAGAAAAAACTCCTAATTCAGTTCAAGTTTTTTCCCATAGACAAAAGAGTTTTCACGAGATAAACAGTGAATTGCATCTCAAATTGATCTACAAATCGTCTACAAGTTTTCACTTGATAAATCGTTTTCTCAATGAATTTAATCTTTTCCACTGCTCAGACTGGTCTTCTACGGAAGTTAATCTACAAATTTAAACTAAATTAACAGTGCAGGAACTGTTATAACATTTTAGTCCTGGGAATAAACAATCTGCCCAGTACTTTCTCTGTTTACTTTTTTTTGTTACTAATAAAAAAAAAATAGACTTCAAAAACTCGGCTTTATCAAACTGTTGCCCCAAAACTCGAATTTATCGGATTATCGAATGAAAACCAGTGCAAAAGTAATTTACTAAAATTATTGAGAATCCTGAAGGTAAAAAAGATGTTCCAATTGTTAATGGGACCATTTGACATTTACATGATTTCGCCGGGTTCCAGCTGGAGTATATTTGGATTCAAATTTTTATCAGCCACAGAGCATAAAACGCTTGAAAATTTTGTTTTTTTCCTCTTTGAGGTTTCATAAATAGGCCCATTAATCTTGTTTCCTCTATTATTGCTACAGAATGCTAAAAACTCTAACAGCTGTTTCAAAATACCTAACTACTGATAGATTGTATTAACGACACACCTACACTGCTGGCATGTACTTAGAGGGAAATTTGCAATGATTGCAATCCAAGTATTTGGCCTTTCTTTTCACATATTAATGCAAATGTAGTTAATTTACATAAATGGTAAGAAACAAATAAACATCTGCCCACTGTATATGTATCTGCAGTGGTAGATGTATTGTTTTAATGCAACTGAATAAAGAATATATTATCATTACTAGTGATGAGCAATTTATTTTTAACATTTTATGTGATGTCATCTGTTACATCATTTATAACTTGTATGAGTTCCTTAGCTCCATCCTCCTTCTGTTTAACCTTCAGATTTATGGCAGGGTCATAAAGAGGGGGTGCATGGAGCAGAGTTGAACTGAATTAAATTGCGTCCATTGACACAGACACATTCTGCATCAATTGCTGCAGTTCAGTAGCATTTAAAAAAATTAGGCACAAGTGTCTTGAACACTGACCACCAGAAATGACACCAAGGAGAATTAAAATTGACATCAAACTGATTTCAAAAACATTCAGTACAATGTGCACACGTAAGTTTTCAAAATGAGAGAAATGCTACTCAGGAAAAATTTTTAGGCACAATCAAGGCATTCTTTTTAAAACAGTATCCCCTAAAAAGTTTAGAAAATACAGCAAAACAGATGTATCATAAAATAAGAGCAGAATCATTAACAAATAATATATTTTCCATAGTACACATAACCTTACACATATTATTAAGACTCATGCTCAAACTGTGTGGGAGGACTGCTAGATAGCACATTTAATTTCATTCTGTTAGAACAGCACACCACATAGGTCATTAAATAAAAACAAGCCAGTTGAAAATATTATTATAAATTATGTCCTGGAGAGTAATGGCAGCATACTGTTAACAAAGCATTTGTCTATTTAGCAGTGGCTAAATAACTACATTCTAAGATTTTAATTTTGTATATGCAAGTAATTAAATTAATGGAAAGAAAAAAGTTAGGGACTAAGAAGAAGTTAGGGACTAAGAAGAAAGATATATGCAATTATAGAACAATAGGAAGCAACATCAGAAGTATGAAAAGAAAAAGCAGTGTAAAAATTCCTTATATATTATTAGGCAACAATATATTTTAAATAATATTTAAAACCACGCAGGAGTGTATATGTGCTGTATGCTTTTAGTTTTAGAAATCATCAGTGACAAAATAAATATTTGTAAGCTAACATGGATCAAACAAATTGAAGAAAAGGTGCCAACTATAGTTCTGTAGTTTTTCACATAGACTAAG
The DNA here is from genome assembly GCF_017654675.1 of Xenopus laevis. NCBI lineage: Eukaryota > Metazoa > Chordata > Amphibia > Anura > Pipidae > Xenopus > Xenopus laevis. Next base: position 34,279,841 of record NC_054384.1, on the reverse strand, counting down.
TTAACCCATACAGAGGGACCTATAAAATGTTTGGTGTAATTACAAAGGGAGAAGATTTTTAGCTATAGATGTAGATTTTCAGTCAAAAGAATTCTCATGATCAATTAGAATGAGTCCTGTTTATGTACTGAGTGGATTGACAATGCTATTTGGCACTTTAAAAGGCCACTTGGTTGCACCATTTAAGGGGTACTAAACACTGAATTTATTTGCTGTATCTTACTCATTGCTGGTTAAGCTAATATCTCTCTTGGTCGTGCCTACCAGTCAGTCAGGTTCTGCACAAAAACCGTTGCCCCCCCCCCCGGCCCATGCCACAACCCCTCCCTGCACCTCTCCTCCTCTTATTTTATATTGTTGCCATTGCAATTGTGGCCGGCCATGGGGAAGGTAAGGATGCAAGTCTAGGGCAAGGAGAAGGTCTGGGTTGGTGGGACCCATAAGGGCTGAGGCGCACCAGGTAAACCCAAATCTTCATTTGTTTCTTCCAAGCCCCTGTTTATGTTCCCAGCATTGTTCCTTATTAATAATTACTTTGTGAAGTTACTGTATCATTCAGATCCCAAAAAAAGAGGGGAAGGTCACGCAGTTTTTATACATTAACCTTATGGAACACTGCCAATACCAGAAGAGTCACCCAATTGAGGACCGAGTGAGACCTGCTTTATGTGGCAACCAGATGTCACATGTATTGTTGAAGGCTTCCATGGTATCTGCTTTGATATATTTTAGATATTGGTGGGTGAACAGTAAACACAGATACTGTTACCCAGCAAATATGCTTGGAATAAACAAACAGACAGAAGATTATTTGAGTAAAAAATTAGGCTTGGTACAAAGTTATTACTTTGTCCAGTTAGAAGCTTGCTTTTATGACAACAGTTTGTGCATGTTATTGCACAAGTCAGCACCTGGGTGGGGGTTTTCTAAGAACTCTGGCATAAAAGGGAGCCCCCACATTGTGTCAGACTCCTGAAAGGGTGCAAAGACATTTGGATTATCACTTGGTTATCGGGAACCTAACGGTCATGCACCAAAAGTTGTGGTTTTCCTTGATTTGTGTTGAATTAATGCTGAACTGGCTATTCTAACAACAATCATAAAATGATATGTAAATCTATTTGATTCTATTCTTACTTGTGTGTATAAGTATTTATTAACATTTGTTATTAATGTTAATTAATACATATGATAGGGTTCACCCCTTTATTACTCATACAAATGTGCTGGATTAGCCATTGAGCTGGGTTGTTAAATCTTTTCAGTGTACCTCTGAGAATTTGCTGTAATAGGGGTAAGCAGGAAATTAAATTTGATATCCTATTTCACAGGTTCAAAATTACCGGGCATGTCCACCAGATGTACCGCATAGATAAAAAGTAAGCAGTTTTAAAGAGGGACTAAAAAAGGATTACACATTCTTTTTTATAGTATTTGTCAATAAAAATAAACTTAATTTCACTAAACCATAAAATTTGATAAACCTTGCTTCCTTAAAGGGATACTGTCATGGGGAAAAAAATGTTTTCAAAATGAATCAGTTGATAGTGCTGCTCCAGCAGAGTTCTGCATTGAAATCCATCTCTCAAAAGAGCAAACAGATTATTTTATATTCAATTTTGAAATCTGACATGGGGCTAGACATATTGTCAATTTCCCAGCTGCCCCAAGTCATGACTTGTGCTCTGATAAACTTCAATTACTCTTTACTGCTGTACTGCAAGTTGGAGTGATATCACCCCCCTCCCTTTTCCCCCCAGCAGCCAAACAAAAGAACAATGGGAAGGTAACCAGATAACAGCTCCCTAAGGCTAAGGCCACACTAGGCGATAGCGCCGCGATTTGACTCGCGGCGATCTTTTCTCTACTGTCGCTCGAAATTGCCTCGCTAGGCGATTTCGAGCGACAATAGAAAAAAGATCGCCGCGTGTGTTTTTACGCTGGCGATTTTTCGCGATTCCCCATAGACGCCAGCGCAAAAGTTTCCCCAGCGATTGCGGCTTAAAAGTCGCGGCGAAAAGTCGCCGCGAGTCAAATCGCGGCGCTATCGCCTAGTGTGGCCTTAGCCTAACACAAGATAACAGCTGCCTGGTAGATCTAAGAACAGCACTCAATAGTAAAAACCCATGTCCCACTGAGAGACATTCAGTTATATTGAGAAGGAAAAACAGCAGCCTGCCAGAAAGCATTTCTCTCCTAAAGTGCAGGCACAAGTCACATGACTGGGGGCAGCTGGGAAATTGACAAAATGCCTAGCCCCATGTCAGATTTCAAAATTGAATATAAAAAAATCTTTGCTATTTTGAGAAATGGATTTCAGTGCATAATTCTGCTGGAGTAGCACAATTAACTGATGCGTTTTGAAAAAAACATGTTTTCCGATGACAGGATCCCTTTAATTCTTTTGGAATCCACAATTAGAGCACACAGGTGAGTGCTATTTTGTGGATACATAGACTTTAGAGATTATACGAAGGCAAAATTTGTACCAAATCTTGTTTATGTACCAGAAACGAGGACCTCATACCCTTGTACTGCCTACACAATTAAAGACAGTGGTGAGGGAGGGGGAATGTGTGGATTGCAGTGACATCTAGCACAATGTGCACAAAAGGCTTTTTATTATACAGCTTTTTATGTAACAGTTCCCCTTTAAAAAATGGATATTGTGTTTTAAACATGTGTAGCGTGTAACACTTCGAAAACTTAGAGAAAGTGATGACTGAATGAAGTATAAAGTTTTTTCTAGTAGCTGATTTCACTACGCCACAGGTTCCTCAACAAAGCCCCCCTATTCCAGAAAGCCTGGGTTATGGATACCTGTTGGATTTTTAATTTCTACCCACTGTAAGCTCAAGAGCAATAATAATTATATGCAATAACTGACCTTCCTGCCAGAGCAGGCATAATACTGTTATTACCATTCTTGGCACAATTGCTTGATACTGTTATCTGTTTCTGATTTAATAGCCTAAAGCCTAAAGCCTGAAGCTGATATTCAGTTGGAGGCATACAGAAAACACTTCATTCAATTGCCTGGCAAAATATACATTAACAGTCATGAAAAGTGTCAGATTTCTGCTTGACAGCACTAAATGGTCCTCCAGCAGCTTCATGCAAGGAGCTTGAAAACAATCATTAATACCTGTAGGCTTGACTCTGTAAAGCAGCCCCATTTTATTGCAAAGATTACAGTGCCCCCCTCTGCCTTGAGAAAAACCTGCAACTATAACATCTTGTTATTGGCATTCTACCGCACTGATATATTTAGTATGTAAACATACAGTTTTTTTTCTGTACATGTACAGTTGTTTATAGAATGCATTACAGCGGATTCACATGAAACTGATTAGACAGTTGCATTGCTGTCTCAGAAATAACAGGCTCAGAATTAGTAGTTGTTTCGGTCTCAGACTTATGCAGTACCTGTACATGATAATATTCTTTCTGGTATTAAAGGCAGTACTCTATAACAAAACACATTAGAGATACATACCTCCCAACATTTTCAAAACAATGTTGACCACGTCCATTTTTGTGGCCACACACCCTAATTACAATGTTCATTTTACAAAATTTGGCAGGTTATGAAAGTTTGAGTTGCTCATAGGGTTGCCACCCGTAAAATACCTGCCAAGGCCGGGGCCAGTATTACAAATTAACCGGCAATGTAGCTGCCGGTAAATTTGTAATACGATTAAAAGGAGCCCTCGGCCTGCCCCCAATCGCCCACAATCCACTGCAACTTTCCTTTTATTTTGCCTCTTCTAGTGTCCGTGGTGTCCATCGCGTGGCCCCGTCCCTTTTGACGTCACGGTCCGCCCCTTTTGACGTCACGGCCCGCCCCTTTGTGTACCCGCCCCCCAGCAGCCGGTAAAAAAAAGGTGGCAACCCTAGTTGCTCAAAACGGGACAGTTGGGCAGTATGGAGATGCACCATAACCATTGCTTTTTAAATAGAAAACCAAACCCTGCAAGGCCAGAACTAGGGGTAGGCTGGAGCCATGTGCCTAGGGGAGCAATAAGACCCTAGACCCTCTTCTGCCTCCTCTTACTCCAGCCCTGCACATCAGCAGCAGTGAGTGTACAGCATGGGGAAAGAGAGGAGCTGCTGAGAGCAGGGACCAGCAGCAACAGTGATTACAGGGTGGATTGTTAAGAGAGATAGAGAAGTCACCAAGTGGAGAGAAGTGTGTGGGGGGGGGGAATGCAGATGAGGACAGGGTCTTGTCTTTGGCACACTCCTGGGCTGGCCTGGCTATGAAATCTCATTCCAAAGATTCAGCACAAAATAAAATCAAACCATTAATTTGCATATCAAGAAAACACCATGTGTGACTAAAAATAGGCCTGAGCTTTAGAATCACATGCCATGGCAATGTGTGCCCCTTTGTATTATGCAGCTGATTGGAATGTACACTGGATCCATGACTACAAAGTACATTTCCTCACTGTCCTGGGGAAGTATCCACTCCTTCTATAGCAAATATCTAACTACCCAGACTGCATCAGCCACTTCAACTGGTAAAAATGATTCTTTATGTCAATGTTATTAATAGGGAAATAAGATTAAAATATAGTTAAGCTGGTATTTTTTTCAGAAAAGGTGGCAACCCTACCTGTCCCTGCCCTTGTCTATTCTGCTGCCTGTTCTGACCCTTGTCCGTGTACTGACTAATCCTGCCTTTTACTGTGATATTGGTGTGTTTGACCCTGCCTGTGAGCTCAACTACGCTCTCGTCTCCAGTAATTGTACTGCTTCTCCTGATTGGTATTGACCCGGCCTGTCCCTTGACCACGTTCCTTGTTCTCCGTTCCTGCTGCAAACATACAGTTCCCTTGTCTGCCCAGAACTGACCTGTCGGCATCCGAGTAGTGGAGGGCTCCTCCTGAAGCAAAAGGTGCTGTTATAGGCAGAAGAGTGAGCCGTGATGGGACCTTGGGGTTTGTTCTGGGTTTAGGATTCCATACATTGCAATATACGTTCATTAGAAATTTTCTATGGTTGTAAAATGTTTGCCCCTTTCTAGTCTCTGCACTGGTGGCTCTGGCTTTTGAAATGTTGTAACATAAGCCAACCAATTAACAGATCTGTCTTGCTGGAGGAGACTGGCTTTTGCAATATAGTATTATTTAAAAAGTAAAAAAAAAAAGTAAAAACTCCTTTAAAAGGAGTTAAGCAAATGCTGCTTTCAATTTCAATTGCTAGCAATTACATTTACAAATAACATAAAGCACTAACAATTTTTAAAAATTAATATTGGAAATTTGTGTTTTTTTTATTATGCAAAAAAACTTTTTTTGGGTTGACATGTCCTTTAAAGAAGCTAACTGCTTATTAGGTTAGTGCAGTTATAGCATATATAGGTAAGAATAAGGCTAATGCCACATGGGGGCTAATCCTTTTCCTGCTGGCTGAGAATCAGCCCCTAACGCTGACATTGACTTTCTTTTTGCCTGCACCCGGTCCACTATGTAGGCCCAGCTGCAGGCAAACACAGCTGATTTTAGCATGGCAATGCTCAAGTTTGCATTTTTGTGCTGAAATCTGTCATGTGTGCTTGTAGCCGGGCCAATACAGTGGTTCCAGGTGAAGGCACAGAAGAAAGCTAAGTCATTATCTTTAGGTCGATACATTTTTAATATAAAGGGCAGGTTTTCCTTTAAAGGGGAACTCCACTCAAACATAACTTAAGCTTTTTGAAAAGTAAACATAATTTCAAGCAACTTTGCAATATACATCAATTAAAAAATATGCAGACTTTTCATGATTTTTAATGGTTTGGAACAGTTCCCTAAGCCTAGCCCCAGCTCTGATGAAGTGGCAGGACGCCACGAAATGCGTTAAGCGGGCAGCCAGGGTTCACTGCTGCTGTTATTTGTTTTTATATGTATACTAAATAAAATTTCATTTTTTTATATTTTTACTGGACTCCCGGTGCTCCGCTGTTTTTGCTTTTTTCTGCTGCTCTGTCTGACTACTTTTACTTCGTATCAGGAGCCAGCTGTCCTTAGCCTGCATCCTGCAAACCCGACAATTCCCTGCACATGCGATTTCAATAAGGAAAGGAACATTACAGTGCAATGCATTGTGGGTTATGTAGTTCCTGCATGCTGTCTGTAAGCTGTGGAGTAGTTGTAACATCAGTGTTTAGTCCCTCCTTCTCTGCCAAGATTTCAAATGATGCAGAAAGAGAAGAAATGTTAAACAGCTGAATTACAGCATTGAAATGGCATAGTCATAGTCATACTTTTTGAAGAAACAGGTAACTGTGATGGGTATATTAGGGGGCTCTGCGTTATGCAGGCCTCTTAATCAAATTTTGGTTTGGAAGCCGGAGTTCCCCTTTAAGTAACTTTTAAAATGGCTAAGAAACATTTCAATTGGCCTTTTTTCTATTTTATCGTTTCTGCATTATTTACTTTCTTCTTCTGACATTTTCCAGCTTTAAAATGCGTCATTGACCCCATCTTAACAAAAAAACAATTCCTCTATAAGGCTACAAATTTATTGTTATTGCTACTTTATTTGTTACTAATCTTTCTCTTCAGACCCTCTTGTATTCATATTCCAGCGTCTTATTCAAATCAGTGCAGGGTTGCTAGGGCCATTTGAACCCTAGAAACCAGATAAAAAATGAAAACCTCAGAATATCACTTTCTAAGTCATATTCAAAGTTAATTTAAAGGTGAACAACCCCTTTAATAGTAATAATGCAGTGCAGTCAAATGCTTGCATACACAGGTCTCCACTCATTTCCTCTCACATTACAAAATCTAATAGATTTACAGTATTTATTATGACTTGCAAATTGTCACACTGAACCACAATAAGGATACTGTCAAAATGTGATCATTACCAAGTATTTTAAGTGATAAGATGGAATGAAATTTTTTTTCTAATGCAGTATATTATTATTTTTGTCAGGTTGTGTGTTCAAATGATATTGAATTGTTGCTGCCATACCTAAAGGCTTGTAAGTTCTCTAAAATTATCCATCATTTAACCTAAACAAGAAGTATACAGAAAAACCTTATTATGATCAAAAAGTAGGCAGAGCAGATTTCTCCTGCCACTAAACCCTTTCAGACATGAAATGAAGAAGAGTATGGCTATATTATCATTATTGTTGTTGTTGTTATCAAGTATTTAAAAAGTGTCAACATATTCTGCAGTGCTGTGCAATAGGAGGGTGTATACTTCAAACATACAGACTACATACAGTACAAATACTAAATAAAATGGAAAGTAGAGGGCCTTACAAAGCTTATGAAGGAAATTAGGGATGCACCGAATCCAGGATTTGGTTCGGGATTCGGCCAGGATTCAGATTCGGCTGAATCCTTGTGCATGGCCGAACCGAATCTGAATCCTAATTTGCATATTTAAATTAGGAATGGGTAGGGAAATCATGTGACTTTTCGTCACGCAAAAGAGAGGATTCGGTGCATCCCTAAAGGAAATGCTGCAAAAAGTAGTAGTGTATTTGAAAATGGTGATTTTTTCATGGAAATGGCAATAGTAAGGCTGGTGAAAGGGAAAGTTGTGGCAAGGCAGCATGAGACAGTGGAAGGCCTTGTGTACCCAGGTTGGTTCTGTTCTTGTCCGTCTGTTTTGATTTTCTGGTACATTCTCCTCTTTTTTCATTCCATACTCCAGCCTCTTCATATAGTTCTCTTATTTGATCATACTAAACATACTTTATGCAGTTTAATGCTGAGCGCTTCATACAGAGACAGTGCTGGATTTCCTGCGTGTGCTCCCCTAGGCGGCACAGTCCTAGCTGTGCTCCTCAGAAAGCGCCTGGGCAGCATCATCCCAAATAATTTGCCACCCTAGGCCTGGGCCTTTGTGGCCTCACCACAAATCCAGGCCTGTACAGAGAAACACGTTACAGTTTTTTTTAAATGATTATATGTTCTTCAATAGCCTATGGCATTGTGCTTTATAATACAGAACCCTATATCCAGAACACACAGGGTCACAGACATATTATGAATACTTGTACTGCCATATTCCCAGGCACTTTATTATGCAAATCATACTTGTACATAGTCTGTAATATAGGGTACTATATTATAGGCTTATGGTGGATATAAGAAATGTTTGATGCTGTCTTTAGACGAAGCCCAATTAGACCTGGACCCATTGGGAGATCCCTGGTACTCTATCAGGCCAGTCTTTACCTGTGCAAACATATTGTAAATATAAACACACATTATTTTCATGTCAATATGTAAATAACAGAAATATGTGTAGATGTATAAATGTGCGCAAAAACAATGAGAAAAAGAATACAAAAGATGTTTATGAAAACATTTAATACTGAAAAGGCCTCTCCTTGGAATCTGACCAAAGAATACCATTGTAGTGTTCTCCATTCACCCCTGGTAGCAGCACAGCAAGTGACGGACACTTGTACATAGTCTCTTACATCCATGCCTGCCAACCATACCAAGACCATGGACTCTTTAAGACACCAACTATTTGCCTATTTATAAAGCTATGAAAGATAAAGTGATAAAATACACCTCACATTGCCATCTGAAAAACTGAACATGTTTATAAAGTTGTGTAAATATTTGCAGCCGCATGAAAAATGTCGCTGTTCGCGTCTACACATTTTATGCTACTCTTTACATAATTTTTTACACTGCAATATACCCATTAACGTCAATGGGTTACATGCATGCGCAGGGTACCAAACGCCAGCGAAATTACGTTCAGCAGTCCGAAGTTACGCTAGCGTTGGCTAATTAGCATATGGCGTGCAGTTAATTTGCTGCAGCAAATACATTACATTACACAAGGCCAGGGAACCTTAATAAAATTATATAAAAGTTGTTATAATGCCCTACACATGTGCCCACAGTATAGTTTAGGTGCCATATGTTAGCAAATGTAGGGGGAAAGGAGGATACCCAAAAAAAAATGTACAATCTTTTTGGCGGCAGAACACATAAAAACGGAACGCAGGGGAGCGCAGCTTCAAACGCTCGTCTGTAAGAGCCCTAATTTCAGCTGATGGCACATGCTGTGATTTCTATCGCTGTGCTTTTTAGTATTCCAACTCTCTTTGGTGCTTTAGTTGTCTTGCTAAAGGTAAGAAGTAGAAGCTAGAAATTATGAATAAAGGATATATTTCTGCAATCAGAAGGCATGCAAATATATGCTGATAAATGTATAGATTAAACAAACTCCACTTAATCATTTTTATTTCATTTAATAATATGTGTTTAAATAAATAACTAGTTTGTGTTATCGCAGCATGACTTTAATGTCAGTTTTATTTACTTGCAAGTCATGTACTGTATTAAATAAAAAATTCTCACTATACTTAATTAGCTATTTTGGCTCTAGTTTGGGACATGGCTCTGTTGAAATACCCATTATAATATTTTCTAATCATTGTGTGGAAATTACCATAGTAATAATGCTCACTTATTTTAATTGACCTTTAAGGTGAAGTACCCTTTTTATTCCACTCCTCATTACACTGAGGACCTTTATGATACAAACATGTGTACTGTCACTAAAGAAGACAAAAAATAAATGTTACAAATAATTTTCAGTACATATACAATTTGACACTTTCCCTTTAGAATCTGTAAGTGATTGCATGATTGCATGTCAGCAAAATGCCAGCTAGCTACAGGTCTGTTCCATAAATCTAGAAACCGATTTACTAAACTCACCAGAGATAAAAGGCTCATTAACAATGCACCACACAGAGTGCACGGTGAAAAAAAACTGCAATCAGCCATTTTTTCCCTCTTTCTACACCAGGATGCAGATGTATTAAGGGTTGAATAGTAAATTAGAATTTTTGGTCAAAACTCACAAATTCGAATCGGAAATAATCCAAACTCGATTCGACTATTTGCTTTCTAAAAGCTGCCGAGTCAATGGCAGAGGTCCAGTGACAAACTTGCAAAAAATAGTGGGAGCACTTACCAGGTACTAGGATTCACCTGTGCATGTCACAAAACCGAAGATCCCAACGGTTGCTTCCAATGAGAAAAAATCTGGATAAATTGTTATTACGCAAGGAGGCATACTGGATATATCAGCTTAGGTCAACGGAATTTTTTGGGGGGTTGAATAGGGAGTGGAAGGTTTCCTGCTTCTACTAATTCTGGGGGATCATTGTTCATGATAGTGTAGGGGATGGGGTTTGGATATTTAATCCATTAATCTATTATTAAGACGTACTGAAAGAGAATATATGTATCCTTTACTTTTCTATGCTGACAATATAGGGAGTTATATGCTAAATGAGGGATACACTTCTTTATATATATTTGTTTGAGTATTAGGGCTTTCCAGATTTATACTACATAAGCGAATTGGTCATTCCATCAAGGTTCACTTTTTTGGAGTCTTTAGCTACTATTAGCAACATGGTGTATCTAGAGTGGTTAGATAAGATGAATACTATGTACTGCTATTTATAATTGTTGGTTATATTGTTTTTGGTTTTATTGTATATGCTATGAGTATTAATGTGGGGATTAACTTTTGTCTGAAGATGCATGTTTACATATGGTTTTCAATGAAAGGGTTAAACCTTGTGGGGAGGGTTGGGAGCCTGCAATAGGGAGGGGCTTGATGTCTTTTATATACCTGGTGTTTGGGGTGTTTGTTAGCTCCTGAGGAAGTGGCGAGAGCCATGAAACGCGTTGAGTGAACAGCCCAATATTCAGTGTGGGGCATGCTTTTTCCTACTATCATTTTAATATGCTGGAATAAAGGTTTATATTTTTAAATTTTTCTACTTCCTGGATTCCTTGGTGCTGCACCTACAAACTCACTTTTTCTCAGAGGTCCAGTGACCCATTTGAAGATTTTAATAGCCTTCCTGACATTCGAGTTTTTTTCAGAGAAAAAACTCGATTCAAGTTTAGCCTAATTCGAATTGAATTCAAATATTCGAGTCGGTAATATTCGTTCACGTTTTAGACGTTGTAATTTTTTCTTTAAATAACCTTCCATTCAAATTTCGAGTATATTCGAATTTATTAGAGAAAAAAAAATTCACATCAATTCGAAATGTGACCTTTGATAAATGAACCTTCTCGCGTTGTGCCACTTCAGCACTGGCACGTGTGGCTCCCGTCATACTGAAATCATTGCATTAGTCAGTGCTGTATTAGGGCATGGGGTCCTAGGCACATAGGTTCCATCCTCCCTCTCCATACCTTGTTTAGAGATGCAATGTATGGAGTGCAGGAGGAGCAGAGCACATCTCCCCCCCCCCCACTGTCTTCTTTATTAGTCAGCAGAGTTGCACTGGGGTAACCCCCCTCCACCCCCCTGGGTCCCCTGCCCCAGCAGCAACCATCTGCATCAGTCACCCCCTGTACATACCTTTTTCTTTTTGCTACTGCAATGTGGGGAGGGTTGCCTGGGTCTGGGTTGGTGCCCAAGAGGGCAGAGGGCCCCACTGGGTTTTTCCCCAGTGTCCCTCAGGCCCAGTCCATCCATGGTAGCCAGAAGTAATTTTGGACTATACAGTTCAACTTGGAACACAAGAACAAAGTTGTAGCATGCTTGTGGTTGCCCAGTCACATTCTGATTGTAAATACATTATGTATCTGCTGCAGGCCCAGAAGCCTACAAGTCTTATTTTTCCTTTAACCCTAATTTCAACCCCATAGAAAGTCAAGTGGTCTCAGTTGGCTTTGTATTTTCGGTGAAAAGTAATAATCAAGAATCACTTGGAGCACAGTAGCTTCGACAGAGGTTCTTCCAGCACAACCAACGAAATCACATGACCCTAATTAAAGGGGTGGTTCACCTTTAAATTAACTTTTAGTATGTCATAGAATGGCTACTTCTCAGCAACTTTTCAATTGGCCTTCATTTTTTCTTCTCAAAGTTTTCAAATGACTTTCCTTCTTCTTCTGAATGTTTCCAGCTTTTAAATAGGTGTAAAAAAAATACTCTTTAAGGCTACACATATACTGTAGTTATTGCTACTTTTTATAACTCATCTTTCTAGTTATATTCCGGTCTCTTATTAAATGCATGGTTGCTTGAATATTGCGAACCCTAGCAACTGGATTGTTGAAATTGCAAACTGGAAAGCTGCTGAATATAAAGCTAAAAAGCTCAAAAACCACAAATAGAAAATTAAAACCAATTGCAAAGTGTCTCAGAATATAATTTTCTACATCATATTTAAAGTTAATTTAAAGGTGAACAACCCCCTTAAAAGAGGGGCCTAAAACAAAACTGCAATTGAAAACTGAAAACCATAATAACGAACCACAGTCCATAGAAACATCCAAATAAAACCTATACATTCCGCAGACTTAACTGAGAATACAGAAAATTTTATTCAGGATGTGGAGATGGACTCTGGGGATTAAGATCAAACATTTTCAACAATTAGCATGTTTTAAAACACAGTCGTATTATTGATTTATATAACCCTGTTAAATCCACTGAAATGTACTTTTTAATAGCAGCAATTGTTTCTTAAGCTCAATACTAATAACAGTTACTGCAAGTATCTATATTTATGAAGCTAATAAAACACACACAATTTGTTATCAGTGAGATTCTTTGTTTATGCTGTGTAGGAGTGTGCATGGTTCCCTTGATAATGTGCATCGAAACTAAATGCAATTCATTGATTTATACAGTTACAAGGTCATTTCCCCAATATTTATATACTATTTAATTTAATGGGGACTATTAATGCTTGTTAAATGCAGCACATGCTAAAATAGGCCCTTGCATTTCAAGTATACAGAGGCCCAAACAAACACTCGCAGGCCCAATACAGAGGTGCAAATTTACTAAAGAGCGACTTGTGTATTTTTAGAGAAAATTTGTCAAAATGACCATTCACAGGGACATCACCAATTTACTAAAAGGCGAGTAACACAATTCTGGCACTTTGCCAGGCGAATTTTCACCCAGGCCAACGATCGTTAATCCCCAAATTTATCAAAGCGTCAACTTTTCTATACGTTACACTTTTTGCCAAAGCCTATTTTGCCAGGTTCTGGCTGGTGAATAAGTTGAAGCTTCATTCTCAACATTATGTCATTGACATCATATCCTGTATGCCAAAAAAAGTCATTAAAAAGACAAAACAATGGCATTTTTTCATATATAATTGTGTGATTATGTTTCCAAGTTGTAACTGTTAAATATATGTTATTTACACTTTTTGAACCATTTGAAACTCATGTCACATTTGTTTTAAGGTAGGCTCTTGTTTTGTCTTTATTTTGCCTTGATTTTGCTTCCTTGGACATTTTTAATAAGTGGCTCCTTCCAGCAATATCACCAACATTACTAATAAATACAGTATATACATATGACCTTTATGTAGCCACCATTTTTAAATTGACAGTATGTTAGCAAAGTTTTGCTAGGAAGAAAGGTAATGGTAGAGAAAATTCGCCCGGGTTTATTTGTTGAGAGGAAGTTTGAGAAATATGCATATTCACCATGAAGCGAAAATACCCACGCAAATAAAATTGCCCTATAGTGACTGTCTATTGCATCTTACAGCAGCCCCTCTGGCATCTGCCAAAACCCACAGATTGCCAAGTCCCAGCCTGCCTACTTATGCTCACCTTTACTATATTGTAGATTTGGGAAGCACTCAAAACAGCAGGATAACTGCAATTAAGATAGTATTGGGCATCCACATGACATATTTCAGGCTCACAGGACTTTTTTCAAGTGTGAAAATGGGCCTGTGAGCCCGAAACATGTCGTGTGGATGCACAATAAAAGCTCAATTGCAGTTATCCTGCTGTTGTAAGTGCTTCCCAAATCTACAATATAGTGATACTACAAAGGATGTTAGTGATGGAGCATCCAGGGAACCACCAGTAAAACTACCATATACTAAAACAAAGCCTAATCTGTGTAACTCTACTTCATGCTCATCTATACTAGCAATGTGTTCCAATTTGCCCATTGCATCTATTTGGTGCACCATCCCAAGGGAGCTCTGTACCTAACACCAGCCTGGCACTTTTAAATATGGGTCTCACTTTAAGTATTGCACCTATATTTTGTTCCAAATGAATCACATGCAAATGAAGCCCATGGACTGTAAGTTCATACCTTCACTTGTTCATGCCCATTCACTTGCAGGTTCAATTTGCACCCAAATTTATAGACCTGTATCCAACCCGCTCAGCCAGAGCCAGACTGGGCTGGCGGAACTCCAGGAAAAAAACAGTGGGCCCCAGCCCTCATAGGCCCCATTGGCTCAGACCTGATTTCTACAGCCGGCAGCTCCTGCATTCCTTGGTGACCTCCCTCGCCCAATCGGACGAAAAAATGCAAAAGTTTAAGGTATGCGCTGACGGGGAAGAGTAAGTGGGACAGAGGAGGATTTGGCAGGGGGCACCTGGGGGTGTCAGGGGGACCCTGATGTGATGGCCCCAGGGGGCCCAGCATCCCCCAGGCCAACACAGCGCCCAGCTATAATATCATGAAAGGGGCCGGGTCACACAAGTGTGAGTGTCAAAAGAAGAGAGCCCACCTTTCCTGCCGAGGATTTAGTCTTTTAAGAGGTTCTTATGGTCAGTATAGATGGTGACCGGGTGAGAAGCCCCCTCTAACAGGTGGCACCACTCCTCGAGAGCAAGCTTCACTGCCAGAAGTTCACGTTTCCCAATATCATAGTTCTGTTCTGTCAGGGAGAATTTCTTGGAAAAATATGCACACTGATGTAATTTCCCATCAGCAGAGTGTCTTTTTGAAATAATAGCTCCCACTCCAACATCAGAAGCATCAACTTCAATAAAGGAGGGTAACTGGAGATTAGGGTGACAGAGAACTGAGGCTGAAGTAAAAGCATATTTCAGGGATTGGAAGGCTTCCAGGGCAGGAGGAGGCCATGAATTGGTTTAAACCCCCCCCCTTGCAGATGAGAACCAGGATGGGGGCAATACAGAAGGAAAACCCTTTGATGAACTGCTAGTAGTAGTTTGCAAACCCGATGAATCTCTGTATGGCCTTGGTACTTAAAGGAAGAGGCCACTTCTGAATTGCTGAAATCTTGTCAGGGTCTCGAATCCCTCGGAAGAAATTACATAACCAAGGAAAGGGATCTTGGGCACCTCAAAGATGCACTTCTCCAGCTTGGCGTAGAGGGAGTTTTCCATTAAACAAAGAGTACCTCCTTCACTTGTGTACGATGACGTTCCAAGTCTTTGTAGAAGATTAGAATGTCGTCTAGGTAAACGACCACCGATTTCCCCAGTCAGTCTCTGAAAATGTCATTCACAAACTCCTGGAAGACGGCAGGGGCATTTGTAAATAGTCAAAAAGGGCAGCACTCCAAAGTTACTTAAAAAAGCCAGGGCAGCATTACAGCAAAGTTTTGAGCCAGGCACGGCTCTTTATCAAGTTTGATAAAGAGCCGTGCCAGTCTCAAAACTTTGCTGTAATGCTGCCCCGCCATTAAGAATAAAGGCTTTTTTAAGTAACTTTGGAGTGCTGCCCTTTTCGACTATTTACAAGTGTTACCTAGTGTGGAAGGACAATGTGGGAGGTGCACCCAAACCAATAAGGCTTGAACAAGGTGTGTGTGCTACTTGAATTTGATTGAAGTAGACGGTGGGGGAATTGCAGGGGCCGAAGGGCATCACAAGATATTCATAATGCCCATCCCGAGTGTTGAATGCCGTCTTCCATTCGTCTCCTTCATGAATGAAGATGAGGTTATAAGCCCCACATAGATCCAACTTGGTGGAAATCTTAGCCCCTTTCAGTTGTTCAAAAAGCTCAGAGATTAGAGGCAAGGAATATCTGTTTTTAACCATGATTTTATTAAGTCCCAGGTAGTCAATGCAGGGACGCAGACCACCATCCTTCTTTCCCACGAAGAAGAAGCCAGCCAAAGCCGCTGAGGTAGAGGGGCGAATAAATTCCCGCTGGAGGTGCTCCTGGATATAGTCCTTCATAGCTGAGGTTTCCACAGGAGACAGGGGATAAGTGCGACCTCTAGGTGGCATGGTTCCGGGAAGAAGATCGATGGGGCAGTCGTATTGACGATGAGGAGGGAGGAATTCCACAGACTTTTTACAGAAGAAATCAGCAAAATCCCTGTAGACTGTCGTCAAGGACCGAATGGTCTGTCGATAAGATGGTCACACGGAGGAGAGGAGTAGTAGGTAAACAATGTTCTTGGCAATAAGGACTCCAATGAGAGATCTGACTGGAGGCCCGATCAATTGAGGGATTGTGTAGACAAAGCCAGGGTAATCCCAACACCACAGGAACGGAGGGGCAGGTAATAATCAGGAACAATAATTTCTCTTTATGTTAAGTCCCAACCTGCACAGGTAACTCCCCTGTTATTATGGAGATTATCTCAGACGTTAATGGTCTGTCATCAATTGCTGTAACCCGCAGGGGAGTAGTCAAGGGATATAGGGGAACATCCATGTATTTGGCAAAGGTAGCGTTCATGAAATTCCCTGCAGCCCTGGAATCGAGGAAGGCAGAACCGATGATCGTCTTAGTGGCCAGATGATTCTGTAGAGGCAGAAGAAATCTGTGAGAGTTTTCTTGGGGTTTTGGTGTAATGCCACCCACATGTGCCACCCCGGGTTTACCTTGAAGAAGAGAAACCTTTGGCTTCGCAGGGCAGGAATTGGAAAAATGAGCTTGGCCGCCGCAGTACAGACACAGACCTGCTGAGCGCCTCCGAAGTTTCTCCTGCTCAGAGAGACGTGCCCTTCCGACCTGCAAAGGCTCCTCTGGAGGAATAACAGAAGCCAGCTGAGATGGAGAAAGCAACAGGGGTCTTTGGAAGCGTGGAGCCAAAGTAAGCTGAAGTCTCTTGATGTGCTCAGTGTCGGGTTGGTGTTCCCTGAGCAGTCTATACACCTTGATAGCGAGAGCAATTAATTCTTCCAATAATTCAGGATGATCTTTAGAGACTAAGTAATCTTTGAGTCTGGATGACAAGCCTTGATAAAACACTGCTGTGTACACCTCATTGTTCCAGCCAGTCTCAGCCATCAAGGATCTGAAATCAATGGAGTACTCACTGACACTGCGGTTCCCTTGCCAAATCTGTAGAAGCCGGGAAGAGGCATTGGCTACCCGTCCAGGGGCATCAAAGACAGTGCAGAAGGCCTGGAGGAAAGTCTTGGCATCAAAGGTCAGCAGAGAATCTTTCTCCCAAAGTGGTGTTGCCCACAGGTGTGGATGAGGAATCGTTTGCAGATGTGGTAGGACCAATTTAGCCATGGTGTATTGGGCGAAATTTTGAGGGTGTCAGACCTATTTAGAGCTAAAGCCTTCTTCCATAGTGATGGGCGAATTTATTTAAATTTGCGGTGAAATCCCACGGTTCGCCGCGAAAAACGGATGCCGGCATCAAAAACGAGATGATTTCTCGTTTTGCTAATTTCGCAGGAAATTCACACATTTTTCAGCGAAACGCCCCAAATTCGCCCATCACTATTCTTCCAGGCTAGTGTACCAGCTCGGAATGTAGAAAGCGGCCACCCATTCTGGGTATGTCTACGAAAGGGTCGATTAGCTAATGATTCAAGGTAACCAGCCACTGCAGCAGCAGTTATGGTGGCAGGGGCCTCCGCTGAGGGGCCAAGCCACCCTGCCACGTGGGTTAGTTGTGCGGCTAAGAAGTACAGGAAAAAATTCAGTAGGGCCAATCCACCCTGGTCCTTAGGCACAGTTAATGTTTCAAGTTTAATTCTTGGCTGCTTGTCAGGTTGAGTGGGAGTGGGGTCCAAAGTGAAAATCTGTGACTAATATCCATTAGTATTGGGTCTATGTTCAGGATGCGAAATTGGTGTAGATCAGGGTGAATCACAATGCCTAGATATTTAAATTCTTCCACCTGAGAGACGGCCAGTGGCTGGTGTTGTGTTCTCAATGGGGCTGAACCAACTTGCAGGAGTGTGGACTTGGACCAGTTAACAGTAAGACCTGATGCTTTACCAAATGAGTCTACAACTTGCAACATCCTGATAAGTGATTGTTGGGTATCATTCAGATAGACTAGGGTGTCATCCACATATAGAGATACTTTTTCCTCTAATGCATCTACCTTCCAATCTTGGATGTGAGGATCATTAAAGATCAAACTGGCCAATGGCTCTATGACGATGGCACATAGGTTAAGGTGTAGGTTAAAATCCACATTTATTAGATGCAATTTAAAAACATATAATGCTTCAAAAATAATGGATAGATAAAGCAGGGGAGATCTTAATGAGACAACATCTCTAAAAGTAGACCAATTTAGGGATATGCAAAGGAGACCTGGAGCAAACCCTTCTCAAACAGGAGAGCCATTGGATTTTTAAATTAGATACCATCTCCCCCAAAGGAATAAACAAAAACAATGTATTCACTGCTTTTATTTGAGAGAATTGATACACAAATACAATTCATTTACTTGAGTTTAATACACATTTTAAATAGTTATATATTTTTAAAAAATGCTTCAAGTGGTTAAAAATTCCCTTCCCCCTTTTTTTCTTTGTTTGTGTCCTGTGTATATATTTAATTTATGGTGGTTTTAAAATAACAAATAAATATTGGCTTTAGACTAAATTCATGTGAGAAATATTGTAAATCCATATACACAGGTAAAATTTCATATATTAATTCATTAGTCACATAGGTGTAGAAATAATTTACTGAGGTGGTTACAGAATGAAACGGTGCATTTTTAGGGATAAATCCAGGGAACCACGCATTAAAAAGAATTTTGAGATATATTGTAATGAATAGGTTCTGCCATTAAGATGGGAGGAAACTACTGACATGCAGATCTAAGATTGATGCATCGCTCCCTAGGATTGCCTTGATGGGACTTCCTGGTTGAGTTCTCGTGAGACTAAGCCAATGATGCACAATGCAGAAGTTATTTCTAAGCGCGTATCCCAAGTAGCCTCCACTTCGCCTTGAAAAAGCTTTTAAGCGAAATGCGCTTTGGCGATTACCTTACCTCTGGTTTTAAAACTATTTAATATTTTAAACTATTAGTGTGGTCTGGGTTTTTGTGGGTGTGGGATGAATTGACTCCTGCTTCAATCCTCCATTTTTAAAACTTCCTTCATTTCTAAGGGGCTGTGGATTTGTGGCTTTTTAGGTGAAGCTTAGCCTCTCTTTAAGATCAGGGCAAGTTAAAAAATGAGGCCACAGTCCCGGTTACCCTGTCCTGCCTCCATCTTTGTGGTGTCCCAGGTCTAGAAAAATAACCGGCAGCAAATTTTTGGGACAACTCCACCATCTATATTTTCCAATTTTTCTCCTAAACTTCTGTTTGGTTTTTCAGAATTCACCCGAACACTAACCCATGGTCCTATTTTTTACTCCTCTCTAGCTAGGAGTAAATCAAGTAAATTTATCAAGTAAATGAATTCTGTTTATTGCACCGCACCTTACCTAAATCTGAATTCCATCTAATGATTTTTGAATGAATTTAAAACCTCAGTGATTGTACTATATTTATTTGATACACATCTTAAATAGCACTTTATATTTAATTATAGATTCAATCATACTAACTGCACCTTATTCTATTTGGAATTTTATCTAAGTTATGAATCATTAATGAATTTACAACATTAATGATTGTTTCAAACAATCAATTGACATACATCCTCATTAGCACTTTATACTCAATTGTATAATCAATTGGTCCCGATTAATTTTATTTACTAATGAACTGGATTAACTTTCACTTAAGAAATTTCTAAGATATTTAAGCAGGTATACATACTTCTTTATTTACTGAGGTGCGATAAATTATTACTTTTTTAGTGATTACTTGATATCTGTTTGTTAGTTACAGGCGGGGTACTTTCTCTTTCCTAATTTTTTTCATTGTTAGGAAAGTATAAAAGTGAAACACTGTGACCAGTCATCAGTGTGACAATTTCTTGTTTACAGTATAACAGTACAGTATAGAAATATGTGTTCTGTTACATAAGCGTTTCAGTCTGCAATTTGGACATGAATAACACAAATTGCTCCAATGAAACAACACTTCACTCACACCACTGGTTGAATTAGCACATGTTTATACATGTGAGCAGTAACGCCAAGTCAAGGCTTCAACCTTGTTACTGGCCATTCACACACCATTCACGCCGGGTGTAACGCCTCACAGGACAAACGTGACAAACAAAGACAACAAACGAGGCTTAAACTGCACGTGTCTATGACGTCCCACCCTTTGCTCATTTAATTAATAGGACAAGGTAAAAAAAAAAACATCTTACTTCAGATAGGGAAAAAACCCTTGCCCTTAATTTCTACAGAACTATGAGAACTACAAAACTATATACATAACTAACAGGGTATGGGTTCCATAGACAAGATGTGCAGGAAGACAAAGCAGTCTGTGATCTTGGCATCTACTTGCCTTCTTGTTACACCCTTATCCTTTCATATCTCACGTTCACTCACACATTCGCACACATAGAGATACCCACCTTATTCTTACCTGATGTGCCAGATGAGTGTCTGCCCCTCCAAATTGCAGAACCTGATGTTACTAGGGAAACATTCTCTGGAAGATGGTATCCCAGAAGTGGAGATGGTGTAACCAGGAAGTGTAGAAGATGACACGGCCTTTTTGCAGCAGGTGGAGCTGATGTTGAAGCCCACAGATATGCCCACTGTCCTCTGAACTTATGTACCAATGCTAGATGGAACTGCATCGTTTTATGACTGGCTGGTTTAGCGTCTTAAATAAATACCTACTGCAGCCAGGAGGAACACAAAAACGAGATATTTCCTGTTTAATTCTTTTCGGGCTGAAGATATGACAGAAATCCATTATATGGCCTGAATAACTCAGCTGGTGAAAGGGGAGAAAAATGATCTAAGTCAGAATGATATAAAATATCTGTTAAGAGAATACTTACTGTATTTGTTTGTAGAAATCCATACGAAGGGTTTAGAAACGGTTGCATTTGGTGTGTTTCACATAGTTATTCAATAAAGATTACAATGGAAATATTCAACCTTTAGAAATGGAAATACCAAATTGCTTGTTTTTACAGAGGCATCTGCCTTATGTGTATAGATTTTCTATGAGTTGTCATGGCTGTGTGAGTATGGAGACGTGTGTTAAATTTTTAAATAAAACTTTCACAAAGTTAACCCTCTGCATTTTGATCAACCTATATCACTAGTCAGTCATCCAGGGCTGTAATCATTTCCAATTGGTATTCACAAATCATGTACTTACTTCTCTCGGCTGGAAAGGTGGTTTGGCTCCTCTGTTTTCCAGAACCTCTCAATCTATGGATTTATAAAATGGGTGGCACCTGATGTCTCCTTGCGCACCAAGCCGTTTTTTTGGGTTCAAATCAAGGAGCTGAAAGATCAAAGGACAGATTATAATACTGCAGATTTTATACTGTCCAACAAATCAACCGAAAAGATCATTGCAAACGATTTGCAAACATTGCCAAGATCATAGACCTGCAGGTTCACATTTCTAATGGGTTTGTTGAAAAGCATGACAATAGTCATTCTGCCTGGGGCAGGCTTTTTTGGATTCATTTTCAATTCTAGTTCTATTGCCTGTGCGCATGTTGTTGAATACCGAAAAGGCGATGTAAAGGTGATAAACTCTGGTAAACCAATCAGATTCAGAGATCTTCCAATTCCCTTTTAGCTAAGGCAATGGAGCAGTAATGGGGCATCAACATAATTGTGTTCCCCTCCACATTCATAAGATGTATCAGATCTTTTCCGGTGGCCATTTCCCAATTTCAATGACTTGAATACCCCTAATGGAGCTGAAATGGAGTATAAATATAACTGGGAATGTTACAATTCCTTTACACCCACCTATTCCAGAAGATCTTTTAGGTTCTTATCCAGACAAAAAGGTATTACAGGATCTTCCCCGATGAGGCAAGCCATTCGTTTGTCGAAAAATGAGGTTCTCTCTAATGACCACCAGTCCACTGCCACATTGTATGGCTTTTCCTGATGGATCTTGAAAGAAAAAAAAGCATTTAATTACTTGTATAACGTATGTAAATGTGCTTAAAAGACATCAGCTGCATTTTATATACTGTTTGGCTGTCTTAGACACATTCACTGATTTGCTTTTACTTGGGTTTTTATTGTGTATATAATCATTTCTCACCTCTGGGGCCATGTATCCCGTGGTTCCGGCCCAGCCAGTGATGGTATCGTCCGCAAAGACGTTTTGTTTAGCCAGGCTGAAGTCTGAGATTTTAGTATGGCCTTCTTGATCCAGCAGAATGTTGTGGGGTTTGATGTCTCTGTAATATAGAGAATAAAAGTTACACAGAAGAAGGCAATGGCTGCTGATCTGCAGAGCAACCTGTGTGTGGCCTTTGCTGTAGAATGTTACAGAGATGAAGAAATCTATACTGACCGATGGATGATCCCCTTGCTGTGCAGGAATTGCAGGCCACATATCATCTCTGCAGAATAGAACCTTTTAAATAGGGAAATAATAGTTAATTCCATGTAGATTATCCTATACAGGTATAGGGTCCTTATCCAGAAACCGATATCCAGAAAGCTCCGAATTACGGAATAGCTGTCTCCCATAGACTCCATTTTATCCAAACAATCCAAATTATTAAAAATGATTTCTCTCCATAATAATAAAACAGTAGTTTGTACTTGATCCAAACTAAGATACCATGGGTGCTTATTAGAAGCAAAACCAGCCTGTTGGGTTTGTTTAATGTTTACATGAATTTCTAGTAGACTTAAGGCATGAAGAACCAAATTACCGAAAGATCCGTTATCCGGAAAACCCCAGGTCCCGAGCATTGTGGATAACAGGTCCCATACCTGTAATACACTACCTTTCTATTAAGAAAATTAATAATAATTAACTACTAAGTTTCCTAGTATCAGAATGTACTTTTTACATTGTTTTGTTCCATACAACATGACTTTAATTATCAGTCTGTGAAAAATTTATTATATACAAAACAATATACAATAATATACTTGTTACTTGTGTGAGACTGAAGGAAAGTATTTATAAGGCTATATTCTATTGGTACTATACCCCAATAAAACTTAATAGAATATATCCAGCTACAGGGCATGTGGACACGAAGGCTCTCTTACTCAAACTCTGTCCAAAACTGTCCGAACTCTGGAAAGACATTGGGGCTATAAAAAGTTAGGCTTACTCCATGCAGATATTTCTCGCCCAGAGCAGAAACTTCTAAACTTTATTTATATGGCAGCCAGACTGTCAATCACCTCTTATCGGAAAGCATCTCATGCTCCAACATTTGGTGAGAACATCACTCATATTTAAGATATGAAACTAATGGAAGAGATGACAGCTAAGCATAATGGGTCTATGCCTAAGCATGAGAAAGTATGGTCAAAATGGGATTACTTTATGTCTCAGACTTGTATACCTGGATAGGGGAAATAACATCTGTTGAGGTGATAACTCCCGCATGGTTCCTCATTGTTAATTTTACTTTTTATCCTTCTATGTGATACTAAGAATGAGATATTTTGCCTGTACAAGCTTATATTATGTATTGTATATTTCTACTACTGGACAACTTTGTAAAACATCAACCATGACTTTATTTACTTGTTTCTTGAGAAATATTGTTATGCTTGGAAACTTAAATGCTAAAACCAAATAAAATTTTAAGTTACAAAAAAAAAAGGAATACCGTCCAGTCCTGGGGTTTTCCCAGTTGCAAATGCAGCGATTGCCGCCTTTATTTCATCTACTGAAATGGCACTGTCTAGAAATTGTCGCTCAGGAATTAATAAATTAGGAAGCATAGCATCTTGCAGAATCTGCATGGGTTGAGCAAGTTTTATTAAATTAGACGGGTTATGCAGTTGAAAGTAGTATTCTTTAAAGACATCATTAATTTCCCCGGGGGACACCCATATATTTTAGAATAAATAATAATATAAAAACTGGAGATTTAAAAGGTAAGCTCTCTTTAAAATGTTAATTAGTATTCTAATGCGATGTCATATCTTCTGATTCAATATCATAACTGAGTAAAATCTCAAACATCTACAACCATGAAGTCAATTCCATTACTTTGTTTACCAGTACATTTTCTGTGACTGTCTGCTGGTTATAGTCAGACCCAGATACAATTACAAATGCAATACAAGTCCTTTAATTCTCTTTCCCCTTTTCTGGTGCGAGAAAGCAGAATTTAAGGCTTTAAGCAAAACAAGTACAGTAAATCTTCCTCTCTACTGAAAATATTATAAATTATAATCTAGTAAATATCATTTCCCTGACAGAGGCACTATAGGGGCTTGTATTTGCACATCTTACATAGAAAGGTATTTCAATTAAATGCCATTAAATGATTAAATAAATAATTAATCATATCTCTACCTAGGAGGACATGGCCTTCTTATGATACTAGCATGACTACCTGCCTATGCAGAGATATGACTCCTGGCTTGGTAGTGTGTATTTATGTTGTGGTTAGCACACATGGGGGCCCCATTCACTAAGCTCGAGTGAAGGAAGTTTTTTTTGGCTACTTCGACCCATCGAATTGGCTACTTCGACCTTCGACTACGACCTTCAACTTCGAATGCGAAACGATTCAAACTAAAAATCGTTTGAATATTCAAACCATTCGATAATCGAAGTACTGTCTCTTTAAAAATTTCTTCGGACCCCCTAGTTCGCCACCTAAAACTGTTAGGCTTTCCAAAGGTTTTTCTGATGGATTAAAATCCTGTGAATCGTTCGATTGAAGGATTTAATCGAACGAATTGCCGCAAAATCCTTCGACTTCGAAATTCGAAGTCGAAGGGTTTTAATTCCGGCAGTTGAATATCCAGGGTTAATTAACCCTCGATATTCGACCCTTGATACATCTGTCCCAAGGCCTTAATACAACACTTTGGAATTAGTGCTGCAACTACAATTCATTGTTAACACGACAGCACAGAGTCTAGAGAACTAGCCTTGTATCCTAAGGAAAAGGTTCAGCTACCATACAGTAGCTTAGTCTAAAGTCTGGAAATGATATGGCCAATTCTTGTGCTATAGTATTTGTTTCCCTTGTAAATGTAACAGCTTCATTATATGTGTACAGTCCTGTGTTTATTGCATGAACTTCAGAAATATTGAACAACATATTGATCCACTCTTTCTTTGTCTAAAGGTTTCACTTCATTGCAGTAATTCAGTGATTCAAAGGACAAGGAAAACTGAATTTCCTGAATATTTTAGGCAACCTCAGTGAATTCAATCACTGAGAAGTACTGGGCAAGGATAGTAGTGCAGCCATTTTACCTGTACTTCTTAGTGTTCCTCCCTAGATTTAGACTTGCACATGTAGAGTAAACAAATATTTTTTTACTGCATACTGATTTTACTGCACATGAAAAGTAAAGTTAAGGTTTTTTTTTTGGAAGTCCTTTAGAAAGTCTAAAGGCCAATGCAATAAATTAATTGACTGGAGGGAGTCTGATATATGGGCACCAATAGTGAAATCAGCTTTCCTTGTCCTTTATGCTGTAATATTTACAGTTCTTGTCCATGACCAGTCAAGAGTCCACTTTTTAAAAGCAGTAAATAACACTGATAATTAAACCATTTATTTGGCTGCGATAGTAGTGAATAATAGTTCAACAGGGGTGAATGAAAATATCTGCCACTAGCAGCAAAATTTACTAGTTCGCCCGTGGCAAGCTTTTCTGTGAATTTGGGGGCAAAATTCACCTCGTGGTGAACTGACTTAGGATAGGCAGAAATGCCAGCCTGCATGAATGCCAAGGTCAGAAATGACAGTAATGTCAAGCAGGAGGTGCAATCCAAAAATTGTCTCGCAGCAAAATTATTTTGACACCCATTGACTTTAATACATTTGAACAAAAAAGTTGCACGTATACAATTTGTCGCACACATAAAGTCTGTCACCCATGGACTTCAATGTTTGTCACCCATGGACTTCAATGCGTTTCTCAAATTTTTCAGCAAAGTGAAACGGGACAGAATCGCCCATGACATTCATTAACCTCTTAATGCCCAGAGGGAAGGGCAGTTTTTTCAACTCGTGGTTCCCAAAAGGAGGTTTTCCTATCCTCAGTACTGAAGGATATATCTTCAAAAGCCATATTACAAAATACAGGTATGGGACCTGTTATTCAGAATGCTCGGGAACTGGAGTTTTCCGAATTACGGATCTTTCCATAATTTGGATCTTCATACCTTAAGTCTACTAGAAAATCATTAAATAACCCCAATTATCTGGTTTTGCTTCCAATAAGGATTAATTATATTTTAGTTGGGATCAAGTACAAGGTACTGTTTTATTATTACAGAGAAAAAGGAAATAATTTTTGAAGGTTTGGATTATTTGATTATAATCGAGTCTATGGGAGACAGCCTTTCCGTAATTCGGAGTTTTCCTGGATAACGGGTTTCCGGATAACGGATACCATACCGGTACTATATTGCTTTTAAAGTAATGATCATTTCATTGTCATATGTTTCAAATCAAATTAAAAGAAGTATAAAAAGGAAAAGTAACCTTATTGATAAACAAAGGAATTGTTTGCTTTGAAAAATTAGATGCGATAATAAGGAATCTATATAAGGAGGTTAATCATTGCTGCATTATGTCTATTCATGCCCAGCTCCACATCTCTCAGCATGCCCAAAGGCCAATATTAAAGGGGTGGTTCACCTATAAGTTAATAGTTGGCCTTCATTATTTATTTTTTTAAGTTTTTGAATGTTTTGCTATCTTCATCTGACTCTTTTCAGCTTTCAAATGGGCGGTCGCTGACCACATCTACAAACACATGCTCTGTAAGGCTACAAATATATTGTTATTGATACTTTTTATTACTCATCTTTCGATTCAGGCCTCTCCTATTCATATTCCAGTCTCTTATTCAAATCAGTGCATGGTTGCTAGGGGAATTTTGGACCAGACTGCTGAAACCTGCAAACTGCAAAGCCATAATAAGAAAAGATGAAAAACCAATTGTAAATTGTCTCAGAATATCACTCTCTACATCTTACTAAAGTTATTTTAAAGGTGAACAATCCTTTTTAATTTCACTGTGATTTACTGTTAGATTGTATTTAGATTAGGTTATAGCAGATTTGGTTGATAAGATTCTCATGCCCACTTGGGTGGCTGCACTGCAGAGGGTTATTTGTTTCACTTTTTTCAAAAATTTTTAGCAGCAATTCCAGAGAAAGGGACAATATATTTTGTAAAGTTTGTAAGAAGCACCTTTCTTTTTTTATGGTGTAGTTATCTAATTATTCTGTTAAGCACCTCCTGCACGTTGTTGAAATAGTTTTGATTCGTTACAATGTAACTCTGTGCTGTAGATGGTGCTAGAATTCTGGTGCCTTAATGTTTCCTTGAGTCTAAAATCTGTGGTACATAATTTGCAAATTACCATTCAGTTTGGAATTTGATCTCAACAGATTTACTATTCTGATGTATTAATTAACTTGTAATTATAATATCCTCAATTACACTGTGTATTCTGAATGCAAACATGAAAACCCCAGTGCTGACTAAGTACTAGAAGTACAAGACAAACCCATGTTAAATGCAAATCGGGCATGGTATCCCAAAATGTAAAAAATATCTGCTATAAAGAAGAATTATATTTATACTGTTAGTTCTTTTAAAAGAACCCTCTTTTTCATTGGTTATTGATTGTTTTGTGTATTCTCTCTGTACATTTATGTAATGTACCATGTTATTGTACATATGCTGGCGGAATATGTTGTTGTTTTACAAATACATGTTAAGAAGAGGAGAAGAATGGGACACTACAGGGTATTTTACTGCTCTCTGTTATCTCTGTTATTTTGCCTTGTTCTTTCTGTAGCCACTAGAGGGCAGTACACTGCTTGTGTTTTAGACTGGGAGGTAAGACCAAAAAACAGATTAAATGCATTGTTTAGCAAACAGCATTTTTTTAAATATTTTTTAAAGTAAGAACAATGTTTTTGTGTTGCCTTCATTTTATACACAAAACAAGGAAAACATCTTTTAATATGGATACTTTTACACTGTAACATAGGCTTACATTGTTAAGTTGAGTAGAAAAAATACCAATGTGCATCAAGTTCAACCCCCTCCAATGAACCTCAATGCATATTTATACAAAAACGTATACAAACCTCTCTATACACTCACATACATAAACTATATACAATATCTATACTAATTGATATTATGCTTGTCCAAAAAATCATCCAAGCCCCTCTTAAAGGCATTAATAGAATCTGCCATCACCCAGCCAATGCATTGCACAATCTCACTGTCCTTACAGTGAAGGACCACCTATGCTGGTTCAGTTGAAAGTCCTGTTCTAATCTAAAAAAGTGGTCTTCTAACAGTACTTCTAAACTGTAATCATGTCCCCATGCAAGTGTATTTTTTCCAGAGAGAAAAACCCCGACTTGTTGACAGTGTACCCCCATAATTTAAAATCCTCCATCCCACAAACCAGTTTAGTTGCCCGTCTCTGCACTCTCTTAACTCATTTATATCTGGAGCTCAAAACTGCACTGCATACTAAAAGTGAGGCCTTACCAGGGACCTTTAACGAGGCATAATTATGTTTTCATCCCTTTGAGTAAATGTCCTTTTGTTATGCAAGACAGCATTGTATATGCTTTAGTAGCGACAGAATGCCTGGAATTAGACAATTTATAATCTACAAAACCCATAGATAACTTGAAGTTACATTATTTTCTGCCAAAGTGCATAACCTTGCATTTGTCAACATTGAACCTCATTTTCCAGTTTGCTGCCCCAATTTTCCAATCTAGTCAAATCAATTCTGCAAAGTGGCAGCATCCTGCATGGAACCTATAGTTCTGCACAATACAGTGAACAGGGAAATACAACCAAATAATCTGTAGCAATCCACTAGCAATTATCCTTATATTGTGTTACAAATACATTAATAAGTAGGAAGTATGGATCAAATCATTGGTCTCTCTGTTCCATAAGACCAGGGCCACAATCGAGATAGCTACTGCAAGAAGTTACCTACCGAATGTATATTGCACCATTGAGAAATGAAGCTACAATGATCAAGCATTCTAGCTGGCTGTAGAAAAGAATTCAACAGACTCAGATACAATGTTGATGCCTTAGCAAAGGTTGCCTCTTAAATTATTAGGAGATGTATGTGTGATAGATGATAGAAAGATAGATAGACAGACAGACAGACAGACAGAGGACATAAGAATTCCTGTCCAACAGAATTTATAGTCTAAGTGACTGTGGTAGAGCTGCAAAACAAGCAAAAATGAAGAGCTTTTCAAGACTAAAGACCTAACAGGAGATTTCTTTAAATATGTCCAAAAAACTGCATAGTGGGCATGCAATAATCAGCAAATTGTAGACTATAACATCTTTTTACTAAGTGGGAATTGTGCAAGCATTGTGATTATTATTAGTAACTGTCCATTATTTTGGTGCATAACTGTTCCTTTTACATAGAAAGGTATTTCAATTAAATGCCATTAAATGATTAAATAAATAATTAATCATATCTCTACCTAGGAGACATGGCCTTCTTATGATACTGCATGACTACCTGCCTATGCAGAGATATGACTCCTGGCTTGGTAGTGTGTATTTATGTTGTGGTTAGCACACATGGGGGCCCATTCACTAAGCTCGAGTGAAGGAATGTTTTTTTTGGCTACTTCGACCATCGAATTGGCTACTTCGACCTTCGACTACGACCTTCAACTTCGAATCGAACGATTCAAACTAAAAATCGTTTGAATATTCAACCATTCGATAATCGAAGTACTGTCTCTTTAAAAATTTCTTCGACCCCCTAGTTCGCCACCTAAAACTTTAGGCTTTCCAAGGTTTTTCTGATGGATTAAAATCCTGTGAATCGTTCGATTTGAAGGATTTAATCGAACGAATTGCGCAAAATCCTTCGACTTCGAAATTCGAAGTCGAAGGGTTTTAATTCGGCAGTTGAATATCCAGGGTTAATTAACCCTCGATATTCGACCCTTGATACATCTGTCCCAAGGCCTTAATACAACACTTTGGAATTAGTGCTGCACTACAATTCATTGTTAACACGACAGCACAGAGTCTAGAGAACTAGCCTTGTATCCTAAGGAAAAGGTTCAGCTACCATACAGTAGCTTAGTCTAAAGTCTGGAAATGATATGGCCAATTCTTGTGCTATAGTATTTGTTTCCCTTGTAAATGTAACAGCTTCATTATATGTGTACAGTCCTGTGTTTATTGCATGAACCTTCAGAAATATTGAACAACATATTGATCCACTCTTTCTTTGTCTAAAGGTTTCACTTCATTGCAGTAATTCAGTGATTCAAAGGACAAGGAAAACTGAATTTCCTGAATATTTTAGGCAACCTCAGTGAATTCAATCACTGAGAAGTACTGGGCAAGGATAGTAGTGCAGCCATTTTACCTGTACTTCTTAGTGTTCCTCCCTAGATTTAGACTTGCACATGTAGAGTAAACAAATATTTTTTTACTGCATACTGATTTTACTGCACATGAAAAGTAAAGTTGTAAGGTTTTTTTTTGGAAGTCCTTTAGAAAGTCTAAAGGCCAATGCAATAAATTAATTGACTGGAGGAGTCTGATATATGGGGCACCAATAGTGAAATCAGCTTTCCTTGTCCTTTATGCTGTAATATTTTACAGTTCTTGTCCATGACCAGTCAAGAGTCCCACTTTTTAAAAGCAGTAAATAACACTGATAATTAACCATTTATTTGGCTGCGATAGTAGTGAATAATAGTTCAACAGGGGTGAATGAAAATATCTGCCACTAGCAGCAAAATTTACTAGTTCGCCCGTGGCAAGCTTTTCTGTGAATTTGGGGGCAAAATTCACCTCGTGGTGAACTGACTTAGGATAGGCAGAAATGCCAGCCTGCATGAATGCCAAGGTCAGAAATGACAGTAATGTCAAGCAGGAGGTGCAATCCAAAAATTGTCTCGCAGCAAAATTATTTTGACACCCATTGACTTTAATACATTTGAACAAAAAACGTTGCACGTATACAATTTGTCGCACACATAAAGTCTGTCCACCCATGGACTTCAATGTTTGTCACCCATGGACTTCAATGCGTTTCCTCAAATTTTTCAGCAAAGTGAAACGGGACAGAATCGCCATGACATTCATTAACCTCTTAATGCCCAGAGGGAAGGGCAGTTTTTTCAACTCGTGGTTCCCAAAAGGAGGTTTTCCTATCCTCAGTACTGAAGGATATATCTTCCAAAAGCCATATTACAAAAATACAGGTATGGGACCTGTTATTCAGAATGCTCGGGAACTGGAGTTTTCCCGATTACGGATCTTTCCATAATTTGGATCTTCATACCTTAAGAGTCTACTAGAAAATCATTAAATAACCCCAATTATCTGGTTTTGCTTCCAATAAGGATTAATTATATTTTAGTTGGGATCAAGTACAAGGTACTGTTTTATTATTACAGAGAAAAAGGAAATAATTTTTGAAGGTTTGGATTATTTGATTATAATCGAGTCTATGGGAGACAGCCTTTCCGTAATTCGGAGTTTTCTGGATAACGGGTTTCCGGATAACGGATACCATACCGGTACTATATTGCTTTTAAAGTAATGATCATTTCATTGTCATATGTTTCAAATCAAATTAAAAGAAGTATAAAAAGGAAAAGTAACCTTATTGATAAACAAAGGAAATTGTTTGCTTTGAAAAAATTAGATGCGATAATAAGGAATCTATATAAGGAGGTTAATCATTGCTGCATTATGTCTATTCATGCCCAGCTCCACATCTCTCAGCATGCCCAAAAGGCCAATATTAAAAGGGGTGGTTCACCTATAAGTTAATAGTTGGCCTTCATTATTTATTTTTTTAAGTTTTTGAATGTTTTGCTATCTTCATCTGACTCTTTTCAGCTTTCAAATGGGGGTCGCTGACCACATCTACAAACACATGCTCTGTAAGGCTACAAATATATTGTTATTGATACTTTTTATTACTCATCTTTCGATTCAGGCCTCTCCTATTCATATTCCAGTCTCTTATTCAAATCAGTGCATGGTTGCTAGGGGAATTTTGGACCAGACTGCTGAAACTGCAAACTGCAAGCCATAAATAAGAAAAGATGAAAACCAATTGTAAATTGTCTCAGAATATCACTCTCTACATCTTACTAAAAGTTATTTTAAAGGTGAACAATCCCTTTTAATTCACTGTGATTTACTGTTAGATTGTATTTAGATTAGGTTATAGCAGATTTGGTTGATAAGATTCTCATGCCACTGGGTGGTGCACTGCAGAGGGTTATTTGTTTCACTTTTTCAAAAATTTTTAGCAGCAATTCCAGAGAAAGGGACAATATATTTTGTAAAGTTTGTAAGAAGCACCTTTCTTTTTTTATGGTGTAGTTATCTATTATTCTGTTAAGCACCTCCTGCACGTTGTTGAAATAGTTTTGATTCGTTACAATGTAACTCTGTGCTGTAGATGGTGCTAGAATTCTGGTGCCTTAATGTTTCCTTGAGTCTAAAATCTGTGGTACATAATTTGCAAATTACCATTCAGTTTGGAATTTGATCTCAACAGATTTACTATTCTGATGTATTAATAACTTGTAATTATAATATCCTCAATTACACTGTGTATTCTGAATGCAAACATGAAAACCCCCAGTGCTGACTAAGTACTAGAAGTACAAGACAAACCCATGTTAAATGCAAATCGGCATGGTATCCCAAAATGTAAAAATATCTGCTATAAAAGAAGAATTATATTTATACTGTTAGTTCTTTTAAAAAGAACCCTCTTTTTCATTGGTTATTGATTGTTTTTGTGTATTCTCTTGTACATTTAATGTAATGTACATGTTATTGTACAATGCTGCGGAATATGTTGTTGTTTTACAAATACATGTTAAGAAGAGGAAGAAGAATGGGACACTACAGGGTATTTTTACTGCTCTCTGTTATCTCTGTTATTTTGCCTTGTTCTTTCTGTAGCCACTAGAGGGCAGTACACTGCTTGTGTTTTAGACTGGGAGGTAAGACCAAAAAAAACAGATTAAATGCATTTGTTTAGCAAACAGCATTTTTTTAAATATTTTTTAAAGTAAGAACAATGTTTTTGTGTTGCCTTCATTTTATACACAAAACAAGGAAAACATCTTTTATATGGATACTTTTACACTGTAACATAGGCTTACATTGTTAAGTTGAGTAGAAAAAATACCAATGTGCATCAAGTTCAACCCCTCCAATGAACCTCAATGCATATTTATACAAAAACGTATACAAACCTCTCTATACACTCACATACATAAACTATATACCAATATCTATACTAATTGATATTATGCTTGTCCAAAAAATCATCCAAGCCCCTCTTAAAGGCATTAATAGAATCTGCCATCACCCAGCAATGCATTGCACAATCTCACTGTCCTTACAGTGAAGGACCACCTATGCTGGTTCAGTTGAAAGTCCTGTTCTAATCTAAAAAGGTGTCTTCTAAAGTACTTCTAAACTGTAATCATGTCCCCATGCAAGTGTATTTTTTCCAGAGAAAACACCCCGACTTTGACAGTGTACCCCCATAATTTAAATCCTCCATCCCACAAACCAGTTTAGTTGCCCGTCTCTGCACTCTCTTAACTCATTTATATCTGGAGCTCAAAACTGCACTGCATACTAAAAGTGAGGCCTTACCAGGGACCTTTAAAGAGGCATAATTATGTTTTCATCCCTTTGAGTAAATGTCCTTTGTTATGCAAGACAGCATTGTATATGCTTTAGTAGCGACAGAATGCCTGGAATTAGACAATTTATAATCTACAAAACCCATAGATAACTTGAAGTTACATTATTTCTGCCAAAGTGCATAACCTTGCATTTGTCAACATTGAACCTCATTTTCCAGTTTGCTGCCCAATTTTCCAATCTAGTCAAATCAATCTGCAAAGTGGCAGCATCCTGCATGGAACCTATAGTTCTGCACAATACAGTGAACAGGGAAATACACCAAATAATCTGTAGCAATCCCACTAGCAATTATCTTATATTGTGTTACAAATACATTAATAAGTAGGAAGTATGGATCAAATCATTGGTCTCTCTGTTCCATAAGACCAGGGCCACAATCGAGATAGCTACTGCAAGAAGTTACCCTACCGAATGTATATTGCACCATTGAGAAATGAAGCTACAATGATCAGCATTCTAGCTGGCTGTAGAAAGAGAATTCAACAGACTCAGATACAATGTTGATGCCTTAGCAAAGGTTGCCTCTTAAATTATTAGGAATGTATGTGTGATAGATGATAGAAAGATAGATAGACAGACAGACAGACAGACAGAGGACATAAGAATTCCCTGTCCAACAGAATTTATAGTCTAAGTGACTGTGGTAGAGCTGCAAAACAGCAAAAATGAAGAGCTTTTCAAGACTAAAGACCTAACAGGAGATTCTTAAATATGTCCAAAAAACTGCATAGTGGGCATGCAATAATCAGCAAATTGTAGACTATAACATCTTTTTACTAGTGGGAATTGTGCAAGCATTTGTGATTATTATTAGTAACTGTCCATTATTTTGGTGCATAACTGTTCCTTTGGCACTATAGAAACCCAGCCTCAGGAGCATTGGGACTATTAGATTGCATATTGATACCAGATATGGCATATTATTGTCATTATGAAATGTGTATATATATATATATATATATATATATATATATATATATATATATATATATATATATATAAAGGTTGGAAGGATCAGCACACTCCATTTTGCGATGAACAAAGTGTTTTTTTATTAAACACACATAAAACACCTCGAGCTCACAAGCTAAGGAGTGCGGACACCACAGACAATTTTATATATATATATATATATATATATATATATATATATATATATATATATATATATATATATATATATATATATATATATATACTGCATCGAGAGAATATATTGTATAAGGATTGTTAAATCTATTTGATGATAGGTAGGGGCCCCTCCTCTTATTGGTACAGGTTTGGGATCCATTATCCAGAAACCCATTATTCGTAAAGCTCCAAATTACAAAAAGGCTGTCTCCTGTAGACTACATTATTTCATTTTAAAATGATTTCCTTTTTCCCGGTAAAATTAAAACAGTACATTGTACTTTATCATAACAACAATATAATAAATCCTAATTGGAGACTTGAGCTATGGAGATCCAAATTACGGAAAGATCTCTTATCAGAAAACCCCCAGGTCCCAAGCATTTTTATTCTAATTTATGCAAATTGTTTTTCTGTTTGCGTCTTTTATGACATTCCCCCATTAGTAGGTTTATGTGACAATCCTAATATTGTTACAGGGATATGGTATTGCAGCATGGCATAGGAAAGATCTTCTAGACAGACCAGCAGCAAGGTACCAAATACAGTGGGAGAAGTTATTCACGTTCTCTCGGTGGGATTACTCCATTGATAAAGCAATAAATATTATGGGGTGATGAATCACCCTCTCTATATTTGAAACTTAGGGACTGTAATATTTAAAAGCAGCCTTATCTTTCTGTTCGTTACATGGAGTAAACACAGTAAGGTGCATGCACACACAATGAGATAGAGTAGAGGTTAATACAGGTGCATTTTAACTGCAATATACCAAAGTTACTAACAAATTACTTTAGAAAATGACCTTTAAAAGTATTGTGCAAATTATTATTTTACTTCTGTCCCCGGTCCCTCAATGTTTATATGCTGCTCTTTTTTTTTGTCCCTGAATGCAGACAAAAGGCGAGTGAGTTTTTTACTCCCGGCTTTGTGTCGCTGATGGATTGTCTCTGCGCCATGCTGTCTGCATCCAATTTTTGAGAAAGCCTTTAACTCAACAACACAGACCCACACACAGCAAATAGTCTATTAGGGAGCCTCTTTTGTGATGTAATTGGATTTCTCTCCTTGTTAGTTTGCAATGAAAATGTCATCTATATTGGTGTGCACGCATTCAGCTCAAATAAAATTCACTTGTGTTTTGGCTGAGCCGTGGAACCTTAAACTGTTCAGGCAGCTGCAAATGGGATAGAAGCTTTGTATGTAGGGAGCAAATACTACACTTTGCATGCTCTTCCCAAGCACTGCTAACCTTTGGGTCTCTCAGGCCAACTAATTCCAACAAGGGGACACCACATTAATTGTATTATCACCCAGTGCAACTTAACCCCATTCAACCATTAACTAAAAGCATTTAGGAGCCCTACAGGGAGCTAATACCAAGAGGCAAGTTATCACTTTTAAGCTGCATGGAAGGAAAATATTGTAAAATTCCTCTTTCAGAACTTCATAACATGTACTGTATCTAAATTCTGCAGAATGAATGTTTGTGCAGATTAAGGAGAATTTCATGCACATATGATGGTCAAGCCAACTAAAAATTCAGATGCTTTAATAGGCACTAGTTGGTTCTTAACCTGCATATTTTATCTTTGCAAAAGGACATGCAAAGAGGTTTCAAAGAATTGTGCTGTATGGCTGGCCATTTGTCCCATATTACCTGAATTTACATGTATATATTTTAAATTGTGTTCTACTAAAAACCCTAACCACCTGTTGTGGTTATATGAAGAGTACCTCGTATCAGCTACAATTTTATTTTTCAGTAAAACATGTATGTATTCCCCAAAAGTTTTTTTTATGTGTTTAATATTTGCCTTTGAAAAAAAATCTCCAAGTACTTTATGGCTGTAGGAGGTACCAATGGTCATTCATGCAAAGTATTGGACAAAGTACGTTTTGCTCTGAATGACTACAATGCTGCATGTGGGCACCCATGCTTCAAATGCAACCTGACACCAGCACAGAACAGCACAAAATGACTAGAGAT
Organism: Xenopus laevis; assembly: GCF_017654675.1. Lineage (NCBI taxonomy): Eukaryota > Metazoa > Chordata > Amphibia > Anura > Pipidae > Xenopus > Xenopus laevis. The sequence goes on along the minus strand of NC_054384.1, from coordinate 34,242,950 downwards.
TAATAGATGTCTGGTAAATGCGTACAAATCCGCTGAGCTGTTCAGCTTCCCTGACATCACTGCCTTTTGCCCAAGGCAAAGAATATTAATTAGCCATAGGACTTTCCTCCATCCCTGTCTCAAATAATAGAGGCTTCAAGGGCTGAAGACTAATGTCTGCCGGGGGTCTTAGACATTCCGCTACTTTTGACTAGTACTGTTTACACTTTCCTTGGAATACATTAAAGGTTATGGTTTACAGAACTAATGTGTAAAGAAGATGTAAAGAGAAACATCTAAAGGGCTATTTTACCATGGGACATGGTGTATACAGTAGTGTTGTAATACGATCTAATTTTTATCGTGATTGTTTTTGGACCATTTACCATTTTTATTCCAAAGATCCTGCACTTGAAATTGAACCCTATATTTGGCCAAAGTCAAAAAATGTTGCTAGATATGTTCTCCCAGTAGAATTATACAGAACCTACAGCATTCAGGTCCACCTATCACCTAAAATTTTCCAGTTTCTTGTTGCCCATCAGCATATAGCTGGCATCAAGTTCAAAATGAGCATATATTTTTCAGGGAACAAACAATTTATTAGTTTCAACATTTGATATGCTGTCTTTGTACTGTTTGCAATTAATTAAAGGTTTTAAAAGATTTGCAAGTCATCCCATTCCCTTTTTAGTTACATGGTACACAGTGTCCCTCCTTTTTGGAAACTTGGTTGTAACCCAAGCTATTATATGCTATCGTATTATATATGGTACCATATTATATGCAACCATATCAACAGAAAAGCCATAATACAAATGCATGTGATAATACCTACACAACAGTGAGCTCTTATAAATCATAACATAGCTTTAATCCACTTAATCCCTAATATTCAGTCATTTCCATGGTCGTTACTCCACAAATTCAGTAAAGAGCAGATTTTACTGAATGTTACCTCTTTTGCCAGATTTGACTTTGCCACTTCAGACCAGGTGAAGTGCTTAAAAGAAGCTAGATCTTCCTCAATCTTCTGTCACTTACATCATATTCTGTGTGCCAAAAATACATTAAAGTTCAAAAAATGCTGGTGAGTTTTCCTTTTTTTAAGCAGGATTGACTGCAAAAGTCCTAACAAACTTTTTTGGGTAACCTGTTTTCTCCAGACATTTCATAACATATGGAACATTCATTTTACAGTTGGCTCATGTGTAGGGCATTATATTAAAAATCTTGTCTTCATTAAGGTTCCCTGGACATTTGTAATGAAAAGTGGTAACTTCAAGCATTTGCACCATCATTTATAATAAAGAACTTCATACAACTTTAAATTACCTGCCGTATGCAAATTGACCTAAGTGAATTTTCGCAAGGCACAAACTAACGCTAGCGCATCTTCGCTATGAAATGCTCGCACTACCTACGATATTGAAAAGTCACCAGCGTTCGTCACCCAGGCCACAACTTCGCATATTAGTGAATTAGCGTAGTGGTAGCGAATTTGCACCTGGCGAAGTGGTGTGATGTGTGCGAAGCAGTCGCTGGCAACAATTCGCCCTTTAGTGAATCTGCCCCATTGTCTGAAGTCCATTTTGGGTGACATTTGGTTACTATTTTCTGTCTTGTCCTAAGTCCTAGATAGTCCTGGAAGCCTAGCTTGAAGGATAAAATGAAGGAGATGTAGGGGAAGCATATATATTATGTCCTAGATATTGTTGGTTCTATGGCTGAATGACTGATACACAAATGTTTCCATATCTGTAACCTTCTGATGAACTAAGGGGGAGCTCTGACCAAATGTTGGACTGGAAAGAAGTCTACAAATCATTGTTCTAGAGAACAGAGATATTATCTAAAGATATTTTGCCAATATCAAAGACAGATATATTGTCAAACTCTGTTTTGATTGTCCCTAACCTTATGATCTATTATATAGTTTTACAATATTAGCCGCAGTTATAGTGCCCCCAGATATAAAGCCTGGCAAACGTGTTGGCTAACATAAATCCAAACAGCAAATATGAAGGGTTCTGTACTTTATAGTGACTTTTTTATTGCATGTTATTATTTTGCAGATAGCAAGTGAAGTCTGACACTGATATATTTAGGGCTTTCATTCAGGCAGGGCCTTTCACTATGTTATAAAGAACTTAATTAATCAATTTCTTAGCAACTCCATCAAACCTGGAATAAATGGTTTCTAATAGAAATAAAAAGGTTTTTTAAACGGTATCATGAAATGCCTAGTTTTGTTCCTTCCTAAGGCCTTTTTTCCAAGGCTAGTAAATACCCTTATTGAAAATCACAACAATGTTGCATGGCCTGGGCTGCGACCCTTTCATTAACTATACGTTATTCCATTCAGGATCACACTGCTGACGGTAGATTCTGTTCTAAAAGACCCTCAGAGGATTTCCTCTTTCTGAGGAAATGCCAAAGGGCCTTGTGGTTCAGTGGTTCTAAATCATTGGCGCTCAATCTAAACATCTTTATTCTAATTTTGATACAGAGACATGTCTTAAACGCATTTAAACACAAATAAATTGGATATTAAAACTCATTTTGCCATTGTTGCAAAAATACACCAGCAGCAATATTGTCACATATAGTTACATATAGTTATAGTTACATATTATACATAAATCGAGTAAAAACATGCGAGACCTCAAATAGTAAGAATGGGAATAGGAAAAAGAATGCGAAAAGTCCCCAGAAAAAATTCAGCAAGTGGCGAGGTTGTATAAAAGTCAATGGGAATATTCCCTAACAACTTTATTTATTTATTTTCCCAGTTTATTAAAACATTCGAGATTTTCAGCCTTATTGAAAATAAGGGGCAATGAGATCCTCGCTGGCATGCAACTTTTTTCTGTAAAAAACTGCGAGCGGAAATATATTGTCTCATTTTTTTCAAAAGTTGCACAAGTTTTGTTGGCGTTTTTTTATGTGTTTATGTGTGACACCGCACTTCTGGAGCAATCAGTCTGTAAATTGTTCTATATGTAAGTATATTTGAAGCATGACTAGTGGAGTGATGTATTTAAAATTAAACTATACGGAATGGCTAACCAGACAGATTCAACAGAAAATCAAGATACAATTAAACCACAGGCTATGGAAAAAAACAAATAACAGAACCTAGTGCAATATTGTTAATATTCAGTGCAGTGTTACAACACTAATCTGTGTGTGTCTTGAACCATAGAAAGTCTTTGCCCAGATTTTTCATATGTGTTTTAAAGTGCTATAGTGATTTCTACAAGGTGCTATCTCCAAAATAAAATTATAATTAAGTTAAAGTGCTTGCTTCAAAATGTAAAATTAATTAAAATAAGGTGCAATGGTGTTTTCTTCAATCAGTAAAAATCAGCATGTGGCTTCTCCACTCTCTGGTGGGAATGGCAACTTACACGATTCTTGATTTCAAAACAGCATTTCAATATCAAATCCATGGTATTCCTTTTTTCTGTAAAGACATTAAAAAGCAGGAACAGCGCCCATAGTGTAATTTGCCTTTATTTTTAAAAAGGTTTTAAAACTTATTGCACTTACAGAAGTCACACTTCTGAGCGCATATCAAACAATCCAGTCTTATTGTGCAGATCATGGAGGTGAACCTTTGCAATACAAAGAGATGGGTTCTGCCTGCATCTTCCTCTACCGTATGTTCCACCTGTACATCCACTCATTGCTGAGACAGGAAGTGATGTCACACCTGACGCGTTTCGCTGAGGTCAGCTTCTTCAGAGGGGGATTTCCTTTCCCTGCTAATCTCCTTATATTGCCTGTGCTGCTATGGTTACACTTCACATTTCTATTACAAGTCTATTCAGTGATCTGGTAACCCCTCCCCCATACTTTTCCTTTAAATCTTGCAAATATTTGTTGCTTTTTCCAATTTTATCTCTGTTATAAGATTCAACAGAGGGCTCATCAGTGGACCCGTTTCACCTAAAATTTGCGAAACAGTGAAAATTTGCCGAAATACATTGAAGTCTATGGGTGTCAACATTTTTTTTGCGTGCAACATTTTTTTTCTCTCATTGTCCCAAGTCTATGGGAATCATTTTTGCTATTATTATCCTTTATTTCTGTATTTTGTTCAGTAGTTCATTACAGGAAGCTCACCTGTCGCTGAGTGTTAGCTCTTGAGTAAGCATTTGTTCTCACTTGGGGGTCATCATCCTGGATAATTTCACCATTTGCCAAAATCCGCACCATCTCCACCGTTCAAAGTTTAGTTCTGTGCTTGCCTGCTGTAAACATATATTGAGTACACTGCCACAGAGAAAACACAAGTTTAGCTCTAACAAAACAAGGATAAAACCTTTAAATTCTGTGTATTGACTTTGAAACATGGCAATGAGTATCAGGTTATATGGTTCATTTCAACATGAGTGGCCATTAGTCTGAAATCTGAGTGTCAAAATGCACATGCATTCTGACAGGTTTTTCCCACAGTGCTGCATTATTTCCCAGAATCCCAGAGTAATTCCAAGTAAGTGCGTGACTTATTGATGCAATTTTAGTTTGAGCTTTGTGTCAACTTGAGTGCAAATTGTGCTATTTTGTGTTATGCAAGTCCAAGTGCCACAACAGGTGTTAGTGAGACTTAATTTGTACACACAGGAGCAGCACACGAAGGGAGCCCTGGAAGTAATAGCTCCAAAAGGCAGGTGCTAATTTCAGGGTTCCCTTGCACCCTGTACGTTGTACCTTATTTAGCTGCAACAAATATATTAGTGGACCTGTCACCCAGACACAAAAAGCTGTATAATAGAAATCCTTTTCAAATTAAACATGAAATCCAATTTCTATTTTTTATTAAAGCATTCATAGCTGCTGTAAGCTCATTTAAAAATCTCAGCTGTCAATCAAATATTGTCTGTCCCTCCTCCAGGGGCGTAACTACAGAGGAAGCAGACCCTGCGGCTGCAGGGGGGCCCAGGAGGTATAGGGGGCCTATGAGGCCCTAACTAATGAGAAATGTCAATAAATATTGGTAAAACAGGACAACCTCTGGAAATGTTGGGGGCCCTAAAATTAATTTGCTGTGGGGCCCAGTAGCATCTAGTTACTCCACTGCCCTCCTCTATGCCTTAGGCATAGAGGTGGGGCAGTCAATTACTTTCACTTTCCATTCAGCACTTCCTAGATGTCACTGCTCTCCACACATTCCCCCATTCTCTTCACCATTTAATTGTGTAGCCAGAGCATGGGGATGGACATCAGGTCCCCAATTCTGGTTCACAAACAAGATTCTGAGATAATAACAGTGTCCACAAAATGGCTCCTGCCGGCTATTCCTCAGCTCCGTATGGTTTCCGAGAAGCAATACAAATGCAAGTTTACCACGCACACGTCTACAAGGAACTGAGTCATCCAGCCTACTTCCGGGTATTTGCCCCAGGCACAGCTGTCAGAGTCACAAGTCCCTGCTCATAATCACAGGAAGTAGTGACAGGTTTTAACGTAGCAGCTTCCTTTTCTGCTTCTCTTCAACGGCGAACGGTGCTCTCTGACACCATCTACTTGTATGAAATGTCCCCAGTACAGATCAGTCGTGATGCTTTGGGTCCACTAATGAAACTTGTCATTCAAGCAGCCAGACTTCACGTAACTGTGGCAAAAATGCTGCTCTATGCTGCACAATTGTGTATAGGAGGTGCGTGCAGTAGTGTGTTAGGGAAAGCTGTCTATAAAGGGATGCTTTATCTAATGTTTTTAGTTTGTTATGGAGTGGCTTATTCTAAGCAACTTTTCAACTGGCCTTGATTTTTTTCCTTCTTCTGACTGTATCCAGCTTTAAAATGGGGGGTCACTGACCCCATCCAAAAAACACATGCTCTGTATGGCTTTGCATTTATAGTTATTGCTACTTTGCATTACTCATCTTTATATTCAGGCCCTCTCCTATTCATAGTCCAGCCGACCAGCTCGCCCTCTCCTTCTCAAGTGGCTCTGGCGCATGCGCAGTGTCGTTGCACGCAGATCCGGGCCAGGCCAGCTAGGCGCCTAGGCAACCTGGCCGGCCACGGCGCCGGCTGAGCGCAGGCATGCGGGGTTTAGTGGCGGGGTCCCTCTCTATCAAATGATTCACTGCAACGTGGTTCAAAAACTCTTCCGGGTCCCAGATCCCATTTGCTGCGCTGGGCAAACAAAGGGAACAGAGGGAACTGCAAGGGGAGCTGGGAAGAGATGCAGCAGTGGTGGGGGGAGTCTGTGCTCGCATAACCACACATTCCCCCCTGTGTCCTGACAGGGTCAGGAATCTCCCACCACCTGCTGGAGGATTAAGTGGCCGCATGGAGGGATCCATACACAGTGTGCAGCCCAGAGCGGGCACCTGAGCGGGAGCGGGCGCACCATGAAGGTTCTACTGCTATCTGCGCAGATCAACGCTCGTTAACGCTCACTTGCAGAAACGCAATAGACTTAAAGATAGAAGAGACAGTTGGGGAGAGACAGGATCGGGCATGGCGTAGGCGAAAGAGAAGGTATGTGCCTGGCGCCCCCCAGTTTTGGCCCTGGTTGCGTGCTTGTGCGTGGTGACGTTGTTCTCACACGCATTTGCGGTGACGTGACGCTTGTGTGCGCAGTGATGTTGCGCACGTATGTGATCGGTAGGAGAGCACACAAGCTGGGTGGAAGTTGCGTCCGGTCTAGTGGTAGGCAGAAGAGGCAGTTGCCCAGCGCCCTTCAATTGTTGCGCCCTAGGCAGCTGCCTACCCCTAGTTCCGGCCCTGATATGGTTGCAACCAGACTGCTGAAACTGAAAACTGGAGAGCTGCTGAATAAAAAAGATAAATAAGTCATGAGTAATAAAAAATGAAAACCAGTTGCAAATAGTCTCAGAATTTCACTCTCTGGCTCATATTAAAGGGGTTGTTCACCTTCCAAACACTTTTTTCAGTTCAGTTGTTTTCCAGATTGTTCCCCAGTGATAAAGACTTTTTTCAATTACTTTACATTATTTATTTTTTACTGTTTTTCCAAAATCTTAAAGTTGAATGTCCCTGTCTGTGCAGTCTGGTAGCTCAGTAATCCAAGTGCAGACTCTGAACTGTTACAATTTTTCAACATTTAGTTGATACATTCTCTACATTTACATTTGTAATAATCACCTGATGAAGGATACTGATATCCGAAACATGTTGTGAGAAATAAACTACACTGAATTTGCTGTAGGTCTCCAGAGTTCATTCTTAAAGGGATACTGTCATGGAAAAACAGGTTTTTTCCAAAACACATCAATTAATAGTGCTGCTTCAGCAGAATGCTGCACTGAAATCCATTTCTCAAAAGAGCAAACAGATTTTTTTATATACATTTTGTCAGTTTCCCAGCTGCCCCAGTCATGTGACTTGTGCCTGCACTTTAGGATGGAATTTCTTTCTGGCAGGCTGTTATTTCTCCTACTTTATGTAACTGAAGGTGTCTCAGTGGGACTTGGATTTACTATTAAGTGCTGTTCTTAGATCTTCCAGGGAGCGGTTATCTTGTGTTAGGGAGCTGCTATCTCGTTACCTTCCCATTGTTCTATTGTTACATGATTGGAGGCAGCTGGGAAACTGACAATATGTCTAGCCCCATGTCAGATTTCAAAATTGAATATTAAAAAATCTGTTTGCTCTTTTGAAAAATGAATTTCAGTGCAGAATTCTGCTGGAGCAGCACTATTAACTGATGCGTTTTGAAAAAAAACATGTTTTCCCATGACAGTATCCCTTTAAGATGATTTTAGAAGTTATTGGGGTAAAATGCAGTGTATTATATTGTCCAACTCTACCCCCATATTAGAATTCTCAAAGGCAGGCTCTATCTCTTGCTGGCTCATCAGGTCTTCTAGCAGTAGTTGTAAGGAACTTTTTATTTGATACCATCAGAGGCATCCTCCTGATGCCCCAGTGGCCAGCCACAAAGGCATGGATTAGTGAATCATGGTTTAGTTCTGGTATAGCCCCAGGAGCTAATGCAAAGTATCAGCAGCTACACCAGGCCACAGATAGGAGACACATTTACTCTGTCTTCAGACATTTTTCTGTCTTGGTTACAGGTGCAACAGGGTCTGGAATATAAATACAGTTACTTACAGTTATGCAACAATATGGAGCCCTTCATGAAGGAATTGACAGGATGTGATTTCAATAATGTATAATCTACAAATATATATAAACTACTGACTATATTGAATTATATGTATTTGTGCCATACTAGGAAGATGGTCACTCTGGTTGAGGGCAAGTATATCCTGCTGTTTCAGTCAAGCTCTGATCATCACAGACACAAGACACAGCCTGAAACAACAGCAGTGAGTGAGACATGAATACATGTTTATGGAGATGCTAATAGGGTTTCCAACTTCTTATTACAATGGTACCTGCCTTGGGGCAGGTCTGCAAGTGGGTGGATTGTGATGCCATGACATCACAAGGGCAGTGTTATGACATTTAGGGGTGAGTTATAGAATCGGCTAAGGATTTGGTTGAGTATAGGAGATAAGGAGAAAGGGCAGATTTGAGATGGCACTGGGCAAATTGACTAGTTAATACAAATTGTAATTTGTAATACTGACTCTGACCTTGGCTGGTATTCTACCAATTGGCCAGTGGAATACCAGCCAGGTGGCAACCCTATGTCCCGAGGATCACTGGCACCAAACACAAAATAATAGTGCCTATGCAGACATCAGCTGCTGACCCAGTTTCACATTAAGAAGATGACAGCCTACTGGTTCATGTATGAGGCCAAAAAGATCCCTGATTAATATCTGATTGGACTTGGTGCTAAATCTCAAATTCACATATGACTAATTTGACTACTTGGATGGCTTAATCTAAGTTCTATTTTTTGACCAGGCCAAGCAAGCAAATCTTGCTGTGTTTTAATAGCTTACATGCAACCATAAGGTTATTTTTTTAACCATGCTTCATAATTTCTTTTTATTTTATCATAAAAACAGACGCTAATATTTGTACCGAAAAAAACAATGTGTATGTTCAATAATATATAACTAATGAAAAGTGCAAAAAATGGACCACAGAATCTATGGTACACACTTTTCTTTACTGTCTAGAGCAATATAGAGCAATTTCTTACCACTTATGTTGATGGCATTGCTCACAGTGGCTTCAAAGTAGATGGCCATATTTAAATACCTTGCGTAAGGCAAGTTTTGGAGGCATAAAGACACATACTTACTCTTCCTGGAGACTAGCAGACTGCATTAGGCTACCAACAGATTTGCAATATTAAATTCAAAATTCATTAAAGGAGAAGGAAAGCTACGGAGGCATTTTATTGCCAATAGATTAGCTGCAATAGTGCAAGCTAGAATGCTATATTTATTCTGTAGAATGTTTTACCATACCTTAGTAAAAAGCTGTAGAAACTCTGTTTGTTTAGAATAGGAGCTGCAGTATTAATGTGGTGTCACATCACTTCCTGCCTGAGTCTCTCCCTGCTCTGGGCTCAGATTACAGTAGAGAAGGGAGGGGTGGGGGGAGAGGAGCAAACTGAGCATGCTCTTGCCCAGGGCAATGAGGTTTAAGCTGAAGGCAGGAAGTCTGATACAGAAGCCCATGTGTAAACAATAGAAGGAAAGAAATGCAGTGTTTCTTTTGACAGGGGACTCAGAGCAACATTACTTTGGGGGTTTACTGGTATATTTAGATGGACCTTTCTGATAAGGCTTACTTAGTTTTAACCTTTCCTTCTCCTTTAAAGATCAATAGGACCCATAATAATTATAGGTTGAACCTACTGAACTGTATGTTACAAGGTGTGGTGTGTTATTTGTACAGATCTTTTTTAATGTTTCTTAATTAACCGGAGCTCTAAAAATCTATATTGCCTAACAATATGTAATTAAACCAAGCAGCATGCTGTATTCCAGAAAGTACACAACACTGGTTGGCTGTTATGCTGAACTTGCTAGTAAGCCTCTTTTAAATATTGATTGACCTAACAAGATGTTTAGATAATGGATTCCATAGCTGAATGGTTTGATTTTATGGCATGTCAAATAGTTCTTGTTTTAATTAGGCCACACTTCTTATGTGGCATTATCTCTGCTGGCAACAGGTCATTGATTTTTCTGCAATATGTAACCAATTAAAAGCTATAGTAATAGTACTACTAATACTATGGAAAGGGTATAGCACAAAACCACTGAAAATAAGTTACCTTATTTCATGCATGCAAGTCAAGTCAGATTTATTTGTGATATCAACTATATTCATTATTGAACAATATGTAATGAATATTTTTCCTGTGCTTCATTGGAATCAATGGCCCCTATTTCTAAAGTAGTAGAATGGTTTAAACTCTGTATCACTACCTTTTAAAATGTTGCCCCTTATTTACAATATGAGCCTAACTTTATGTGTACTTCAGTTTTATTTTCAATTTTTTTACATTTTGGCATTCTGCAGTATTAATACCCAGTCTAATCTATGCTTCATCGTGTTTCTAAATGCTAAAATCTATTGTAGCTTTGGCTTGCAAATAAAATCCAATTACCTATCCAGTCTGGTGATTTTTTTTATTCCTGAAGAAACTCTGAATCATTTCTTCTATTCATCGTTTTAGGTTCAATTAAAAAAGGTTCCTATAGATCGGCCTTTCTTGCATTCATTGAAGCAATCACCCATGGCCTGAACAATGAGGAATTGAACTATTCTGCCGTTCTCATGGATGGCCAAATAGTTTGGTTCTGTCCATTTGGACTGGTGCCTATAGGATTCTTACATTTGTGTCAGTCAATGCTCCATTGGATACATGAGTAGGGGCACTGGCAGCTGAAATTTGCAGTTTGGACAGACCAGTACAATCAAAGAGAATCTGTCAAAAGTGAGCCACCAATGTGCCATGTATTCCAAGACTGTTGGGTAGTATTGTAGAAATCAGCAAAACTGCCCACCCAAATCTAGGCATGCATATAATGAACTGTCTTCAATCAATCTGTTTGTGATATACAGTAGTTTTATAAAATATTTGCTGAGGATACAAGATGAGGTATTTTGTACCCAGGTAATGATTTAGATGTTTGAATGGAGTGCTGCTGCTATGTGTAGTGACACTTGGGGGCACATTTACTAAGGGTCGAATATCGAGGGTTAATAAACCCTCGAATTCGACCCTCGAAGTAAAATCCTTCTAATTCAAATATCGGATTTACCGCAAATACTACGATTGATCGAAGTAAAAATCATTCGATCGAATGATGAAATTGACAATCGATTTTTAGTTTGAATCGTTCGAATCGAAGTCGTAGTCGAAGGTCGTAGTAGCCTATTCGATGGTCGAAGTACCCAAAAAAATTATTCGAAATTTTAAGTTTTTTTTACTTCGAATCCTTCACTTGAGCTTAGTAAATGTGCCCTTGGTTAATAAACATGTTCAACTGCTCAAAGCAGTTGGACACATTTAAACGAAATTAATAGATGTGACAATGTTTAAATGCTTTCCTCAATCAACACCGAAGTCTGTTACATTCTCTTCATTTAGATTTTTCTTTTTAAAATAAAGATTAAATTAATGTTCATGGGTAGGGATGTAGCGAACGTCGGAAAAAAAGTTCGCGAACATATTCGCGAACTTGCGCAAAAACGCGAGCGGTTCGCGAACGGTTCGCGAACCCCATAGACTTCAATGGGAAGGCGAACTTTAACATCTAGAAAAGACATTTCTGGCCAGAAAAATGATTTTAAAGTTGTTTAAAGGGTGCAACGACCTGGACAGTGGCATGCCAGAGGGGGATCAAGGGCAAAAATGTATCTGAAAAATCTGCCTGTGTGTGCTTGGAAGAGATAGTGTAGGGGGAGAGCTGTTAGTGATTTCAGGGACAGATGATAGTAAGTTTGCTGGCTAGTAATCTGCTTGATACTGCTCTGTATTGGAGGGACAGAAGTCTGCAGGGATTTGAGGGACATTTTAGCTTAGGTAGCTTTGCTGGCTAGTAATCTACTGTTCTCTTTAAACAACTGCCATACGTTGACCTTGTAGGCATTGTTTGGTGTTTTTTCTGGAGACGGTAATATTATGGATATTTAGACAGAATGTGAACAAGGTCACACAGCTCGATGGCGGGTTGAAGAAAACAGTGTGCAAATAATGCCTACAAGGCCAACGTATACACTACTACAGCGGTGGATACGGATTACGTAAAATATATTATGGCTGCTTGAAAAAAGTGACTCCGGTGTTTTTTCTGGAGACGGTAATATTATGGATATTTAGACAGAATGTGAACAAGGTCACACAGCTCGATGGCGGGTTGAAGAAAACAGTGTGCAAATAATGCCTACAAGGCCAACGTATACACTACTACAGCGGTGGATACGGATTACGTAAAATATATTATGGCTGCTTGAAAAAAGTGACTCCGGTGTTTTTTCTGGAGACGGTAATATTATGGATATTTAGACAGAATGTGAACAAGGTCACACAGCTCGATGGCGGGTTGAAGAAAACAGTGTGCAAATAATGCCTACAGGGCAAATAATGCCTAAAAGGTCAACTTATACACTACTACAGCGGTAGTAAAATAAAAAAAGTAAAATAAAAAAAAATGAATATTAAAAAAAAAAATTAAAGTTGGTGCTGCTGAACTACTAGGAGCAGCAGATTAGCACACCAGTCCCACTCCCCAACACTGCTAGACTAATAGCACTGGGCTCTTATAGTAGTAGTAGTAGTAGTAGTAGTTAAAACAACAAAAAAATAAATAAAAGCAGTCCTTACAAGGACTACTGTTATTGCAGCAGTCAGCAGATGAGATCAGAAGCAGGACAGCTGCCCACTGCAGCTACATACAGAGCACTGCAGTAGAAGGTAGATTACTAGCCAGCAAAGCTACCTAAGCTTAAATGTCCCTCAAACCCCTGCAGACTTCTGTCCCTCCAATAACAGAGCAGTATCAAAACGATTACTAGCCAGCAAACTTTCAACTGTCCCTGAAATCACTAACAGGCAGCAGCTCTCTCCCTACACTATCTCTTCAGCACACACAGGCAGAGTGAAAAAAACGCTGCAGGGCTTCGGTTTTTATAGGGAAGGGGAGTGGTCCAGGGGAGAGCTTCCTGATTGGCTGCCATGTACCTGCTGGTCTGGGGTGAGAGGGCAAAAAAAAGCGCCAACAATGGCGAACCCAAAATGGCGAACGTCGCGCGACGTTCGCGAACTTCCGGCGAGCGCGAACACCCGATGTTCGCGCGAACAAGTTCGCCGGCGAACAGTTCGCGACATCTCTATTCATGGGGCAGAGTTACATAGGGTCGAATTTCGAGGGTTAATTAACCCTCGATATTCGACTGCCGAATGTAAATCCTTCGACTCTGAATATCGAAGTCGAAGGATTTACAGTAGCACTATTCCTACGATCGGACGATCGAAGGAATAATCTTTCGATCGAACGATTAAATCCTTCGAATCGAACGATTCGTAGGATTTTAATCCATCGATCGAAAGGATTTTCCTTCGATCAGAAAATTGTTAGGAAGCCTATGGGGACCTTCCCCATAGGCTAACATTGGCCTTGGTAGGTTTTAGGTGGCGAACTAGGGGGTCGAAGTATTTTTTAAAGAGGCTTTGATAGTACTTCGACTATTGAATGGTCGAATAGTGGAACGTTTTTTACTTCGAATCGTTTGATTCGAAGTCGAAGTCGTAGTCGAAGGTCGAAGTAGCCTATTCGATGGTCGAAGTAGCCATATTCGACCATTTGAAATTCAACGTTTTTTTTCTTCTATTCCTTCACTCGAGCTAAGTAAATGGGCCCCATCATGTGTTTGGTTCCAATTGCATGCCTGACTGTCCACCTAACATTCTCATAGCATTTAATATCCCAACTCTCCTCATATGAGTGACGGTCTTCTTGTGAGTTGGGATTGATTTGGCAGTTGTAATAAACACTAGTAAATTTGGTGAAATATTTGAAAGAATACTTAAAGGGTGACTATACCCGAATTAAAAAAAAAAAAGAATTGTGCCCCTTAGGCTGCTAGTTAACACCCTATTAATTGGTAGGGACAGACAATGTGAGGCCTTACGGGGGTGATAAAATAAGGCCAATAATGTCTGTATAGAATCTAGGGCAAGTGTGCAGGCAATAATCAATAATATTTCCTTTAGACAAAGCAAATGAAAAATACATAAAGAATATTGGCCCATAAAGTATACAACTATATACACCTGTTTTCAATGCAAAATAAGATCTGTAACCTGAGTTTTTTATTATGAAAATTAAAACAATATTGTCTTAGAGAAAACATAATGGCAGGGTAAGGAGATGCATTGACTGCTGGGGGCCCCGAAGTATAGAGGGTTCCAAATGAAACCACTCACCTATTCAGAGTTTTGCAATCATTAGAAGATTGTTATTTAGGGTCTTGTAACTGCTGTAAAGATGACCACTGACTAATGGTAGAGATATGAACATATACTGTATATTTCTGTTATTATTTTTAGAAGTCATGTGAATATTGTGAATTGGATTGTAATCATGCAAGGTAAGTTGGGAATAAAAATACTGATAATAAAAGGTTCATTATCCCAAGCTTATTTGTAAAACCCCTGGAACGTTAGGGAACTATTACAATATATCACAGGAGGGTTGAATCCAGATTTGTAATCAACTGGCCTGTATCTGGCATTTCTAGATCACTTTTAATTGTGTCTCATATCATTCTATATGACCAATGGGTAGTTTAAATATTCCACAGATCTGCTGAATAGTAACAGGACCGGAGAAATACCAAGCTTTTCTTCTTCACAGCTGTGCCTGGAGTGAATAGTTTTACAGCTCACTGAAAGAACAAGCCAACTTAATTCAGGATGAATATGACCACACCTATATAGATGACATTTTCATTGCAACAAACAACAGCTAAAATCCAATTACATTACAAAGAGGTCTCCTAATAAGCCATTCAGCATAAGAGGCCATGGAGGAGGAGAGCATAGAAAATACAATGTGAACTCTCCATTCAATGTGCCAGCTTGCTTGCCTGTGTGTGGGCATGTCATAAAGGAACTACAGATAAAACCCCTGTTAATGCTTGTCTTTAGAAAGGTAGGGGTGAAAATAGCAGAAGTCTCGCACTTGTAATAGTCTGTGGACATGCTGCAAATTCATCATAGTGGCTAGATTAGTTGTGCACCCTTCCTTGTATTGGATACTTACCGGTATCTGCATTTCCACTGACTTCCATCCTACCTTAATTGTGAGAATTCAGTATGTGGTGAAACCTGCTTTTTGTGATGGTTGGTATTGCATATGTCCTACTTAGACATAATTAAAATGTCATTGTTTTCAAAAATATATATCAGTATACCAGACTTAAAGACCTGAAAAATGGTGAGGGGACCATCCCGTAAGTGGGTGTGGGTGTGTTTTTCCTGCACTTCTGTGCAATGTGCTAACATACAAATTGGATATATCTATATAATCATTTAGTGAATCGGCCCCTTATTGTTTTTAACAGCTTGCTGAACAATGGCAACTACCATTATTTTTCACTCTTACACCAGAATTGTATGTTATAGCCAATAAATACCAGCAGATCTACAAATAAGTAACAGAGTTTTCAAGATATATACTACAAACTATACATAGAGGCACATTTATCAAGGGTCGAATTTCGAGGGTTAATACACCCTCGAATTGGACCCTTGAAGTAAAATCCTTTGAATTCGAATATCGAATTCGAAGGATTTTAGCGCAAATACTTTGATCGAGTAGTTTTTTTTGATTGAATAAAAATCGTTCGATCGAATGATAAAATCCTTCGAATTGAACGATTCGAACGATTTTAATCGATCGATCAAAGGATTTTTATTCGATCAAAAAAAACTTAGAAAAGTGCTGGGGAAGGTCCCCACAGGCTAACATTGCACCTTGGTAAGTTTAAAGTGGCGAAGTATGAAGTCAACGGTTTTTTTTAAAGAGACAGTACTTAGATTATCGAATGGTCAAATAGTCAACCGTTTTTTTCTTCGAGTCGAAGGTCGTAGTAGCCTATTCGACGGTCGAAGTACCCAAAAAAATAATTCGAATGTTTTTTTCATTTGAATCCTTCACTCGAGCTTAGTAAATGTGCCCCATAGTATTTCAAATTTTACAGAATAACTTTATTTAATCTTTCAACTGTAGGAGGCAGTGATTTCCATTTCAAATACCAATAGATACAACTAAAGACTTTATAAAATGTGCTAGGTAAAAACTAAGCTTTTCACAATCTCTGATTATGTGTGGAATAATAAAAAAGAAATTGCCTGTGTCGTTCTAAATGTAGAAGGTATTGCATGTGGCTTTTAAGCGGCCGGTAGTCAAATATTAAAAATGGCTTCTATTAGGACATAAAAGGACAATTAGGGGGTTATTTATCAAAGTCCGAATTTATCTCAATAATTTCTGCTACAAACGATGATCAAATCCGTATTTTTACCCCAAAAACTCCGACTACTTCGGGGTATTGCGCACATCAAAAAATCATTGGGACTTGTTCCATTAACTTATATGCAACCTCGACAGGTCTGAGATGCCAGATTTTCTGATTAGGCCTTTTCCATTCGTGTTTTTTTAAAAGTCTGATTTTATTTTAAAAAATCATGAAGTTTTCGTGATTTTTGCATTTGGAGTTTAGTAAATAACCCCCAAAGTATTTAAAAAAAACTTTGCTGATACTTCCCAATTCTTGGAAGCTATGACATTGGAAGGGGGTGGTTAACACAAATGTTTGATCAAACAGTATATACTGTAGCATTTGTGACTTTTCTGAATGTTTCATCTATTTGCACGTTTTTAGTTTACAATAGGGCAGACGGTAGCAAATGTTTAAAAGCAACTGTTGAATTACTCTTTGTGTGGAATTTTGTTTGCCCAATGTTTGTATTCACTTTAGGCTACAATCTAATAAAAGAATAGGACTGAGTGCAGAGAGCTTATTTTAAGGATGGTCTATTCCCTGCAGCACAAGAAGAGGAAAAGACATAAACCTTTTGAGTGCAATAAAACTTTATTTCATGTGTAAAAAGGATTTCAACTGTATTTGGTTAATCTATAAACGAAAGGTCTAAATTCAGATTTACATTTATAAAGACTGGCTGTTACAATTCACAGTACTTATTACAAACCAACATTTTGCATTTTACTTATTTAAAAAAATGACATGGAAGATAATGACGTGGAGTGGCATTTTTAGAGGCAGAAAACTGGCATTCTTAAGCCTTTGAATCATTGGTGGAACCTCAATTTTACATCCCCTGATTTTAAGTTTTCCCTCATTTTACATTGTTGTTTTGTGGTCCCACCTATATATTATGCAAAATACATTTCCCTGATTTAAAATTTTCCTGGATTTTAACCATTTTTTCTGGGCCCCTGAAAAACGTAAAATGGGAGTTCTACTGTAAGTTGTAAAAATCAAAGCAAAACAGAATTAAAATTTAAATTAATAAATAAGAACAAATGTGTTTACAAGGCACTTAAGTTTTTTAATCCTTTCCATGCCGGCAGTCTTTGATCTTACTGAACCACATTTTGCCAGTAAACACATGGTTCGGCATAGATCAAAGAACAGACTGAAAACAATCTGCAGCACATAAAGGGTTAAAGGAGAACATATTTTCTATTTACTATCCATTCATTTTTCTTAAAAAATCACGACACAGCTTATTGTTCACATTTGAGTGCAAGCTGCCATATTGTTTGCCTTGTCGGATACATTCTCTTTAGACTTGAACTTAACAGTGCCATCTATTAATAATTGCTAGGAACTCTGTTGAAATATATTGAAAACCCTCCAGTATAAGCACACAGTTGCCAGTTCCAACTTATATTAAGCAATGTTCTTAAGATATGGTCTCAAACTAGATTTAAGGTACATATGTTAAATATAGTATATCTGGCTTAAATATAAATATAAAGATGTATCTTCTTATTCAATGTTATGCAGATCTCCACATAAAGAATATTTTAGCTCCAGGCACTTGTATGTAGATGAGTCTTGCTCCTCTATGTCTCACTGTGCACACTCAATTGGAGCCCTTGATACAATACTTCTAAAATCTTCCCTTCTCCTTCCCTGTGTCCGAAGAACATGAATGAAGAGCAGAGCCATATGTTAGCACTTAGCAGGAGAGGCCAACATAAAGATGTCTTGCAAGGACTCTCTGTAGCGAAGTGGTCAATAAAGCTTGAATGCTCTTAGAGAAGATGCTATAGTATCACAAGAAAACTGAACCTATTTATAATCAATGATTGCTAACGATTATTAGAATTAAAAGAAATTCAGGTACATACAAATAAAATAGTATTTAAAATACAAATACTTTTTAACAGCGTTGTTTACGGTGTGGCACCGTGGTTAAATGAAGGGGCTATTACACATACAGTAAGATTTGTTTTACATTTTAGTACAAATATTCAATTGAAAGTTATTAAGTGAACTCTCTGGAGCATGTAAAAAGACCTACTTTTATTTAATATAAAAGCATACACCCCAGTGTTATTTCAGTAAGTCCCCTATGCCGATATTACAAAAGCCATATTTAAGGATCAGCAATAGTGATGGGCAAATTTGGGCCGTAATTAGCGAAACAGTGAAAAATTTGCGAAATGTCGCGGGCGTTAATTTTTTTTGACGCTGGCGAATTTTCGCAGCGGTTTCGCACATTTATTTGCCGTGAATTCGCGCCTGCCGAATAAATTCGCCCATCACTAATCAGCAAGGGCAGGGACATCTAGGGAAAAAGTGATTTCTTTTTTACTTTTTACTGTACTTGTTAGGATACACATACGTTTAGCTTATTCCTGTAAACAGTTATTCCACAGATGCACTTCACAGGGCATAACATTGTATATACATGTATATTTTGCACACTGTTATCCCACCATTCATTTTTTCTAGAGGAAAACAATAGTGCCAAAAAATACAGTGTTTGTATGGCTCTCCTAATTTCTTATATAGTAGGTCACACATGTAATTTAATGCTAATACGTTCAACAACCTTGAGCTAAAATGAGAGTACTTTGTATTTATGTGCCTTGCATATATCCTATGGAATTAGTTCACAAGTACAAATGTCCACTGTGATTGTCTTTTTAAATACTTGTATTTATTTTAACTGCATGTGTTTTCAGATGCAGTCGATTTGACTTCTTAATGTGCCTCCAGCCTACCTGGTCATCTATCTGCATTTGGAATTGGGGCAAATAAAGGAAGAATCAAAATAGAAATAAAAAAGCCACAGGCACATGTGAAATTAGCATTTGTGTAGTCCACCCCAGGGTGAGCAAATCACTGCTTCAAAGCACTTGCAGGCTGGGGTGAGGCCTGGTTATTGTGGCCTATTGTGATTTCACTTCAGCTGACGAATGAGTGAACTAATTGAAATCTCCTGTTCTGGAATGAATAGATAAATGAAGGGCAAGTGGAAAGGGATAAGGGGAGTAACAGGCGAGGAAGGAAGGGGGAGATTTCAGAATAAAATTGTGAGTGGTTCATTCTCCTTTTTTCTCTCTTAGTGGTGATGGATGAGCCGTGGACCCCCACTGCATTGAGAAAGGTCATAAGGGTAAATCCAAATCATCCAAGCTAGTCATTCTAGGGTGCTTTGTTGCTACCTCACTTGAGGGAGTCTAGGAGGGACCAGTGACTTTTGTTACAAGTTTCAAAGGCAATATATTTTTTCATTATGCTCTGCTCAATATTACAACTCAAATAAAAATTATTCTGCTAAGAAGGTCGCTGTGGTTTTTATATTATCCCTGAAATCTATATTACTACTAAAAATCTGTATTGCTGTGAAGAAAGTGTTATTAAGACATTCTCATGTGAAGAAAGCTTGGACAAACCAGCAGTATTTTAACAGCAACAATAATGTATTAAATACATTTGATACATTTTCATTAACTACGATTAAGTACACTGATGCTTTATTTTTATGAATTATGGCAGAAATCACTTCACTTTTAGACAAAAGCCACAACTTAAAGAATAATTGTTCATTATACTGCCCAGGACAAATGAAAGTAATTCAGTGAATACTATTCTACAAAGATACATAAATCTATGTATTCTACATACAGTGAAACCTCAATTTTACATCCCCTGATTTTGAAGGGATTTTGAAGTTTTCCCTCATTTTACAATGTTGTTTTGTAGTCCCACCTATATATTATGCATAATACTTTTCCTTGATTTTACATTTTCCTGGGTTTTACACCAATTTTTTCTGGTCCCCTGAAAAACATATAATGGAGGTTCTACTGTAGTACCAAGAACAAATAGAAGGTGGATTACGAAGCCAGTATATTAAAAAAGTGTACAATTTATTACTTATATAAACTCTAAAACACTGGCCGACCAGGAAACACAATGAATAATTCAGGAATAAATATACATAAAAACCATTGTAGATTCAATCCAGGTGGATAATCATTTTTCCTGTGGAGAAAAATCAAGTAACTGTTCCTTGGTTGCAGTGTATGCTTACAGTTTATAAAACACGAAAAAAGTTGTGAGTTGTAGTTTAAGAAAAAAGAAAAATTTACAATTGCCAAGGTTTTTATTCCTTCCAATATGGTGAAGCAATGAGATATGCAGAGTGCTTTACTGAATGGATAAGCAGGCAGATCGATGAATGGTTAAGCAAACTTTTCCTAGGGGATGTATTGGGGCGTCCCCCACTCCCTCCTCCTTGCCAGCTGTAAAAGCCCCCCAAAACAGATTGGAATAGTCTCACCAGATTCTAAGCTCCGGAATTCCTCGAGGGCACAGCTCTCAGCAGCCAGAAGCCTGTTTCACAAATTTGCTTCTCTGCAGATGTCGTTTTCACAATGATCCAAGATGGCGTACAGTCTGTTTTAGTGCGTGCGCTCCACAACGGAACGCAACCTCCGAATCTTTTTCACAATCTTACACTGCTTCACCGATTTCACGATTTCCCGAACTAGCGGGTCACAAAGTGCTGGCAGATTACAAATTTTCACGATTTTTTCGTTGTTTGAAATAAAAGCATACAGAAATTAAAGTTCAACCTAAGGAGTGATTCCACCTGGGTACTGCAACACGTTTCGCCACACTGGGGCTTTCTCAAGCAGGTAAAGACCCTACTGTAGTATGTTGACTGGTCCAACAAATTAACAATTTGCTCATACAGTAAGGGGCAGATTTATCAAGGGTCTAAGTGAATTTGAGGGAATTTTAAAAGTAAAAAAATTAGAAATTCGAAGTAATTTTTTGGATACTTCGACCATCGAACAGGATACTACAACTTTGAATTTACTTCGACTTCTATTCGAAGTAAAAATCGTTTCAATATTTGACCATTCGATAACCAAAGTACTGTTTTTTAAAAAAAACTTTGACTTCAATACTTTGCCAAATTTAATTAGATATTCGAAGTCGAAGTATTTTAATTGAATGGTCGAATTTCAAGTATTTTTTACTTCGAAATTCGACCCTTGATAAATCTGCCCCTAAGTTGTACCTTAGAAAAGTACCTGTATAAATGCTCCCCTACCTGGCATTCAGCAGGCTAATATGTCAATACTGGTGCAAAGAGGGAGACTTTTTTCTATGTTCTAGTAGGGAATATAAGAGACTGGCAGCATCCTCTAGATGTATTAAGCCAGTCAGCTTAGTACCATGAAGCCATGAGTAGCTAGACAAACACTGGTCTGGGGTGATATGGGCATTTTTTGAAACAGAGAACATCATGTTGTATGTGAGATATTGATTTAGTTTTTTTACAGTACAGGTATGGGATATATTATGCAGAAACACATTATACAGAATGTAGGGGAACTTATTCTCCCATAGAATCTATTATAAGCAAATAATTCTATTTTTTAAAAAGATTTTTTTATCTGTAATTATAAAACAGTACCTTGTTCTTGATCCTACTGTAACTAAGCTACATGAATCCAGGGTGGTGGCAAGCAATTCCATTGGGTGTCTTTAATGCACCATTGATTTTGAGCAGGATCTTTGGTCTTGTGATCCAAATTACAGAAAGATGTCTCCAAATAAGCTCAGGGGCAATACATGCTTCTTGTTAGACATCGCTATTTAAATATAACTACAATAATTTCCATAAACACGGGATATACTTGATTATCAGCCTGCAACAGTGTAAAGTTTGAACAGTTCTGCCTTATTTGTTAGTTTATCTTAAGTTCAACGTTTATGTAAATCTATACCAGCTCAAAGTAACTACAGGTATGGTATCCTGTTATCCAGAAAGCTACTAATTATATGAATGCCATCTCCCATAAAATTTTAATCAAATAGTTCACATTTTTAAAAATGATTTCCTTTTTCTCTGTAATAATTAAACAGTACTTTGTACTTGATGGTAACAAAGCTGTATGAATCCATATTGGTAGCAATACCTGATGCCTGAAGTCTTCCTTTGCGTGCTTGCTGTTGCGTGATTGGTGCTAGAGAAATATACAGGCAGTGGTCTTTTCTTTTAGAGATCTGTCCTTTAAAACTAAAAGACAGACATGATAGACATTAACAAAACCTTCTGTCTCGCAAAATTGTTGCTAAGCCTCTTGTGTGTGCCTCTACAATGTTACTGGGGAAATGGCAGTAAAACCAGCACAGGGTAAGTAAAAGGTTTGTGAAGGCAAAGTAATTTACTGGTCACCTTTAACCGGGTCAGAGCAGACGCTGTGGGGCAGAGAAGAAAAGAAGAAATAAATACATGAGAGTCAATAACAACAAATGGCAGCAGATGCATGAGATATAATAGAAAAAAATCACTATATGCAACAGGAATGCAATCAAACCCAGCTACATTACCAGAAAATGTTGCATTGAAGAAAAAAATAATTGCATACTAGAGAAAAGGGTATATTAATAAATCATCAATGCTTTGAGAAGAGCTGACTGACTGGATAAATAAGGTCAGATTTTTAAATGGAAAACAGTGTGGCAATAAATTTAAAGCAAGCAGGCCCTGTAGAATTATTAATGGGGACAGGAGGTTGAAACCTTGGTTTTGCCCAGTCTAGCCAGAGCCATGGACTATTGAGTAGCATTTAATCAATAGAATTAGCCAGCCACGGCAGATGGTTAAAAACAGACCAAGTGGGTGGGGGTAGTCAGAAAATAGACACTAACACAGGGAATCCAGTATAGTAACTGCTTAGATTGCTCTATTCTTAGTTCTGTCTCTTAACACATTTTTTTATATGTTTTATTTTTATGATGGTACAGAACTGGGATCACAGTACTTGCACTCATTTCTGAACTGCTAGTGATCGGTTTTATCAGAGTCACAAGGTCAGGCATACTGCCATCTGCTGCCTGTTATGTTTTAATGGCTCTACAAAGTGTGTTGATCTGATGGTATATAGAAACAAACTTTTATGGCTGGAAGGAGGTGCAGATGCACTTCACCTGGTGGACAACTTTATAGTTATCACTTTTATGATTCATATTTTGAAATGCCTCTTTCAATTTGTAGTTGTTCTGTATAGTTATCATTCTTTCTCTTACAAATACAACTGTTTCTACAAATGGAATAAACATGTGTAGAGTATAAAGGGGTTATAAAAAGGGGGGGGGGAAATTTGTGATTTTTTTTTAAAAGACTTTTAAAAAAATCACGAATTTCGGAATTTATTATACCTCCGAGGGTGGGAAAAGTCAGAATCTAAAATTCCGGCATCTCAGACCTGTCGAGGTTGCATATAAGTCAATGGGAGAAGTCCCAATGATTTTTTGATGTGCACAGGGTTTTTGGCAATACCCCGAAGTTTTCTGGCAAAATTCCGAGTTTTGGGGTGAAAAATCCGGAAAAATCGTGAAGATCGGATTTTTTTCCCACAAACAAAATCATGGATTTCTGCAACAGAAAGGCTCAATGGAACATTCATCTATACAATATAGCAGTAGAATGATGGACAGATGGACTACTAGGGACATGGCAAAGAGTAGGGTGAATTCTTTAACAGAGCTAAAACCATTGGGGATATAAAACTAACAGCTTTGTAGCTGCTGTGAGCTATAACTGTTTGCAGATACCAGGACAGGAGCTGTTTTTCACGAAATCTATAGGAAAACAAGCTCCTTTGTTAGGGACTCTCGAGATCTCTACCTGAGTACAATAAAACCTTGTAGCTTTGTGTACAACTCACTTTTTTTTCTATTCAGATACAAGATTTACAGGTATGGGATCTGTTATCCAGAATGCATGGGACCTGGAGTTTTCCGGATACGGAATCTGTCCCCATACCTTATATATAAATCATTTTAAAGCATAAATAAACCGAATAAGATAGTTTTGCCTCTAATAAAGATACATATCTTAGTTTGGATGTACAAGGTACTGTTTTATTATTACAGAGAAAAAAGGAAATCCTGTTTAAAAATTTCAGTTATTTGTTTAAAATATGGTCTACGAGATGGCTTTCCCATAATTTGGAGTTTTCTGGATAACTGATTTCCTGATAACAAATGCCATACCT